>NW_024427107.1:26709361-26844394 GCF_017311325.1 Ursus maritimus | reverse complement strand
AAAAAAAAAAAAAAAAAAAAAGTTTAAAAAAATGAGCTATTTAACGGATTATAACAACATAAACAGAGCCTTAAAGCACCAACATGAATTGTCTTTTTGCATAAATGTTAAAAATGAGAAAAAATATCCCAGCCTATTTGGAGTAATTATGGGAATACATGTTTCAAACTAACAACATTAAAATCAACTAGTAACCCATATAAAATTTAGAGCCGCATTTAACATAAACGATTTTTTAATCTTCCAAAACTGTCTGTTCCTTTACTGAATTACTTTTGGATGAACCTGTTAGAAAAAAAAAAAAAAAAGTCCAAATTAAACTTTGTATTGAAGACAAAGTTCCAAGCAATTTTACTGTTTTTGTTATGGGTAAAAAGCACCAGAGTGTCGCAAGGACACTCTGGAGATTGTTGTTAGGAAAGAAGGATCACTGTGACCAAGTCTAATTTAGGCTGAACTTCCTCTGAAAAAAAATCCCACCATTTTTTTCTTTGGAAATAATGAGAATGACTCTGTGGTTGTGCGAAGCTATAATTCTTCCGTGAGAAGTCAGAGTAAACATCTGATGGCAAAATTCATAAACTAATCACTTTTGGTCTATTTCCTTTGGCTTCACACTCTGTTTATATAGTGGTGTGAGGGTTTCAGTTACTGCTCTGTCTGTGAAGTGTAGCCTTGTTTATGTAGAGTAGCTTTGGAAAATAATGGAATGAGTATCCAGTGTCAAATGACTAGTGCACAATAGACAATTCTGTATGTAACTGCTATAGGCCAAAAGATATAAATCTCCATCCTCGGCAGTGCCTTCCTTCTGTAAGATGGCAACATCCGACCACTGAGGGACCACGCCACTTAATGTCCAAATTGGAACACTTGTGAAAGTGAAAGTGGTTGGGACAAGAGGCATGAATCAGAATAATCAGGCCAACTGGAACACCTTACTCGGGGAGCACTTTTAGACCATTTTGCTTCCCCCTTTCTCTCTTTTTTTCCCTGTCATTTTCGACACTTCTATCTTATACTGTTTTCATGGCTTATCTTCCTATCCAGCTGTCAATATCACGTTATCGTTTGCATTAGAGCTGCAGAATTCAAAGCTGAAAGTGTCAACAAATTTATTTTTGGAGGTATGTCCACATAAAGTTCATCTATACTCAGCAATTATACTGAACGTGGAGCACTCTGGTCTTGCCCAGAATCATTATCATTCTAAGGTTACCACTTGTACCGAAAGGGTCACAAGATGCTTCATGGCAGTAACGTGTAAGATCTGAACCCTCTGATCCTTTTATCTCTTCAGAACATAATGTATTTTTTTTAACTGTAACTACTGAAATTATAGTCCATTAAAAATTAAGCATTTGACATAATCATTAGCAGCCATTTGTAAAGGATAGAAGTGCCTAGCTACATTGCAAGACTATCTGAGACATGAGTTGTGTAAGATACTCACTACATGCAGAAAGTAGACATGCTTCTTTCGAGAACTATAACAAAAACTAATGAAAATGATATTTATTAGGGGGCAGGAGTGACCCATTATTTAACAATTGCATCAGCAAAATATTTATTTTTGGGTTAGATTCCTTAGGCTTCATGCAATTTTGTCTTTTTGTTGTTGTTTTTGTTTCCCACTTTAATGAGATATAATGGACATACAACATTGTGTAAGTTTAAGGTGAGCAATGTGATGATTTGATGCATGTAGTTATGGCAAAATGATTACCACAGTAGGGTTGTTTAGCATCTCCATCACCTCACAGAATTACCGCGTGTGTGTGTGTGTGTGTGTGTGTGTGTGTGTGGTGAGAATATTTAAGACTTACTTTCTTAGCAACTTTTAAGAATATACTACAGTATTGTTAATTATTAGTCACCATGCTGTATATTAGATCTCTAGAATTTATTCATTTTGTTATTGAAAACCGTACCCTTTGACCAAGAAATGTTCATTTCCTCTAATTAAAAGGATTGTAATGTACAATACTAATAATGCTAATAATAATAAAATATTACTTAATTTAATTTAATGCTTAACATATCTAGTTGGCTTAAAATCCATGGATATGCAAATGTGTGCATACGGTTTCAGATTTACAGAAAAATGGAGTAGGAAATACAGTTTCCAGATGTAGCCTCCTCTCTATTTCTCCTATTATTAACATTTTGCATTAGTGGGGCAAATTTCTTAGAATTGATAAGCCAATACTGATATAACATTAGGAACCAAAGTCCACAGTCTACATTAGGGTTTGCTGTTTGTGCTGTACCTTCTATGAGTCTGACAAATGTATAGTGACATAAGCCATGATTACACTATCATACAGAATAGTTTCACTGCCCTCCACCTGTTTGCCCAAAATGTTCATAGTAATATTACCAATAATATTCACATTACTCAATCCAATTGCCCTTCCCTTACTTGATCTTCCAGCAACAGGACAATGGATCCTTGACACACTCTCTTTATTTGGCCTTTAAGACCACATATTCTCTTGTTTTCTCTCTTCCTATTCACTATTCCTCAGCCTTTGCTGGTTTCTCCCCTTCTCCATAATCTCTTAATAGTGGTTTGTCGTAGGCTCCTTCTTTGTTCCCATGTACTTTTTTATCTACTCGCATCATCCTGTGATCTCATCCAGTCTCATGATTTTTAAGAGCATGTATATGTTAATAACTTACTAATTTATGGCTTTAGTCCAGACTTTTCTCTCATAATCTAAACTCATATATTCAACTACTCCTTTGATGTCTCAAGTTAGATGTGGAATAGACATTTTAAATTAAAATAACTAATGACATTCATTCTTTAATCTGTTTTCCCAGAGTTTTACCAATTCAGTTTGATGGCAAATCCATTCTACCAATTGCTCAATCCCAGAAGCCTGCAGTCATGTTTGACTCCTCCACTTCTATCATACCCTATACCCAATTCATCAGGAAATCTTATCAGTTCTAACTTTAAAATACATCCAAGATCCAACCAATTGCTCCTTCCTTCACTTCTATCAACCTGGTCTGTGCCACCGGGCTACATAGATTAAATCGTTGCAGTAACCTCTTAACTCCCCACCCCCTAAGTTTCCGTGGTTGTTGTCCAGCTATTATTATAGAAGTACCAAGAATTATTCTTTTAAAACATGAATCAGAGGGCACCTGAGTGACTCAGTTGGTCAAGTGTCTGCTTTTAGGCTCAGGTCTTGATCTTGGGGTCCTGGGATTGAGTCCTGCATCGGGCTCTCGGCCCAGCCTGGAGCCTGCTTCTCCCTCTCCCTCTGCCTACTGCTCTGCCTACTTGTGCTCCCTCTCTCTCCCTGTCAAAAAACACATAAAATCTTTAAAAAACAAAAAAAAAAAACCACACAAAAACATGAATCACAGTATGTCACTCTCTGTTTAAACCCATGCTTTGCCTCCTCATTTTACTTTGAGTAAATTCAGAGTCCCTACAATGGCTGCCAGCCCACCATAATTGTCCACCACCACCACTTCTTATTCTTCTAAATCCCTCCCCCTTGTTTCACTCAAGCCACACTCATTTCTTGCATTGGCACACCACGCATACAAGCACCTTCAAGGCTTTGAAACCAATAGCACTCTCTACTTGGATACCCTCACCTCCTTTACCTTTCCCACCTTAAGACTTTGTTCAAATTTCATCTTTTCATTCATGCCTTGTCTTCCTTTGATCTACTTTTTGTTTTATTATGTAGTAGCATTTATCGATGCTAGCATATTATTATATAATTTACTTATCTTGCTTATTGTTTACTGTCTAGAGGATAAGCTCTTCAAAAACACGAATCTGTTTTGTTTTGTCCATTAAACATATTCCCAACATCCAGAATAGTGCCTTGCACATAGTGGAGACTCAGTACATATGTGTTAAATGAATCCCTTAATTTTCCCCATGCCTTTGACACTATTAATAGTAGAAAAGCACCAGTAAATGTTATATGTGCAGTCCAAGCATGTTATTAGTAAAGGACAGAAAATTTATTATTGTACAATATCACTGTGATATATTATCATGTATATATCATAATGAGGCAAAGTAAGGCTGATGTTTTATAATGTGAACTATTTTTTAAAAGATTTTATTTATTTATTTTAGAGAGAGAAAGAGCACATGAGCAGGGGGAGGGGAAGAGGGAGAGGGAGAACTGAAGCAGACTCTGCACTGAGCGCACAGAGCCTGATGGGGGGCTCGATCCCATGACCCTGAGATCAGGACCCAAGCTGAAACCAACAGCTGGTTGCTCAACTGACTGAGCCATGTAGGCTCCCCTGTAATGTGAACTATTAGAAGTAATGTGGGTATTCAGAGATAAGGGTAAGGGAATAGAAATAAACTGGATTTCTCGATTTTTTAAGGTCCATATGAATTATAATCTGTCTCCATTATGAAATAACATCTCTTATAATATCCTCTATTCCTTACTACTTTCCCTCTTTTTCTTCTCTCTCTCTTCCCTATTTCTTTCTACCTGTTTTCTATTGTTTCTTTAGGATTTACAAATGTAAAATATCTACTGGTTAATGGTATATTGGCAGTTGTAATTAAGAAAAACACTTTTTTAACAAATGGAAATGTTTATCATTTTCCTAAGAATAAATGCGTAGACTTTGTCTTTATTTTTATTTTTAGTTATAATACAGCTCATTAGATATTTGAAAAAACACACAGGACTTTTCTTTTAAAACACATTTTGGGGCCCCTGTGTGGCTCAGTCAGTTAAGCATCTGCCTTTGGCTCAGGTCACGGTTTTGGGGTCCTGGGATCGAGCCCCATGTTGGGCTCCCTCTCACTAAGGAGTCTGCTTCTCCCTCTCCTTCTGCACCCCCCACTTGCGCTATTCCTCTTTCTCTCAAATAAACAAATAAAATCTTAAAAAAAAAAAAGAAATAAATAATTCTTCAAGAGTTAAAAGTGGTTCCCATGTATCAAAATTAGATTCTGGCTACCAGAATGCTTGACTTTTCAGTCATCTAAGAGAGACATAGAAAAAAAGGTTTTCTCTCAGTCTATCTGGGGAGCCAGTTGTTTTCTTCTTTAAATTAGGCTAGAAGGGCATTTCCCTTATGTTATATGCAGAACTTGGATGTACAAATCAGTCAGAGATCACTGACACTACACAATATATAGCACATTTTTATAAGTACTAACCTGAGAATTTCTAATTAGTTATAAAAATTAATTCTCTTAGGTTTTTATTACATAAAAATGAAATTAACATTTTTTATAATTCCAAATTTTAATTCAATTTCAATATTAATGATAAATTTGGATTAATACACAATATACAAAGATGTGACTAATAGATGATTTTAGAATTTAAAAGATTACAATAAAAGGGGAGAAGAAATAAAGCATATTTTGCAACATGAAAATATTTTTAAGACATAAATTTTCTCAATTTTATTACTGACCACCACAGGTATTAATTGATTAAGTCTTATTTATTGACCTTTGCATTGGAAAAATTGTCACTAACATTTACATCTCTATAATTTCTTCTATCTTGGAATTATGTCTCTTCTCCCTGCCCCTTTTTCTAAGTAATTATTTGTTTACATTGTGATAAAGACTTCTGTGACAAAGAAGCCTACAAAATAATGAGTTGGACAGACAAACTTAACAAACTATGTACATGACAGGCACTCTATTTGATGGAAAATCTGGTCAATGTGACTGTACATAAAATAAGCAACTCTTTCAAATTAAAGGGTCTGGAAAGGTTTGCAGTATAATTCACAAGAGCCAAGACATGGAAACCACTTAGGTGTCTATTGATGAATGAAGGGATAAAGAAAACATGATATGTATTATTCAGCCATAAAAAAGGAAAGAATCCTGCCATTTGCAACAACATGGAGGATTATCTAAAAACAGCAACATTGGAACTGAGTCTTGAGACACAAATAGAATTTGACCAGATAAGGGAGGCGGGGACTTTTTCTTCAACAAAAGGAAATAGCTCTTGTTAAAAGAGTCATGGCACATTCCAGGATTTCATCTTGGCAGTGTTGTACTGTTCGAAGAATAAAGGGGAGAAGAATGGAGAAGAGTGGTCAAAAGATAAATTTGGTTGGGTAGGAAAGGGCCAGATTATAAAGGCATTTTTTTATGTTTTGTGATAATATATATTCTGAAGGAGGAGGTTAAATTGACGATGAACATGTATTATTTCATGATTTCTGAAGGTCAAGAATCCAAGAACAGCTTAGCTAGGTATTTCTGGCCCAGTGTCTCTCATGAAGTTGATGTCAAGCTGTCAGTTAGAGCAGCAAACCCTGAAGGTTTGGTAGTTGCTGGAGGGTCCACTTCCAAGAAGTCTCAGATCTCAGTTCTTTACCACACGGCTTTTTCTACAAAGTTTCTTGTGATGTGACAGCTGGCTTCCCTTAGGGTAGGTGCTTAAGGACAGAAGAAGAGCAATGAAGATCAAAATCATAAGGTCTTTCTACCCTAATCTTGGAAGTGACCATCATTTCTGCCATATTCTATTGGTCACACAAACCAACCTAGGTGCAAATGGGAGGGCACTACAAAAAGCTGTAAATACCAGAAGCAGGGGATCATGGAGGACTTTTTGGAGTTTGGTTACCAGAGCCCAGAGGGACAAAATTAAAGACAATGAAGAACAGATTCCACACATTGGGAGCTGCTATGGACTGAATCGTGTCTCCCCAGAATTGATATGTTGAAGCTCTAATCCCTAATGTGACACTATTTGGAAATAAGGCCTGTGAGGAGGTGATAAGGGATACATGAGGTCATAAGGGTGGGTCTGTAATCCAACAGGGGTGGTGGTCTTACAAGAAGAGGAAGAACAATTGGGGACACAGTGAGAAGGTAGACATCTGCTTCTCACTGAGATACTGACTGACTCTGCACCTTCGTCTTGGATTCCCATTCCCCAGAATTGTGACACATAAGTTTCTCTTGTTTAAGCTTCCCTGCCTGTGGTACTTTGTTATGGCAGATCAAGCAGATAAATAGAGAAGGAAACCAAAGAGAGGGATATCACAGAAGCCAAATGAAGAACAGATTTTGAGAAGGAAAATGTAACCAATAGTGTCAATTGAAAATTATGTGTTATTTTTGGGAGATTTATTAAGAGTAGGTGAGTTATTTAGAGAGAATTAAGACTTTAGATCACAATTACATTCTCTGCTTATACAAAGATATATGATTTCTCAAGTGGTAGATCCAAGTTTGAAATCTTAACAAAAATTTGAAATTCTGGGGCACCTGGGTGGCTCAGTTGGTTAAGCTTCTGCCTTTAGCTCAGGTCATGATCTTGGAGTCCTGGGATTGAGCCCCATGGGCTCTCTGGTCAGTGGGGAGTCTGCTTCTCCCTCTCCCTCTGCCCCTCCTCCTGCTCTCTCTCTCACTCTCTCTCACACTGTCTCTCAAATAAATAAATAAAATCTTAAAAAATAAAAAGTAATAAAGTTAAAAAATTTTTGAAATTCTTTTAAATTCCTTTTCTCCAGCTATTTGCCTTTTTAAGCTTATTGCATTGTGACTCTATGATCTATTAAATTTTAGGAAGTTATGTGTTTACTTGTATATATACATTTTTTTTCTCTGAAACTCTATAGTGTCATTAAATTTGCTAATTCCTGTCTCATTTGTTCTGGGAGAGAAAGGTCTAAACCATATATCAGTTTAATGAAACATTCTCTTCAGGCATTAAATTCAAGTGAATATATTAGTCAGATTTTAATTATAAACAACAGGATACCTTTTGAAAATGAGCTATTGTTAAGCCTATATAGCATTCTTGCAACATTTGTTTACCTATTATTAAACTGATTTTAAAAATTAGTCAATTCTATACATTATCAAATCTTCAAACAGACTAGTTGGATATTTTAAATGCTTTGATTTTCATTAGATATTGTGCTCCTTCAGCTTAGTGAAAGAGGTAAAAAGCTTCAAACCACGCCATTCTACTAACAGCAGGTGTCAGCTCTAACTGCTTCTGAAAATATTTAATGTATTCAGTTAATCGAATTCTTTAGAGAATGTTACTATCCTGTTCATTTGTCTTATGCAGTCCTTGTGGTAGATTTTCTTTCTTATTTACTGCACCCCATTACATTCTATGATAAAATTATATCTGAGATTTTTCTGGTTTCCCAGTAAAATCAATTTTAGCCTTCTTTGGCCTTTCAATCACAATACAACTGAGTGTCCCACTCGTTCCATTTCCTGACTTCTAAAATCACAGATCTTCATTCTGAGCATTCTGAGACGCCTGACAATTGTGGAAACCTTACTTATCTCAAATTAACACACAATATGTCAAATATCTCAAAGCTCCCTCGATAGGTGTATATTAACACGTGAGCATGTTTGTGTTTTTCTCATGAGTTTATGAAGCAGATTAAATCAAATTGAAGAAAACGCGAAAAGCTATAATATTTGGTCTGTGGCAACATACACCTGAACAGTAGAGGCAAGTGACCGTCTTTTGTATGTTTACAAGTCCAATTAGGTAGATTATATCTCGAGGTAATTTATTTAAGGAGTTGTTGCACTTAGTGTCATCTTAGGCCAGACTCTTGGGTTTTTAAAGAAATCTTGTTGTTCAAGGGTCATGAAATGTGAATCGGTTCCTCTCTAGAAGGCAGGCAAGCCTCTGAAGACAAAGTGGAAATAGCAACATCGAAGTGTGTGGGGCTTGGCCCCAGTGCTCAATTTGTAGAACTGCAGCATGATTTTTGATGTTAAAGTGGTGCCTTCACTTTGTCAAAAATAAATGATCATTTTTATGTTAGAATAAAGTGAGGGATACTGAGGAAATTAACATGCTATTATAACTTTATTTCAAATGGACACCTAACTATGTCAAACACAGGATAATATTCTATTTATTTTAAATGTTATCTTCATGTCTATTTCTGGTACACTGAGGGTGTGTGTGCCTGTGTGTATTTAACTTATAGGCGAAGCACATTTCTTGTTTTAATAGAATAATGACCTGAGGACAAATTCGTGAGGAATATTAGTGGATTGAAAAGAGCTGAAACTGAATAATTAGGAAGCTTTCAGGCAGAGTAAGTAAACTCCTGCCTAAGTAGCACTAATGTTTCATTAGGCAATGAGCCTCACCCGGTGAGGAGTTTAGAAATCCTGTCTGTCCCTTCCCTTTCCCGCAGAGAGTTAAATAGAATCATCTCTAAGAAAAGGAAGTGTAGTCTCAAAACTCCAGTAATGATTCTAAGGAAAGCACATCCCCTTCCACCCAACCACCGACTCCTTTTAGAAAGATCCTCCTAAATGGTGAGGCTTAGGGCCAGGAAGGCAGTTCACCTTCCCTAAACACTTCTGTTGTCTATTACCCACACTTAAAATTTCCCCATTGTTAATTCATTCAGGTGGGTCTTGGAGGCTCTTCGAATTCATGTGCACCGTAGAGACTTGCCCTCTGGCATGCTAAAATGACTACAAGTTACTTTCAAAGGTCGTTTAAGTGAAGTAAAGTTTTAGATATGAGATACGTAGTCTTCTATCTGTAATGCACCTAAAAGACAAATCTCATACTCAGTATCAACATGATTAGTGTCAACTTAGCACATCAGTTTGAATAAGTTTTAGTGACGGACCATGTTCTGTCTCCCCTCCTCCTTACCGAGGAGCATAGTAAACTTAGACAATCCAATTTCTGGATGGCAGAGAGACCAGTAACTTTTATCAGGTACATGGAAACAAGAGTGTGAGGGAAGCAGCATTTCCATGTAGTTCTCTTTTATCACTACTTTAGAATCATTTTAACATGTCGCCATTGCTCCCAACTCTATTTCCCACCTTCTCTTCCCTCTAAGATGGCAGAATTCCTGTACATGCTCATTTCAGAGTGTTCTACACACATTCATTTCCTATAAGAATTAACAATTTAAGATGTGTGACATATTTACTTTAGTCAAGAAAAAGCAAAGCCCATATGTGTAAGCGTAAAGGAGTGTGTTGGTATAAGGACGACCGAAGTTTTAAAAAATGGTGATTTAAAAATAAAGTCGATTTTGCCTCTCATTTTCTTTTCACTTAGTGTTAAAAAGACTTATCATCCAAATTCTAAATGCTTTTTCCATTTCATTGATGAATATTATATTTGAATTGGCAGGAATTTTTAAAAATCAATTCAGTCAAAATTCTGATTGATTTGGGTAAATGTGAGTGTGATGTCTTTACTGTATGCAAATACACATTTTTTTAAAAGATTTTATTTATTTATTTGACAGAGAGAGAGACAGCCAGCGAGAGAAGGAACACAAGCAGGGGGAGTGGGAGAGGAAGAAGCAGGCTCATAGTGGAGGAGCCTGATGTGGGGCTCAATCCCATAACGCCAGGATCACACCCTGAGCTGAAGGCAGACGCTTAACAACTGAGCCACCCAGGTGCCCCTGCAAATACACATTTTTAAACTATTGTAGTAAGGAACATTTGGGTGCCAAATCTTGGTGCTGAAGCTTGTGGGTTCAAAAAAATATTGTACATACTAAATATTACTTTATTTCTAAAGATTAAAAAATTGTCAGGTTTTTCATAATTAATTCACTTATTTCCCTAATAGTACATACCTTACTTATAAATGGGTATTATTCAAAAACTTCTGTGAAAAGATTTTTGATTTTTTTTGTATTTTTACTTGGATAGAACATATTCCATTCTATTCTGCAAGAATTTTATATTTAAATACAGTAATCAATGAATATCACATAAACTTAATAGTAAAAGAATAGGAACCGCACTTTGAATATTTTTATAAACATATTTTGTATCTCTCGTTTTGCACCCATTCCTATTTCCAACAGGCTAGATTACATCTCTTTGATGAACTACTTAAAAGTTGAATTGGCCTCTCTATTTTTCAAATTATTTTTTTTTAATTTTTGCACTTCTTTGGCAACTTCTGTATGTTTCTCAGGAATCTTCATTGTTTGCCTGAAATCTATCTATAAAATAAAACCCATGCTCTTTGATCTGTCAATAACATTTCCATCAATTTGTCCTAATTTGTTTTTTAAATTAGAGTATTATATCTTATACATATTCTGTTTCAATCGAGAGTATGTGTGAGTATCATGTGTGAGTCTATGTAAATGGGTGAGTATTCCTGGACAATATTTTTTCCATTTTCTAGCCCCACACAATTCTTTACATTATTCCAAATGTCTACAGTGTCTTCCCCTTTCCCTTTACCTAATTAAATTCTTACCATCCCTTGTGTTAGAGTAACTCCTGTGACATGTTACCACAGATAAACACAGAATCTTGGTGGCTTGATACAACCAAGACGTCTCTCTCCCTCAGATAAGGTTCAGTGGTGCAGGTGGCTCAGGTAGCTCTCCTCTATCCTGTAGCCATGCCCTCTGGAGGGACGGATTACTTCCAGGCTATGACGCAGAAAAAGAGAATGGTGGAAGATGCTGACTGACACCCAACTGCCCTCTTCGAGAAACTATACAGGTCACTTCCTCTCTTCTGCCTCTGGCATGGTTCCACCGTTCCAATCTAACTAAACAGGAAGCTAGGAGAAGTAGGGAAACACATGGAATATTTGAGAACACTATCTCCATCGGTTCTATCAATACAGACGCTATCAACTTCTAATGTAAAAGCTTAACCCACCACCTAAACTTAAGGCAGTCTTTTTCTCTTCTGAAATTCTATACCAATTTCCTATAAAATTGCCCTGTCCGATCTTGCAGCATCTTTTCTACCTCTTAAATATATATAAAAAATATATATATAATACATATATATATATATAATACATACACATATATATATGTATGTATTATATATAGATCTTGCAGCATCTTTTCTACCTCTTAAATATATATATATTTGAGGGTGGGGGCAAGGGGAGAAAGAATCCTGAAGCAGACTTCCCGGCTGAACGTGGAGCCTGCACAGGGCTCCATCCCAGGACCCTGAGATCATGATCTGAGCTGAAATCAAGAGTCAGATGCCTAAGTGATGGAGTCACCCAGTGCCCCTCTACCATATTTTTAATTAAAACAATTTTCCCAAAACTTATTTTCTTTTCTGAATTAAATTGTAAGTTCTTTGTGGATAGGATCTATGTGTATAGTAACAATGTCCTGAGAGTGCTTAACAAGACGCCTTACCTGGGGCGGAAGTTCAATCAGTCATTTTTGCTAATTTCGCATTCCAAACAGGGTCAGTGAATGGAGAAGCGTCTAATGAAACAGGACTTCTGTTGGCCTGCAGGCTTCTCATGTATGGTATCCATTGTAAAGACTGATTATCATTTTGCTGATGATGTTTCTTCAAGAAAACCTTGGTCGAAGGACAAATTCATCTGAAAAAGGCTTTTAAAAAGGGGTAGGTCACACAATATATGACTGTTCTTCCGAATCGCTCCACAGTCTTAAGATAGCGTTGGATCCTCTAAAGTTGCTAATAACGCTGTGACTGATGACACAGCAACAGTTTTCAGTGGTAAAGTATGGTGTTCAAAAATTAATTCCTTTGATCCTCAAAATAAACCCGAAGAAAGGAAAGATGTTATCGTCAAGCACAATGCTTGAATGAGGAAACTGAGGTTCAAAGTAATTATAGAACTTATAATTACACAACGTCAGCATTGACGAAGACCTTGAAGATGTTCTCGTCCAGCGATTTCATTTACAGTTGAGAAAATCGCAGCCCAGTTAGGTTAAGTGACTTGTGCAAAGTCCTGTAGAGAATGAGTAGATAGAGCAAAATGAGAGCTTCTCGAGTCCAGTGATATTTCGACTGCACTATTCTTTTATTTAATTAAGTGCAACGCCAAATATGCATTGTTTAAAAAAGCTATTTAAAACACCATCTACCTGAAATGGAGTAAATGTCAAAAGGACTCTGTAAGTCATAAGTTTTTAATATCTTTTACTTCTTCCTCATTAAAAGAGAGAAATCTTTGGGGAAGAAAAAGAGAGCGTGCTCTCTTAGGTGAAAGTGTTCAGTATAAATCCCGAACCTTAACTATATTTGATTTTAAATTGGGTATGCAGCAAGTATGTGAAGTTAACTACAGGCTTAAATTCTACTCAGCGTGTGACATATCTAGGAAATACAGCAAGGAGAAAGAGAACAGAAGATATTTAGAAATCTTCTTAATATAGAATTGATAACAACCTCATTTGGTTTCCAAAATATTTGGTAGCATTCATTTTAAACTAGTAACTGCAATTCTACTATAAATTATTTCTACCATTATTTTAAAGGTAGAATACTGTTGATAGTATTTAATATGAACACTCTCTATGTCCTAGATTCTGTAAGAAACAAATAAAATATGCGGTTCTGTTTCCAGGACAGTTTCATTTGCATTTCATTACACTTTTAACCCTCAATTTTTATTCTTTTAGAGGCCATTAAAGGGGCTGGTAATCATACCTTATATATTATAAACAACACTTGGGTCATCAAAGAGATCCTGTGGTCCATTCCTCTGATTCTGAGCATGACAACCTTAGACCATTCACAACTACAGTTACTTCTCTAATTTTTCAAGACATCACATGTGAAGATCAAATCAATAAAATAAAAAACATATTTCCTTGGAAGCTGATCTGTAAAAGAAATTGAGCTATATCTTATAAGGAATCAAATAATTAGCATTTGGTCTCAAGCTCACATCAAAAGGTAAACTAAAAACACGATACAAGATGCAAAATAACATTTTATTAAAGCAATAGTGAAGTCATCAAGTGATACTCGATTTATTCTCAAATGATTGATTCAGGCAATACATGCTGTTAGAGTTCAGAGAAGGGGGAATTATATCCTGACATTCAATAGAAATTCTCTCTTACTGTAACTAAAGGCAATTTTATTTGACTTAGTCTTTTGTGATCTCTAGAACTGACAAGTTGCAAGTATCTTTTTTCTTTTTTTAATTCTCCCTGTGTTAGATGTTACCCATGACTTCTGAGCCTTTTTCTGTACATTTGGTCTACATTTCAGTTGAGTATCTATTAAATAATCTACCTCGATTGATAATTACGCTTTGAGTAAATTTCCACGATATATCTAACTTTAAACTAATGGGGAAGCTCATTCCTGTCTCTCATATACACACAGCATGGTTAAATCCAGGCTGTTACCTTTCATGATTTCCAAATTAGTTTTACCCTTATTTGAGCCTAGGTAGGCCTTTCTCCCCTCGAATAGACACAGTTCTTTCTTGAAATAATATGTGCTCTGACCCCGTCGCTATATCTTTTTTTGAAAGCAACTTGATTCGATTCTGCTCAAATATATTAATATTGCCATTGCAAATAACTCACTTGGCAGGGACAAAAAAGTTCACATGTCAATGTGATTAGAAAAGAGGTGAAGCACTGGAATAAGTGAGAGAGGCATTTTGGAATTAATCAAGATAAGAGTACTGGCACACTATATTTTACCCACACAAAAGCACAGGGTATATGCAATGTACACTTTCCCTTGGCCTTATTATTTCACGTTGCCTTGTAATCGATAAATCATTCCTTTAATTAATCAATCCTATTTCTAGACTACAAAATATTAGGTTGAATGTTGGTTTTTTGATGAGTTTCTTCTTGTATCCTAAATTTCTGAATGTACAGAATGTTGAAACAGGAATAGAGTGTATTTTGTGTAGAAAGAAAATGTTAAAGACTACAGCATAAAAGGAAAAAAAAGAACTCTTTTGGTTATAAAGTCTTTTCAGTGCAATATGAATCTGAAAGAAATACTCCTGAAATAATTTGAGGGGTTTTCTTTTCCACTGATGGAACGCCTGTGGACTCGGTGACGTATGCCACTGTGTTTTTTACGTAGATTGAAGTGCTTGTTCTTTATCGACTTCTCCAAGTCCCTGTTATCATACAGAATTAGCAGTATGCAGTAACACAACCAAATCTTCTCTAGTTATTTTTCCTAGCTAAATATATTATTGGAGATGTTCTCTCAGGGCAGGAATCCATGAGGGTGAAAGAGTGAACAATGCCCTCCTCCACCCCAAATTTCCGTCGTGTCTATCACACCCCACAAAGAGGGAGGAGACCTGATATGGAGAAAATACGTAGAGTCAAGCCATCCACAGCTGTGGGTCTCTTGTGTTTCACCCTCACAGGTGCTGGCATACTTTCTCTCCAGAGGAAATCGTATCTCTCTTGGACGCTGTGAGGAATATAAACCAACCATTTACACAAGGGATAACATGAACAAGCAAATATGGCATCAATCTTTAGATAAGATTCTATTTCCACTAAATTATCCTGGATGTTTTTAATAACACTCAAAATGGGCAAGAGTACAGAGAAACTGGAACAAATTTAAACTTAGACTACAGTTGATCATACCTAATATTAAATACCCTGGTGCCAGCGCTCAATCAAGTGACTCCATAGCAATAATTATGTCTTTTGCCCTAGTTGTTCAAATTATATCGTTGAATAAGTTTCCTAGAAATCAAGCTGGGTATAACAAATCTGCTCCCAAGAGCTTAATCTGTGGTTGTTGCTGGGAAACAACAGAACAGTTGTTGAAGGGAAAATTAGAACCTGACTCACCCACCTTCACCTGTACTGATATTTAACTATATTCATATCTTCGATGTATTTTCATGTGTTACAGAGCCACCTATAATAATAGGTCACCCATTCATTCAGCCAATACTTAAATAGCATTCTTTAAATGCCCATCACTATGGCAAATGATAAGCTTTCAACGAAAACTGCAATCCACTGAAAATGCCAATCCCTTTCTTTGCACTTGCGTAAAAACAGACTGAGGGGCAGACCCATTAGATCTCCATGCGAGTTATGACTATGTGGCCACCACAGGAAGAAATAGCAGTAAAATCGAGAAGACATGCTATATTTATCGCAAAAGCTTTTTGTTGTTTAAATAAATGCTACTTTGAAAAGTAAAGTCATCATTCCATATTACTATTAAGTGATTGCAATGAAGATTCTTTGAAGTCAGGAGGGGAAAAAGGGGAACACGGAAAAACCTATGATTTCCTAGAGTTTAACAATTGATAATGGTAATTGGACCAAAGATTTTTGAAATGTTATTTATCTTCTTCATAAGTCAGATCACCATCTCTTTGCAACATATTTGAGCATTGAGTGTATGAGCTGTGTGTGTGTGTGTGTGTGTATAATACATATACAAAAGCTATAGAAATGTATGTTATATGTGTAAGTATGTATATACACATTTAGGAAATACATTATACACATAATTATTAGGAAAATGGGAATAAGATAGCAAAATATCTGCTTTACAAAGAGTGAAACTTTTATAATGAACTCACATATCTGAAAATTCCACATTTAGAGGATGTATTTTGAAAGCATATTGTCAGAACCATAAGGCTTCCTGCCATTATTCTTAAAGCAACGAACTTATGAATCATTTCATTGGGTTTCATTTTAAGAAGGTTTCAATTCTTAGAAAGAATATATGACAGTTGAGATGTGAAAGTTTTTGTCACCATGACCACATTCTTGGAAGAAAAACTAAAGAAAGTTGAGCAAGCTTCTTAGTCTAGAAATAGACTTCAATGCAGCTTTTACCTTTGCCAGACCCATAGAAAGCGGCCCTCAGTTACCTGTATACTTGTGATTGATTCTAAGAAATATTTATTGGACAAGAAAAATAAGAAGCTGATTTGTTAATCCTATTTTTGATATTAACTTTGATACTTTGGGAGTTATTTCTTTTGCTACTTTTATGTGACCCCTTTTTATAATGTGACTCTATTACAGTGAATGTCATAATTTGACACAGACAAAGTTCTTCTTCGTTCTAACTGGATTTTCTTATAAGGAAATGTTTGGAATCAGAGCTCTAGGCTTAGTTAAGAATCATCATAATTCTCTCTCTCTGTCTCTGTCTCTCTCACACACACACAACATACTAACCTAGTTTTCCATATGCTTCCTTGAGTGATTGTTCCCAACCACATACACTGAATGACTGTGCTGATTAAATTCTGTGATCTTTTCTCCACATTTAATTCATCTTGTCAGGTATGGAAGACCAATGGCTTCATGTCAAAAAAAAAAAAAAAAAAAAAAAAAGCACAAGGCTTTGTTCCTTGACCTTCAGTTCTGAGAAAAATACTAAAACACTGAAACACACACATCTAAGTGGCAAACATTTGTAGTTACTTTCTATTTTGTGACGGCGAGAGAAAGATGTTTTTAAAGCTTTAAAATGAGTCTAAGTTTTAGAGTCAATGCAGTTTTCTCCCCTGCCCTGGACAACTGCTGGAGAAACGGCCTTCCACGTCTCCGTCAGATTCCCACACGCGGCCTGTGAAGTTTCCCCGAGTCCAGGCTGGTTATCTCACAAATCTGTGCAAAGCTCCAGTGAATAATTTATACCAGGCATGAGGTGACAAGTTAAACACGCCCATTTTGTCTAAAATACTATGAAGGCATCAAGAGGGAGCCAAGCTGCAGGGCAAGGGGAGCTCGGCTGATGGGAGCCCAAGTCCGTCTAGAAGAGAGGACGCCGCTGTAAAGAAAATGAAATGTAATGAGATACTTTTTCATGCATAATTCATAGGTGAAAACATGACTGCATAAAAAAGCCATGGATTTTAACAAGGCGAACCTGCAATCATGCACATTATCTTCCCAGAGGAACTTTATATAATATTGGTCAAAAGGAGAGGATTCTGAATACCAGGACAAAATAAAGCTGACAGGTTTTCAAATGCAGCAGCATTTACTTTAATGTACAATGCCTGTAAAAGAAACAATTTCTATTTGCACCTGAAAATACTGCTGAGCCAAAATTTACTTTAAAACATTTGCTATCTCTTCTTTAAATGGCAGAAAAAGAATCCAGAGGAAGAGAAGAGCAGATTCATATGGATAAACGTAACTAAAGTGCATACGCTGTATTTACTGAACGTGGGGGGTGAGGTTAAACCGGACTTGGCAGGCGTTTTCACGTTTCTGGCAACAAAAGTTCAGATAGAAATGTCGTCAATGAAGAGGCTTTAAAAATGATAACATGTTAGCTATTGTCAACATAAAATTTAATTTGGTGGTGTTGTAAGAGCCAATATTGTTACTCAGCTTTCGAGACCAGGTTAGGGGCTAACACACGCCTGATTTGAAATGGCGTTTAATATGTGGGGCTCTTAGTGGAAGGATTATAGAGCAATGTTGATTAAAGCTTGGGCCATTTTAAATTTATCACCACCAAACCCTGAAGATGTCCTAGCTTGAAAGAACTGGTGAGGTGTAGGGTGGGGGTTGGGGGCAGTCCTTTGACTGTCCGCACTTAGAAAATACATAGAATTACAGAGAGTACAACAGAGGGGGTCAGAGAGGTCTGCAAAACAGAGAGGCTGGAGAGCTGTCCGGGCTCGTTTGCTTGGCTTATGCTACGTAATACTCATATTTGAAAGAAAAGCAAAGTAGTTGCCTTGCGTTCAGTTCGGTTTGCGGCGCTGATATTTGGCTGAAGAAAGCATTAAATGTCGAAAAAGGTTGACAAACCAGCATCAAAGCAATCATCTACCACAAGATCTTTGTTGAAGGTCCATGGTTTCAGGAACAGAGAGATACACTCTAAAGAACAACAGGTTGAAGTGGCTTAGATGCCAGATAATCTGTTCCATTTTAGCAAAATCGTGTTATTAACCTCTGTTTGATGTAACTCAGTTATGCTCCGGGTTTTGACAACATTTGAAAAATGTGGGCTTTAGGAGTTAGATGATGATTTAATTTCTAAATATGGAACCTGAGCTTTTGTGACTCACTGGCAGAACAAAGCATAACCGGGCCTGGAGGTAGTTACAAAGCCAGTTCTTTCTGTATCAGGACTTCCAGCCAGGTTCCAGGGGTACATTTATAGCCTGAGTTTAGCCATTTGCATGATGTTTAACTGTTCAGTTTAGTACTACTGTGGTGTATTCCTGGCACTGTTTTGCTATTAAGAGGGATTTACAACTCATGGTGCCTTATATGGCCTCAGTGACATGAGGTTGTCTTTCCAGGATATCAAGAACTAATCAGCTAGTTACATGTGTTTAACCCTAGCCACAGAATTTAATACCCACTGCTTGCTTTTCTTGTCTTTCCTCCCTCCCTTCCTTCCTTCCTTCCTTCCTTCCTTCCTTCCTTCCTTCCTTCCTTCCTTCCTTCCTTCCTTCCTTCCTTCCTTCCCACCTGTCTCTCTTTCTTAACAACACACACACACACACACACACACACACACACAGTGACTTATCTCTGCTATTAACAAATCCGAATTTGTAGGATGGCTGGGAAGAGGCAGTTCAGGGTGACACTGTCTATTCCTGACTGTGCTGGAAGGGGAGAAGAAGTGATTTCCATCTGTTCGCTCTACCTGACACATGTGCTGTCTTCTCCCTCTTCTTGCCGGTTCAGCAGGCTGCTGAGAAGTTTGCTACATCGAAGGATCAATTTTCAAGCACAGAAAGAATTTGTTTGCTTGTACACCTGGGCTATAAAGGAAGTTTTCCTATGCTTATGCCAGTTGGATGACTTACTGAATTCTTTAGCATATATAAAAATGCAAAGTGCCTGAAATGGGAATCAAACGATAACATTATTAGAATTCTCTCTTGGGGTCAGATGAGACAGACGGCTGCATTAGGAGGATGTGCCTGGGTACAGCCTCTCTAGTCTAAATTTGTTTCCTATTTGTTTCCTTTTCTGTGAAAGCAATGCACATATTAAGTATCACATAGAATACAAAGCACATTTGGAATAAAGAGGGGGGAGAATGAGACGAGAATTTTAAAACTCCCATTGACTGAGCTTCATGCAAAATGATGGTAAAGGCCACCATAGGTCTGGATGCTTTTTTTTTTTTTTTTAATGTTAGTCACCATACAGTACATCCCTAGTTTTTGATGTAAAGTTCCATGATTCATTAGTTGCGTATAACACCCAGTGCACCATTCCATACGTGCCCTCCTTACTACCCATCACCAGTCTATCCCATTCCCCCACCCCCCTCCCCTCTGAAGCCCTCAGTTTGTTTCCCAGAGTCCATAGTCTCTCATGGTTCATTCCCCCTTCTGTTTACCCCCCCTTTCTTCTTCCCTTTCTTCTCCTACCTATCTTTCTACTTCTTATGTTCCATAAATGAGTGAAACCATATGATAACTGTCCTTCTCTGCTTGACTTATTTCGCTTAGCATTATCTCCTCCAGTCCCGGTCTTCTGGATTCTGCCTTTCGCCTGCAGCCTTCTCCGGGCGGGCCATTTTCTAAAACCAAGTCATGGGAATAGGAAGCTGTAGTCCCTGAATCGAGTCAATCAGATAAAATTAGATTATACCATCACTTGCTTGAATTCTTTAAAAAATCCTCTTGTAACACTTAAAACATTGGCCCCTTTTGGGCTTTGGTTTCTGTTTGTCCCTCCAACTTCATTTCTCCCCACTCTCCTCTCTCATTCTGCTTTAGCCACTCCGGCTTCCATGATACTAAGAAAGATGACAGGTCTAGAAGCAAGAATAGAGAAGTTGGTAAGGCAAGAACTGTACTTCCCCCAATGTCATGAGGAAAAGACGTACAGACACAGATCGCAGGAAAACGAGGAAATTCTTCTTTATGGGTGTAAGTGACACGTGAGATGAGGAAGACTTTTAGGCAGGATTTCAGAGTTTACATTTTCTCATAAATTACCTAGAGAAATTAGAGTCGTTTCATGCATCTAGAAAAAGAAATGATGATAACTAGAAACCAGCATGGGTTCACTAAGAATAACAATTTTGGGCAAATTTCATTTCTTTCTCTACAGTGTTATTAGATGAAAAGATTAGAGTATAGTAACAACATTTGGCAAGGTCTCTTGTGATGAAAAACCTTGACTCCATGCTTATAAATTTGATAGATTGGATGCAGCAAAATGACTTTGCTCAAAGCTGCTGACCATTAGCAATCCAGAAAGAGGAATCCAATTGAGATTCACAGGGCTCTATCCTCCTCCTTCTGTTCACAATATATGAATAATTTGGATGGAGAACTGCAAGGCATTTTTATCAAATTTGTAGGGAACTTGAAACTGGGAAGGATGGATAGCTGCATGAAGAATGAGTATTTAAAAATATGGCAAACAAGTGCATGTGCTTGATTCCTAAAGTCTTTAATACTCCTGTGTTTCCTTTTCTTTGAAGAGCTTTGGAATTACAGTGGTTAAAGCCACGTTTGGAATGTGCCTGGGTAAGAGTTCTAAAGGAGTGAAAGCATGCAGGATGATGGACTCTACCTCTTCCTAAAAGTATTTAAAAGTGTGAAGTGATCAATATAACATTAGTTTCGTCCACCTGGGTGAGGAGGTTTATTTGTTTGTTTATTTTCTTTTTATTTATTTATTTTTAATTTACATATAGTTGACACACAATGTTACATTAGTTTCAGGTGTACGACCTGGTGATTTGACAAGTCTAAACATTATGCTATGCTCACCATGAGTATAGCTACCATTTGTTCCATTACATTGTTATTATGATATCATTGACTGTATTCCTTATGCTCTGCTTTTATTTCCATGATAGACTCATTCCATAACTGGAGGCCTGTGTCTCCCTCACCCTTTCACCCATTTTGCCCAACCCCTCACCCACCTACCCTCTGATAACTATTAGATTGTTCTCCGTATAGTTCTGATTTTGCTTTTTGTTTGTTTGTTCATTTTTTTAGATCCCATTTATCAGTGGAATAATATGGTATTTGCTTTCTCTGTCTGACTTATTTCACTTAGCATAATCCCCTCTAGGTCCATTGATACTGTCACAAAGAGCACGACCCCATCCTTTTTTTATGGCTGTATAATTATTCATTGTGTATATATGCACTTTATTTTCCTAATCCATTCATCTACTAATGGACACATGTTGCTTCCATGTTGCAAGCTCTTAATTGTCCCTGATATGTGAACCCCACTGTCCCTACTTTTTAGATTACGTTCCCCAGTAGGATTTAACTTTTCTCCAGGAAGGAATTCTACCTGTTTGGTCTAAGCATGAAAAAGCCAGGCTTGATTTGCCACAAATATACTCCTGTAATGAAATAGTGTAGAAATATGTATTTTTTAAACACTTTTTTCAATTCAAAAGACAAGTTTCTATCAAATATACTTTGTGCTGAGAAGTTTGCAAGTCAGGTTCACTGCAAGAGATGATAGAAAAAAGTTTTAAATCTTCCAAATTTTTTTTGTAACTATGCCTTTGACCATTGCCAATTTATGGAATACTTGAATGAAGATGAACAGAGGCTGGGCATTTGGTTTATTTTAATATGTCCTATGACTAGTTCTTGGAAACCAACTGATATTTACATAGCTGCTTCCTCAGATCAAGGGCTTTATACTTTGTTACCCATGTAGCAGAATGCTGAAACATGCTGAATTGTAATCTGTGAGGAGACAAACAAGGGCATTGTAGGCTGTTCAAGGAGGGTAGGAATTCAGTTTTAAAACGCACGGAGTTCCTGGGAATGTGAGACCACACTCATTCAACATTGCTAAATGGTCCCGAGTTAAATGGAACCCCTCATTTTTAAAAGCTGCAGAATTGTTTGCTAGAAATAAAATAAGTATTTAAGATGAAGTTTTTGAGAATTTGCTGACTCTAAGTCATCTTTTTTTTTCTTTCTCTTCTAAATTATGTTAATGTAACACAATAATAAAAAATACCTCAGGGTGTTTTTCAAAATTTACTTGGTAGGATTATTGTGGAAATAACAGGCATTTCCTGTAATGTATGGTGTTGACCAAGTTTCTATGTAGTGTACTAAATTTTAGAAGAGCCACAAAGTTTATATATTCCTAAACCAGAGATGTCCGTCAAAAGGTGAATGGATAAAGAAGTTATGGTGTGTCTTTGTCATGGAATACTACTTGTCAATGAAAAGGATTCAATAAATTGAATAACACGGATGCATTTTAACAATAGTGTGCTGAGAGGACAAACATAGAAGAGTGTACATTGTATGATTTCATTCATGTAAGTTTCTAGAATGTGGCAAAGCTGAACAACCGATACAGAAAGCAGATCTGTGTTTGCCTCACCAGGGATGAGGGATGGATTGTGACGAAAGAAAACTTTTCTGGGTGATGTAAATGTTCTGATCTTGATTATATTGGTAGTTACACAGGTGTATAAATGTGTCAAAACACATGGAACTGTATATTCAAAATCGATGCGGTTTATTCAATATAAATTATACCTACAATTTGCTTTAAACAAAACAAAACAGTTTACGTGTGTAGAATTCTGATCACGTGGCCCACCACAGAAATATTTGGACACCTCTGTAAGCCACTAAAGCGAGCTTATGGACTCATGGAAATCTTCACCTCCTTAAGTACTATGTGCTTGCAGCCTGCAATTCAACCAGAGCTTCAAGTGGAGCTTACCTCGGAAAAAAGTGAAAGGACATCTATCCAGCACCTTCTCAGATCTGCAGAAGATGCTTTCAATATATATATATTGTAGTGTTTAAGAATTCCTGTTACAGAAGAGATTTTCTGTTGTCGGGAAACTTCAAGATAAGCCAGATGGTGGGAATATCTTATATTCAAGAGGTCTGAGTGTGGTAAAACGATTCCACCCAAGACAAGGGCAGGAGCTTGTGGATTTCATAAGAAGGAATTTGGAAACTTAGATGCAATAGGCCTAGCGGTTGGAATCAGTTGATGGGGGAAGTTTATGGGATTCGTGATGGGACCCAGCCACATAACCTTCTAAGTCTACAATAAAATCTGTAAAGGTTTATAGCAGAGTTGGTGGCTTGGCTCAGGGTGACCCAGAGACATCTTGCGAGGCTCCAGGGTTTGCCTGTGGTAAATGCCAGGGTCTGCATCCTTCCTACGTAAATCGGAAGCACTTATTAGACTTTCCAGTTTATATGACACTATTTTTATAACGTATGTGTAACAAATTTTTGGAAATTATCTCAACGTAACAAATGAGAAACATAAGGCATCTTAGGGTCAGAGCTGGGAAGGAAGGTAACATAAAGGCTGGCTTTCAGTCTGTTGAAATCCACATATGCAAAGTATGACTTTACTTTTGTTATTGTGGATTGTGGGTAAATTCCAAAACATCAAATATTTGTGTAAATATGTATTCTGAAGCCAAAATTGGTGTGAAACTGTGTTTTGGAATAATTTATTATGTGACATTTCTACATGAGGTGGTTAAAATTTTAAGGATAAATTTAAGCAAAATTTTCAAGTGTTACTGTTAAAAGTTTATTATGTAAATATTAGATTCGCTGCTAAGAAGTTTTTAAACTAACACTATTTTGATTTTTTACTATAATTCTCTTAAGAGTTCTCTACAGTTAAACTTTTAAATGCTTCCTTTCTGCATTTAGGGGATAATTGAGACCAATACTTGGGGCCAAGAATGACCAGAAAGAAAGTCAGCTTTCCTTAGAAGTATGGAAATCTTTCTACTACCCATTAAATATAAGCATTGCCTTCCTTGCAAACATAAAATTACCGTGCTTACAGGCAAAGAAAAGATTAATTCTGGGTTTTTTTCCTTCTTCTTTTTTTTTTTCTCAGTTTAGTGTTTGTGAAAACATTGAAGAACTATACTACCTTTTTTCCCCTGAAAGGATAAATAACTTTCATTAGCCTATAGAAATTGGCCTAGTTGTTTTTGTTTTTGGCGTCTAGGTTAGGCTGTGTCAATTGTTGAATGACTTTTAGAACAAGATTTCTAATCTTCAGGTTGAAACCCGTTGGCGGGTCATAAAATCAACTTAATAGGTTGTGATCAGCATGTTTTAAAAATGAAATGATAGAAAATATCAAGAGTTCATCACACATAGTATCGTTTCGGGAAACATTTTTCAGCTATACACGCACATACTTCTGTGTGTGTGTGTGTGTGTGTGAGTGTGAGTACTGGGTTGTAGGTTAAAAACTACTTCTTACTGTGAGATGGAATGGCAACAATATTCCTAAATAGTTCATACAAGTCTTTTAGAAGGTAACCTAGAAGTTTGTAGTGACTGACCTAACTGGGAATCCTTCCTATGAAGAAATAGGTAGCAACTTATTGTTGAAATGAGCACTCATATTCACGAATTTTGTTACAATGGTGTTGAATAAGAATATTAGGTTCACAGATGGCTCTCTTTTCTGAAGTCATTGCCCACTTTTTTATTCCTTGCTTACACAACATTTCTTAAAACACTGTATTGGTATATTTTCAGGATATTTCAAAAATTAAAATATCATTGAACTTCTGTCATTCACATTTTGATGAAATATAAATATTTCATCATTTCTTTCTTATTTTTTATTCCCTTTGCCTGCAACACTCTGCTTCCAGTTGGCCATACAGACAAGTACTTTGTATAACTCAGATATCATTTCCAATATGTCCCCTAGAGAAGGGTTAAGGGTTTCCTGAATCACCAAATCTAAAAGATATCCCTTCAGTGTGTCACAAAAATATTTTTTTCTTTTTAGTAACATAATCACTTCTCTAAGTTATCTTGTTTAGTAATATATTGGTTTTCTTTATTTTTCTGACTATTCAATCTGAAATCTACCCATGATTCTCCCCAGAATGTAAGCACCACAAAAGCAAGGTCCTTGCCTGTCTGTCCACTGCTTGCCGTAGAAAAGTGCCTGTCTGACACGGTCATTCCTCAGTAAATAGTTGTTGACTATGTGACTGATTTAATTTCAGAAATGATGATAAAATTTGCTTATTGCTTTATAAAAACTTTCTAAAAGTGAAAATGAGGATAGCTACAGTGATATAACATTTATAATGAAATCTTTTTGACCCAGCTTTGCCCTCATTAGGCCTTATCTATTTATTTTATGTTTACTCTGAGTGGGAGTGTTCAGATTCCAAACCTTGAATCACTTAGGAAATAATCAAGGGGGAAAGAAAAGCTTATTAACAGCCCTGACCAGCAATGACATTTAAAACTGAAGTCAACTATAACTATCATGGAGGCAATTAAAATACTTGGAGTTTGTAACTAAGGTGGGTGCTTTACTGTATCACTATTGCTGTTTTAGGGTCAATATGAGCCCTTGGTGTATTAAAACCTATTAATACAGGACCGAAAGATTTTTTTTTTTTTTTTGGTAAGCAAATTAATAGAAGTAGATGATTACTATCTCTATTATAGGCTGGGAAAACAATATATCTGCTTAAATACACTTTTTGAATGTAAACCAGCTAAATATAAAGTATGCTGAAAAGAATTAAGACAACGCCCTTGAGTTAAGAAGGAGCTGGTCCTATGTTAAAGGTTAAATACTTCAAAAATAACACCATTTGGGGAAAATTTTGCTTCTATGGGTAATTAAATTTAGTCTTAAAGATTCAGAAATATATAACATTTAATAAGTTAGATGCATTTTTAGTAAAAGTGTGATATTGATACACTTTGACTACAATGTAGCTTTCTTAAGTAAGATATTATTGTGTTTGTAGAGCTGCTATTTGAAATAGGCTGCGGTTATTTGGCAGAAAGATCCTATAAGTATATTACATCCATTTTAATACCAAGGAGCAATTAATAACTTTCAAGTTGAAATTCAGTTTATTTATATACATTCTTCTCCAGATTTTCATTAAATGCTACCCCTGTTTGTTATGTTTTAACAGATGTATGAAACACCAAAGAGGAAATAAGTCAAATCAAGTTGTTTATTATTTGATGTTAAAAAATGATCAAGGGGAGCAAATGTCCAATGTTTCAATTGAAGGACCTAAAATAAATATTTCAGAAAGACTCTTCTCTTCTGTTGATTGCTAAAATCCACCACAGAATGCCACTTCCTCCCTACTTAATTCACCGTTAAGAAATAATTTCTTGAAACCAATTGCTGTCTGACAAAGATGCAAGGTCTACTGAAATAAGCATTACATATATATGATATATATGATATGTATATGTCATATATATACAATACAATATTGTATATATCACATACAATACATCAGTTTGGCAGTACATATACTGAAATTGGAAGGATATAGAGAAGATCAGCATGACTCCTTACAAGGATGACACACAAATTTGTGACATGTTCCACCTTTTTCGTATAAATGACAGTTAAGAGAGTGAATCCTAAGAGTTCTCGTCACAAGGAAAATATTTTCTTTGTAACTACTGAGATAGTGGATGTTAACTAAACTTGTGGTAATTATTTCATGATTCAGGTAAATCAAATTATTACGCTGTACGTGTTAAACATATGCAGGGCTGTATGTCAATTACGTCTCAATAAAACTGGAAAAAGAGATTGATTATGCCACAAAAGCACAAACCGAAAGGTAAAAATACTAATAGCAACAAAATACTGTTCGTCTACTTTATTGAATACTGAGTTAGTACCTAGTTCTGAACCAGCTACTTTCTCACAAAAACTCTAGGAAGTACTTATACCGGTTATACTTCTTCCCAGTTTACAGACATAGAAAGTGATAATGTTTTCTTAATTGAACCCCATAAACACTTACACTAGAAAATATCAGTGAAAGAACTTTATTTCCAAGACATGACTGATGGATACAATGTTTTGGGAGGATAATATACTTTTTCTATTACTGCCACAGAAATACTACTTTGGTTGAAAAGAGAATGATTGACTTATTGATTGATTGATTGATTGACTAGTTATGACAACTCTATTTACCCTCACTTTCAAATCTATTATCAAGTACGGTCCAGGGGCACCTGGGTGGCTCAGTCTGTTAAGCGGCCAACTTTTGATTTTGGCTCAGGTCATGATCTCAGGGTCACAGGATTGAGCCCCATGTCCGTCTCCACACTGGGTGTGGAGCCTGTTTACATTCTCTGTCTCTCTCTCTCTCCCTCTGCCCTTCCTCCTGTGCTGCTGCTACAGGTTTCAAAATGCTTGTAAGAAAGAAAGAATGTCCTTGATAAATGCAGTGTTTTACCCCGTCAAAATATAACAAACTTTAATAAGCGACTATTGCTAAAGCACAATTAAATATTTTAAGGGCATGGTCTTCAGGTTTTTAACTCCATTATGTCCATTTCCATTTCCTTCAAATAATAGGGAATGAGGTCTTCAAACAGATCCTAGAAGGATCTGTGTCTACGGTTAAATGCATTTTCCCAAAGATACTCAACAACTGATATTTGCTTATTCTGCTAAGGATCCACCCACTACAAATCTAAAGCTAATTGGCCATTGTCGTATTACTCTTGACTTCCATTCTTACAATGAACAAAATGTGACTGGGGGCCAAGTAGAAGATTTCCAGTTCATAACTGAATACCAGGAATCACAGAGAAACTCGGTAATATAAGATTTGGGGTAGATTAGTGAAGCCAAGGACCCGTAATTGTCGTACTAATAACACTCAAATACATGCCTTTCAAAAAAAGCAACAACAAATATTATTAAATATTTTTGACCCCTTGAAATGTATGCTGTTGCTCTATGTAACTCCTATATATTTACTAGTCTATGCTACTCCCCTGGCGGCAGTGATTGATTCAAGGATGGTTCAGAGGGAAAAATAGACACTTATTTACTGGTTATAGGAAACAGCCTCTTCCTGTATTAAAAAAGGAAGCTATGTAACCCACTCTTGTCCATCATGAGTGAATCTGACTTACAGGTGAAACTGCTACAGAGAAGGGTAGAAAAAAATTGCTGAAAAATTGGTTAGGATCACTGGTCAAGCCGTGTCTGGAGAGAGATTAGTTTTAGACTCTTCAGTTGTGTTCAGCTACCCTATTTAATTTGCATTGGATTTTTTTTTGTCACTCTCCACTAGAAATGGTTTGGCTAATAGTCACCCTATCTATTAAAATGATACTTACAGAATGTCCCTCAACTTTGATATGAAGATTATTACTCTGACTTACTTCTGACACTCAAGATATTATTTCTCTACATATTCTTTAGTGAGCCATGAGTAGAGAAAGAAACCAGGGTTTTCTGCAAGAATCTATTCCATTAAAAAAAATCCTTAGGGAGTTGTAGCCATTATAACTGAGGCAAGGGAAAGAAGTATTGCATATTGATTTAATGTGATCAGCTTTTCTTCAAAAAGAAAATGTTATTGAAAGTAGAAACATTTTCAAGCTAGCCTACAAAAATATCCTCAGCCCCAAAATACTTGGGTTGCCATTCTATGCTCTTAGGGATATTTATATTGGAATTAGACCCACAGCAATTTGACTAGCCTTTGAGAGTTACCTAAACTATTTATACAATCTGCTCATAGAAAATTAAATTCTGTGTTTAAAAAAGTTACTAAAAATAGATCAATAAATCTATCTGAAATATTTTGTGGCTAAAACAAAAATTGATTAAAATGAATAAAAAAGTATTGGGGATGGATGAACATTTTATATATATATATATATATATATATATATATATATTTTTTCAAGAGTCAGACACTTAACCGACAGCCACCCAGCCTCCCCATACATAATGCTTATTTAATTCTACTTTCATAAATTGGTGTTTAGGCTGTCGAAGGAAACTCTAAAATAAAACACAAATTAATGTACATTTAGACATGTATGTGTACATACACATGTATTCACACCCAGATCTCTGAAGGTGAAGCCCATAGTGTTTGCCAGATTATCAAAGGGATCTCGTGTCTAAGAAACATTAAAGATCAAGGGTATAGAACTTAATTTTTGTAAGTTCTCTTTTTTTCTTAGAAGTACTACATTCTATTACATCAGTCTCTAAATAGGAACAAATATTTAGTAGTTCACAAAGTCGAACTTCCTGTATAGTAAAGTTGTTCACAGAGAGCCTTCTGAAGCCTGTGTCCTAAGGTTTGAATCTTAGGTCTGCCAAAGTGCAAGTGTAAGAAGGTTCTCCATTCACATCTTCTCCAACATCTGTTGTTTCCTGGGTTGTTGATTTTAGCTATTCTGACTGGTGTGAGGTGGTATCTCATTCTGGTTTTGATACTGAGTGATGTGGAGCATGTTTTCATATGTCTGTTGGCCATTTGTATGTCTTCTTTGCAGAAATGTCTGTTCATGTCTTCTACCCATTTCTTGACTGGATTTTTGGATAAAGAAGATGTGGTATACATACAATAGAATATTACTCGGCCATCAAAAAGAATGAAATCTTGCCATTTGCAATGACATGGATGAAACTAGACAGTATTATGCTAAGCAAGGTAAGTCAGTCAGGGAAAGACAAATACCATATGATTTCACTCATATGTGAAATTTAAGAAACAAAACAGAGGATCATAGGGGAAGGGGGAAAAATAAAATAAGATTAAATCTGAGAGGGAGATAAACCATAAGAGACTCTTAACCCTAGGAAGCGAATGGAAGGTTGCTGGAGGGGAGTTGGGTCGGCGAAGGGATAAGTGGGTGATGGGCATTAAGGAGGGCACTTGATGTAATGAGCACGGGGTGTTATATGCAACAGATGAATCACTAAATTCTACCTCTGAAACTAGGAATACACTATATGTTAACTAACTTGAATTTAAATAAAGTTTAAAAAAAAAGAATATATATATTTACACACACATATCTGTAGTTAAAATGAATAATCCAATCTTTCCCATTGTAGGGAAAAAGTTCAGTCTTCTTCTTCTGTGTTTCCTTTACTACTCACACAGAACACTTCATTTTTAGCACTTCTGGTCACCAAATGTGTGAGTTTTTCCCCCATAACAAGTGATTGTCTGAGACATCAGCTGGGTGTTCTATACTTAAAGTCAATTTTAACACTATCTACCTGGAGATGGTGTCAGATCCCACAGGTTGATGGCTCCGTCTCACAAGACTGCCTGCCTCCCCCAACTTTAGATGCCAGTCACAAAGAGCAGATCCTCAGGTTACTCACAACTTCTCTCTGATTTGGCACAAATCAGAGATTCTCGTGACCCCTTCCTCAGTTTTGATTGAGTTGTTAGAGTGGCCCACAGAACTCAGGGAAATTCTTATGCTTACCAGTTTAGTGAAGGTTATGAAAAAGGATAGAGATGAAGAGACATATAAGGTGAGGTCTGAGGGTCCTGTAGAGTTGGGGGTACGCCACTCTCGATGTGGATGTGTCTGCCAGCCAAGAAGCAATTTGAACTCATTGGGATTTTATGGAGGCTTCTTCACATAGGCATGACCACTTTTTGCCCCATTGTCAGCTCCTCTCCCCTCTCTGGAGATTGGGGGATGGGGCTGAGAATTTGAAGCTTCCAATCATGTCTTGGTCTTTCCGGTGACCAGTCCCCAACCAGGAGCCAGTGCGAGAGCCCACACAGAGCTGCCTTAACAGAAGAAGAGACGCTTACAGCGCTCTTTTCACTTAGGAAATTACAAAGGTTTGAGGAGCTCTGTACCAGGGAGTGGAGGCAGAGACCAATAAATACATTTTCTATGATCTCACAGTCGTAAGAGTATAAAGCAAGTGTACCAATTTCAAAACTTTGGTTACTTTGAGGAAAAACAAAAAGGTTGGAGAATATATAAAGGGGAAGGGAGAGAGAAGTGAGCAAATATAGCAAGATAGATACACAGGTGAATGTACCACATTATTTTCTGTACATTTTAACTGTATTAATAAAATTTAAAATATGTACAAGTATATTCTAAAAATTTTAATGCATCTGGGCAACATTGGTAACTTTTTACTTGTTTATTACTGATTCAGAACTATAAGTTATGAGATTATTCCAGAAGACCTTTTTATGAAGTACTATCCCCACTACTTTTAAATATATACTGAATATATTGTTCACAATATATGATGACTATATTGGATAACTGTAAAATAAGATAAATTCTTTCTTTTAGTAAATTAAAATATTTAGACATTGACAAAAATGCAACTACAGGTTAACAGTAGATACATTTTCACTCTATTAATTTTCCAGTCTGATATATAAAAAGGTATATTACACTGCATTAAATTACTAATTATTTAATTTAAAAAAGTCTTTATAACCCCTTGCGATATTTAATTGGTTATAAGGACTGCTTTTTGGTTGGGTTTTAGTTATAGTTAAAATTTTTAAAAAATCTGGGGATATTAGGGAGCCTGGGTGGTTGAGTCCATTAAGAGCCTGCCTTTGGCTCAGGTCATGATCCCAGGGTCCTGGGATGAAGCCCTGCATTGGGATCCCTGCTCAGCGGGGAGCCTGCTTCTCCCTCTCCTCCCTGCTTGTGTTCTGTCTCACTATGTCTGCCTCTCTCTCTCTCAAATAAGTAAATAAAAATCTTAAAAAAAAACACCTGGGGAAATATATGTTTATATACGATGCAGACAGATACATAATGCTGCTTGGTAATTCCTGTGATGGGTAAGATATTTAAATGATTATTTAATACCTACTATGTGCCAAGAGCTGGGATGGACTCTGAGAAGATAACATTATAAATTGATTACCTTGAAGATGATTGATAATCGAATAGCTACAAAATTTTGAATTATAAATTGTTACTCTATCTGTGTGAAAGTGTTATAGAGGCCAAGAAAAAAGTGTAAAAACTCACAGACTGTGATGTATGTGAATTTCTTTCTCAAAAGCAAGGCTTTTAACTCCATCTTGGATCCCTCTCATGCTGTCGTCTATGCTGGAGCAGGCTCAGGGCAGGGGGAGGTGAAATGGCTGCTCTCTACACACAACAACCAATGAAAGGGATTCTCTTGGAATTGTGCCAACTGAGGACTCTTTGCAGAGATAGTAATTTGTCTAAATGAAGATGGTTGCCTTGATTAATGAGGTAAAAAATATAGAAGTGTGTGAGATTAGATTCTCCATTAGAAAGGCAACATTTCATAGAATAAGCATGTTTTTGAAATAAAAAAACACATTTTATTTTCTACCTGACACTTTGACTCTTATTTGCTGCCATAAAATAGAGCAAAACTGGTTATACATGTATCCTTTCTTTCTTAGTCCCAAATTTCCTAGCCACACCCCTCTCCACATATGGAAATGTTCACACACAAGAGGATATGCAACTGAAAATGAAGGACCCCACACAGTGCAATGGGGATGTGGTAATTCATAGGAAATGATGAGGAAAAGCTAAGCTGGGGACATATTTCCTGGGAAAAAGTTCTTCGTTAAATAACAAGATAGTCAACATATAAATATCAGGTTTCTTATAAGATTCAGACTATATACTCCAGCATTTAATAATTTAAGTACAGATATAAACCATATGCAAGAAGGAATTAATAATAGAAAACAATAAATGATTAATGCAAAAATATAAGTGAGATAAATGAGTCTGGTATACATTACCTAGTACCTTTGCTACTGTTACTTGCTAAAGTGTTTTGAATTGATTAATTATCCAATAGATAATTGGAGTGGAAAGAGGGTACTTTAGCCAGGATTTGAAAGATTGTTACAATTTTGTTAAGTGAAGGAAACACGGGGGCTATTTTATTCATTCATTCATTCAGTAATTCATCCACTTAGTCAATTAGTATGTAAAAAATTTTTTTTAAGCATCAAAGAGGGACATCTAAGTAGCAAAATGGGCTTGTCACTGTATAGACAGGTGTAAAGCAATTAGAAATGATCTCTGACTGCATGGAACAAGTTTCATGATAAATATTGTGAAATAAATGTGCTCTAATATTAAAACAGATAACTTTTAATTTAGAATTCAGATAGGTCACATAGAGCTTGTTTGTGAAACAAATACTTAAGACTAGAACAATGAGTAGAGTGCAGGGACCAGTATGTTCTCTGAAAATCAGCCTTGAGGGCTTTTTCTGGGTTGCCTGACAGCGGTCTCCCTTCCAGTGGCCAAATTCAATTTCCCTCAGAAAAGTCCTGCTTGTAGATATGGATGAACTTCTTCAAGTCTCGCAGAACAGTATACGGCTTGGTCACCCCGAAAGCACAGAAACAGGGGCGTGGGGGGTGGGGGAACTTGTCTGTTGAGTAAAGCCTTCAGTCTCTTGGGCCCCAGACAGAATATCACTGCTTTCGCTGAGCAGCATTCTCACAGATGATTTTGCACATCCAGACTCCTCTTCTCATCTAATACAAATAGGCCTTCATGCTGCAATGAGAAGGGATACCACTTTCTTGTCTTCCCTTCTCATACGTTCTCAGGTACAATCTCACAATAAATAAACAAAGAAAGAAGTAAATAAATAAATAAGATTTTTTGAAAAGGTTAATGAATCGATACATTTAAAAGAGAGAGAGAGAAAAAACTCATTCTGTCTCTTTTAGAAGCCATATAAACCATATAACCGTTCTTACAAATATTTCCTTCAAATAGGAAAATGTGCTACATAAGCTTATAAATCACATCAGAAATTTACAATAATAATTTGACAAAATCTATTAGAGAAAATCCCTAAGGCATTCAAGATGATAAAAGCAGGTGCCATACTTGATATGTCATTCAGTAGGGAATTCAGACATTGAATGTGAGAAACATTTCCAGATACCCTAGGCCTTTGTCAAGTGTGATACATTTTCTAAGTAATCTAGGCAAGAATGATCTAACCTAAGAATTTTCTTTAATTATATTATTAGTATCAGCAACCATAAAATTACATTGTGTTCTCCGTTCAATCCCTTTTTTTTCTGAAAAAATAGATATAAAAAATACACAATTACAAACAGTGAATATAGGTGCTAAAGATGTCATGAACATGGTATAAGTCTAGACATCCTTAATGATATTTTAGGTACCTCCAAAAAGTCTTATTTAATTTAAAAATTCTCAGAATATGTGCATAGAAGCATTTGTTGGGTGGAAATGTGCACCCTGGGATTCTTTTAATTGTAGACTCTGTGCAGAGGTGTTTGTGTTGATGAACTCTTGCTTTCATGCCTTTCTGTACAATGCTCTCAATTTCTTTAGATGGAAAGATTTCCATATCTGAAATATAAAGCATTATGCCCAACACAACCCAAAGAATGCCATTGTCACAAAACATTACATGGCATCTCCTCCTCAGACATTTTAACTCCTCTGGGTAAAGCGAATGTCATAAAAATCGTGCCAGGCTCACAATAGTGACAATCCAATATGGCTACCTAACTCCTAGCTTCAAATTATGTTTCTGTTTTGCTAACCCAAAGGCTTTTTCCAATGTCTGCATTTGATAATGTGACTATTATACATAAATAAAACGATAACCTGGAAGCAAATGCAAAAAATCAGGAGAATAACAGATGAAAAATACCTCTGCTGATGCTTCCGTGATGGTAACAGCTGACATGTTATTAAGCTAACTCTTAGCCTAAGCATTATTATTATTATGTTTTGGTATCTGCAGACTTTTAATTACTTGATATGATGTGTGCCAATGTGCTATTCAAATACCTCTATTTTCAGTTTCATTGTTTTTTGTTATACTTACACTGTCATCTTTTCTGTTAATGATTTAATGTAAAAGTAACCATGGAGAGCTTCTAACCCGTATGTCTCTGAATATAAATTTTAATGAAAATGGATTCAGCAGTTTTGATTCTCTTTTCTGTTGTTTGGAGCTGATCAAGGCCATGACTATTTAGTAAAACTGACCCTTTCAAAAGGAATCCAGCAGAGACCAAATCAGAGACAACTTCTACTTCTTATCCTACAGGTAGTAGTTACATTGAAAATCTGTTGCTAAAAAAAAAAAAAAAATCAATTGTTTCGTGTCACCTCCCTCATTAATTACCTTAGCGGGACCTTCTGGGTAATTTGCTGCAGCTTCTAAGCCAGCTCTTGCTGCCTCACCTTGCACCTTGATGTCATGGAGACCACTGCTTTTCTTAAACCTCATGCAGCAGCCTCTGCTAGCTTCGCACTTTGCTTCTGCAGCTTCACCTCCCTCAGCCTTCGTAGAATTGAAGAGAGTCACGGCCTTGCTCTGGATTAGACTTTGGCCTAAGGGACTGCTGTGGCTGGCCCGATCTTCCATCCAGACCACTCCGACTTTGTCCATATCGGCAGAAAGGCTGTATTTGCTTTCTTACCACTGGTGTCTTCCCTGGAGGAATACTTTTAATTTCCTCCAAGAACTTTTCCTTGCATTCACAACTTGGCCAACTGTGTGGCACAGGAGGCCTAGCTCTTGGCCTGTCCCTGCTTTGGACATGCTTTTCTCCTTCAGTTCAATCATTTCCAGCTTTTGATTTAAAGCGAAAGACTCGCAACTCTTCCTTTCATCGAAACACTTGGAGGCCATTGTGGGATTATTAATTGGCCTAATTTTATTGTGTCTCATGGAACAAGGAGGCTCGAGGAGAGAGAGAGATGGGGGAATAGCCAGTGGAGCAGTCATAACACACACGACACTTATTAAGTCTGCTGTCTTATATGGGTACAGTTGGTGGCGTCCCAAAATAATTAACTATAGTAACATCAAAAATCACTGATCACAGACAAATATAAATAACGAAAACCATAACAAATATTATAATAATGAACAAATTTGAAATTTTATAAGAATTACCAAAATGCAACAGAGAGACATGAAATGAGCAATGCTGTTGGGAAAATGGCAGTGAGCCTTGCTCAACACAAGGTTGCTACAGACCTTCAATTTGTGTAAAAAAAAAAAATGCAGTATCTGCAAAGTGCAATAAAACAAAACACAATAGGGTGCCTGGGTGGCTCAGCTGGTTAAGTATCTACCTTTGGCTCAGGTCATGATCCCAGGGGCCTGGGGTCGAATCCCGCATTGGGCTCCCTGCCCAGCGGGGAGTCTGCTTCTCCCTCTGCCCCTCCCCTGCTTGTGCATGCTTGCTCTCTGTCTCTCTCTCTCTCTCTCTCTCGCAAAAGTTAATAAATAATCTTAAAAAAAAAAAAAGAAACACAATAAAATGAGGCATGTTATGGAACAACTGGGCTGATACACAGATCACCCCAAGATGTTCCGTGGCAGCATCTGGGGCTCTGCAAGTGGCTTTGTTCATGGGGTACGTGGACAGAGCAGAAGAGGAAGAACACAGCAACCGATATGTTGACTCCAAAGAGATTTTGAGAACTCCCAGAAAAGACTAAGCAAATACTTGCGAATAGAGACTCAGACGCTATTTTAAATGGGTAGATGTTTTTGACACCATAGATGTATGGGCTACATTCAAATTTTATTTTATTTTTATCCCGTTGAACTTCTTTTGGGTGACCCGTGTCTCGGTTGAACCTTTCATTTACCTCAGAACATAATTGGTAATCGGTCCTGATGGGATGATAGAATCACTTCTTGGTGTTGAGATTATCCTGAGCTTGCTTCAAATGCACACTGGGGCATGTTATGCAAATAGACAACTGTTATAAATCTCAATACCCAGGCTGACACTCTCCAAGTATGTATGAAACTCAATTTAGCTGTTAGAAGTGATTTATTATTTATATTTCCAAATACGTATATGTCTCTGAAAAGTCCGTTTACTGCTCGCTCAGTGAAATATACTTGTAAATGAGTGAATTGCTGATTCTACTGACTGACCCACACAATTGTCTTAGATGTTCTGATCATTAACTGGTGGGAATCCGGCCAGTACCCACTGATTTAGTCAAACATTTTCCAACTTCACAGAAAGTTATAGTACTAGATTCAGCCTCTTGCCTTAAAAATTCCTGCACAGGATGACAACTTGAAGCTTTTCCCTGTGATTAGTTGTCTGTTACATTTAGATACCCAAGGAACTCCAGCCGGATGATCTGCTTTATTCCACGTGCAATCTAAACTTTCGTTTAGAGTTTGTTTCTACCCTGACTTGATTCACCAATTATTTGCACAACTCTTGATGCTTTTGTATTGCAAAAGAGTTTTACAATAAAGTTGATAAACAGCTCCTTCAGCTCCAAGTGCTCGATTATTTTCTTCAATTCCCACGAACAGAGTGTGTGTATATTATTTTATCTGATCTACGACACCTTTGAGAAAAAAAGAAGCCATTCACTAATGGGGCAGTAGAATGATCAGCATAAAATGGCTCTACGGCCTCTACACCTGTGATGTGCAGGAACGTATTATGCAGATGAGCGAAAACCTCAAGAGCCCCATGGACTCTTTGTAGATGTGCTTATATCTAATGCCAATATTTATATCTGTATCTACATCATGTATATTTCTATATCTTGTACTTTGCAGATGATGCAAGACAATCAAGGACAGGGCTTGATGTGTCTGCCTCTCATCACCATGGAAGGATGTGACAGCCAGTGGTAAATGGTTGTATACTTTTTGGGCTTATTATCTCCCTTGGTGGTATATACCAGCTATTGCTTTCTTTTGAAAATTTCTGCTGTGACCACTGCTTCTCTTTCATGACTTTACAAGATTTTTTTGACGGATAATGAGCCAGAAAACTTTAATTAAAAAAAAGAATTTAAACAGGACCACACACGGATATCTCGCATGCCCATTTCTAGCTACAGTTTTCACTAGCGACTAAGTGAGAAGGAGTTGGAGGTTAAGATTTTATATTACCTAGTGGTGGTTACAACTTTATTATGTCTGATGTATTTATTTATTTTTTAAAGATTTACTTATTTGAGAGAGAGAGAGAGAGATAGAGAGATAGAGAGAGAGAGCACGAGATGGGTGGAGGGGTACAGGGAAAGGAAGAAGCAGGCTCCCTGCTCAGCAGGGAGATGGATGCAGGGCTTGATCCCAGGACCCCAGGATCATGATCTGAGCCAACGGGAGATGCTTAACGACTGAGCCACCCAGAGCCCCATTACATTTGATTTAACCAAGAAGAAAGTTTTTTAATGATGCTATTTAGACAGAGCATTTTCAGTAAATCTTTGCTGTCTTTTAAAAAGCAATCTGGAGTTTAAAAAAACCCTTCAGCTATTGCTAAAGAAAAATATTTAAATCAGCCAGAGCTCAAAAGACATTGACTATGTAAATTCTGATGCTCGCACATGATGGGGAAGAACAGTCTGCCACAAGATAGAAATACAACAAATTCTTCTCTCTTTCTTACAATTGCTTTTCAATGTATTACTTCCCGTGGTTGTCGACAACATTTTTTATACCGAGAATCTGGAATATTCTGTTTGAGTAAGTGCTATCCATTGAAGATAATTTTCCATGAACTATAATAGATCTCATCGGTGGTAGCAACAGGGCATAGACTTCCCTAGAATTTAGTAAGCACGATGACAGGTGATCAGAAGAACAATTGGGTATTCAGGCAATGTGATGGGAAAAGTTTGGAATTTGGACTTGGTTTCACTTAAAATCTTTGACACTCAAAATGGTCATCTGCAAAATAATGATAGTAATATGGATCTTTTTTGTTCAGAGGAAATAAAAGAGATACTGTTTAAGAAAAACCCTTCCTACACACTTCAGAATACTCCACAAATACCAGTTCTCATTAATGATGCCTGTCGCGGGTAACTTTGCCAGTTGGTGTGAAATGCTCCTGGCTCCGCAGCATTGATATAAGGGAGGTATCGCGGAGACCCCGCTGTGTCTAGTCCGGGACTTCTGCTGGCACCACTGCCTTGGGAGGTAGGGCTGCCTGCAGAGTGGGACGGTAAGGGTGGAAAGTCTTTATCCTGCCCTTGTGGTCCCGGCGTCTTTAATTCCCTTTCCCTTTGATCGTGGATGGGGTAACTGGCAGAAGCTAGACAGCTCTGAACACTACCCACTTGCAGTGGCACATCCTCAGTGATGTCACGGACCACATTCAGATCTCATATTTTATTCTCTAAAGTGAAGTTAGTTTATTTGAACTGGCTATTTATTTCTCTTTGCAGAAAGGATCGAGAGGCTTTCTAGGATGTGCCATTTCCCTCTATCTATCTCTTTCCTTCTCTGTTTCCCTGAGTCTCTGTGTGAGAGCAGAACAATGATAAATTTATTTTCTGGGGAAAAAAAATCACAAATTGTGAGAAATCTCTTTCATTAGCTTTTTCTCACTGCTGTCTTTGCTTTGAGAGTTAGAATAGTCTGAAAGCAAGCTTTTTGCAACAGCACTGGATTCGACAATTATTTCCAAGGCTCTCTGTTCAAGTGCAGCCCTGCGCCACACGCCACAGCAAATTCAGCCAAAAATGCTATAAATTAAATAGATGTTCAAATTAGCGATCGAGACTCCCACAAGCTCACTTTTAAAATAACAAGGGCCCTGAAAATGCAGCCGAGAAACCAGAAAGGGACATTGGAGTGGTTGTCACAATGATGGGATTTTGTCCTGACTGTGTAACATTTTAGTTCCTTTAGCTGAACGTTTTGGAAAAAGGGGCACATTAAAATCCTCAAGTTGGGTCATGGAGCCGACAGACTCTGTCTCCCACCACATCAGTGATGCTAATGTGTGATAAATATTTGGCCTTTGGCCTTCTTTATGCCAAGCTCCTTTAATTTGCCTACTCTCCTCCTTTTTCGTTTTCTTCTAATTGCTTCACTTGACTCTCATGCAAACTCATTTGGACAAAAAGAGAGGTAAAAACAAAAACAAAAAAGAATGTTACAGACATTAATTGAATACATTCGAGAGATATTTAAATACGTTTTGCCACAGATGCTTCATTATAATTGCTTATTAGAAAAACAGTAATTTTTCTAAGCTTGTTTACATTTTCACAAATTGGAATCTAGATCCTACCGTGGGAGGAAATGAAATGTACTGGCCACGATCAGAACTCCTGTCAGCTTGACTTGAAGACAAGACGTGCGTCAACATTTGCGACCCTTATGACGTGGAGCAAGGGACTTAATTTATATATGCGGTGCACAGTGTTCCTGTCACAGTCTCAAAACTACCAACTTCCTACTTTCTACATTGCTCGTAGGTTTTTAAACTAGTGTAGCATAATGCCGTTAATTGACACTAACTTGAAATGATGACGTTTTACTTTGGGACAAAGTGAATATTTAAAGATTCATTCCACCCTTGGTTAGAAAACAAGACCGATGGTTTATATCCAAGCAGCCTCTTCAGGCACAGAACTTGGTTTCGGAATGGGGCTCACGAAGCCAACCTCGAGGCTATGAATGAACCAGGCGGCCTTCCGAGGTCCCGTCTTCATAGGAACTCTGTGGAGTCTGGTAATTGCCTGTAGCAAGTGAGTGCCCCATACAACGTAAATACGCGCACACGATCGGGGGCACAACCGTCGTGAAGCTGAAAGACGACGATATTAATGCTGGTGAATAGGACAGTCTGTACTGATGGGGAAATTCGCTCCGTGTCCCCTGAGTTTCCTGCCAGGTCTCATCCCCCGCTGTCTCTTTCCTGGTCACCCATCAGCCTCTTCTCTCTGATTGTCATAGGCCTGGACCATTTGGGTTCTCTGCACTGGTCAGGACTCCAGGCCTTGCGCACGTATGCTGCACTATTTCTTAAACTTTATTTATTTTTATTTATGTATTTATGTATTTATTTATTTTTGTGAGAGATGATTAATATGCTTGGCTCTCCTCAGGTAAAAGCACTTCATCAATTTACTAAAAATGAGATAAAAAGTCCTTCGGTTTACACAGCTTTATGCTCCTGGTATTTTAAAGTATACACCTGAGACACTTTAAATACATTTTCTTTCCAAAAGCACAGAGTTAAATAATATTTTAGCAAATACACTGTAGCATATATGCAGCAAATGTGCTTTAACATGAAATGCCTTAATGTTATGGCAAATGATAATCAATACAGAAATATAAATAAAGCTAAAGCTGTGGGTATACTCCTCAATTTCTAGTTGAGCAGATTGAATGCACACTTGTCTCTCTGGCACCCTAGAAAAAATGTTCGGTTTTTTAACTTTGATTTTAAATGGACAGCACCTGTTCTCCCCAGGGAAATATTCTCCGCAGAAAATCCAGGAGTCCCATAGTCAATAATACAAGGAAAAAAAAATATGAGAAATGGGGAAAATATCTTCTGAATAAATACATAGGTCAAGAAAAGAATGATATACTTAGAAGCATTTTTGTAGTATCTGTCCATCGTCTTTTCAGTGCTGGATTTATCAGCCAAATGTCCGGCAATGAGTGACTTGGTGTGATGCTGTGGCATTCAAAAGGATACAAATTTTTGAGCAAGGTTGTAAATGATATAAAATATCTCCTTTTAAATCTGAGCTTATACAGTTATATCAAGCCTATAGTTGTGGCACATGTTAAAGTAACTATAAACAATAATGTTTTCAACTAATAATATCTGGAATAGTTTTTTTTTTTTTTATCTTGTAATAGGTAAGTTCAGATCACCCCATAACCAGAGTGTAATGAAATTGTCAACATTTTCTTCATTTCTTCTTTTCCTGACAAATGGTGTGAACATATCACCTTTTTCTCTTAATGGAAAACCTAACTGGAATACGTCAAAATGCTATTAGGTTTTTCATTTTCTTCTACAATGCAATGCTGGGGAATGCATGCAGCCTTCATCTGGGCACCACTGTGGAATATTCCTTGTCCCTGATAAAATGACTGCAAAGGAAAATCAAGCAGAATTGTTCTCTGGTTTGTATTGCCGCTCCTTTGTTACAGTCTCTCCGAGAAAGTGTGCAGGGGGATTATCTGTGCTGCAGGAATACACATGGGTTATGTTAACCGAAATGTGTTTAAAATTTTACCCAAGTAATTTTAATGTGCAAACATGTTTAATGAAAAAGTCTTCATGTCCAACACTACTTAAGCGTATGCTATATTTTGGAATAAAAGAAAGAGCAGTAACATGGACTGCTTGCCATAAGTTTCAAAAGACACTTATTGCAATATTATGTAGGAAGAGGGGAAAATAAAATCAAGTGCCCTTACCCCATGGGAAATATCTGTAGCCTATTCATTGTTTAATTTATTTTGTCTTGAACTAAACCAATAATGGGATATAAAATAAGTCCAAGTGAGCATACAGGAGGAATAGCAGTCAGTATAGGACATGGACGTCCTTGCCATCTAAAAAATTTTACCTATGGATTACAATTATTAAAAAAGAAAGTAACATTTCGCTCCAATGGCAATTTAACAAGAAAAAAAAAAAACCCTTAGTAGCATTTTTGTTGACCTTGTAAGCAATTTGATTACCTGCAATAAAATAAAAGCAAGAATACTTAAAATGGAGCGTGTGTATGTGTGTGTATCATGAATGCATATATATTTCCTCTAGGACATCGATTGCTGAAAAAGTAGTTATATGGCAGAAACACAGAAACACAGATTTTTGAGCAATCAACACAAATCCCAATGTCATTTTTGGAGAGGTGGTCCAGTGTGACATAAGTAATCTGATCACTTAAGAAATCATCCAACTTAATGGAAAAGTAATTTAAAGCTATTTTGAACTTCCCTAGAATTCAGCACAATAAAAATTACTTTGTGTTTCCTTGTATCAGTCAGTTCTAAATACTTTAAATTGTTAGTAAATTAAGAGACAATTGGATCTTTTCTCCAGGTCTGTTATTGTCGACAATGCTTTCATGATTCTTCTAGCAATGTCTGAACAGTAGTATCTTGATTTGCTCTGAATGACAGGTCCAGAGCCAGCATTTCTTCTAATGCTTGGGAAGAGCAATAAATATTTTCTTGGAGCTCTTGTTATGATTTATTTTTAAAATCCTAACTAGAGTTATGGGAAGACTTCATAGCGAAACATTTTCATTTTATTTTCACCTCCACAAAAATGTACCAGATTTTAGTGAAACTCATTTGCAGTACAGAAATGATGCCACGATATTCAATAACTGAACTTCCTAGAACAAATGGCTATTAAGGATACACAGTGCAGCCCTTTCAATCCCCAAATAATTTACTACTAAATGTGGGGTGGATATTCTGAGGCCAGAACAAGCATATTTATGCTTATTCCCCTTTCTCTTTTCTGTGTCTAAATAATTTCTGTGTCTAAATAAAACCAAATATTTATGCCTCACATTTCCTTAGGAGGATAATTTTATAAGGAAATTTATCTTCAAGTTGAAAATGAGAATTAATATTATACAAATTGTATAGATCCATTAGGGTGATTTGAGGGCCACTCGGCTACTGTCTTCAAATTTGGTTGATTTCAGGCACAATAGTCACTATAGAGAAATTCATACTCTTTATTCAGGCTCATCAGTGTGCTACAGCTACCGTCTCAGATAGATATATTTTCAAATCAGGAAAAAAATAAAAATAAAATGCACCTAGAAATCAAATGTCGAGGTCATTAGCTACCACCATTTGGTCTGGCTGTAATGACATCCCAATTGCATGCATGGCAATTTACATACCATTACCCATTATGCTCTGTTCTGCAATTTGGCTTTTGGAGGTCACTGTACCTTGATTTACTTTGTTAAAAGAGAGCATTTTCAAAGCATCAAAGTCATGCTGTTTCAGGGCCCACTCTATCTCTGGTGGCAGCTTCTGCGAAAACAAGGTGCAATGACAAATTGAACTGGAAATCCTGAAATTTTAACCATTAAAAAAAAAATCTTTAGAAGAAGCTCACAATATTCTATTTTAAGAAAATCAAAGGACCAGAAAGCTAAACCGGAAACCGGTGTCCCTAAGTTTCCCCCTTTGGTGCATTTTGCAGCTATGACATAGATTTCTCAGGCTGCCTTATTTGTGCGGCATTTATTTGTTTTATTTTTAATTAGAGGTGTGAAGTAGCCGCCTCACTGGTTCATTTACTTCAGCATTAGCTGCTCAGGGTAGACGCTCAATCCACTAGATATCTGTCACAATTTTGGATTGGATACCCATTATCGAGATTGATAGCAGTTATCAAACCTCAAAATACGTGTGTGTTCTCTTTTAAATATTAGCTGTCAGAGTGTGATAAGTTGTGTTGGGGTGTATGGAGCAGGGTTGCACATATGACACAGCGAGGCTTAGTTTTAAAGACGAACACACTCGATAGCTGAAAATCCGTGACAAAAGAGAAAGGCAGGCAGAATGCCAACGTGTGTAGAAGACAAACACCAGGGTTCAGTAACCATTCCAGATAAAGGAAAACAATTTGCCCTTCCTACTTTTGTCTTATAAAGTGATTTGTTTAACTTTTAGCTATAACAAGAACAAAAGAGAGAAAGAGCGTAAAATGGCTCTTGTGCAGTGGGGAACGTGGGCTTTATTACAAGCGTTCAGGGAGGTGGGTCTGCCAAAGAATTATGAAATTCTTGAAATATGTATTCTGTGTAATGCCCTATTTCATGAAAATAGGAACAATATCTCTATCTTCAAGACTTCATTGAAATTGGTGGGGAGCACTTTGGGAACTCATTTTTAAAAAGGACCTTCGCTGGAGTCATGTCTTTTTGGTCCCGGACTTGACATGTTTATGTTTAACACCACCTCTCAGCTTAGCAGAGCTAGGCAGCGGCCTATCGAAGCTCCAGCTGATTTATTTTGTCTTAGCAACTTGATTTGTCCCCACTCCTGAATGGTTTTAAATATTTTGCTTACATATTTTGCTGCAGAAATTTGTGCATTAATTCTACCTAATTGGCTCCTCTCTAGCCTTTATGGTATCCCGGCCGAAGAGACGGCTGTAATAAGGAGCCCCTGGCACAGTGTTGCCTCTTTAATGGGTACTTTAAAAGTATATAATTGTCCCTTTGTCCAGACAGTCTAACAAACACGCTCTTCTTCTGACAAAGAGTTACTGCTCATTTTATTACTATTGTGTTTTACAGCTTCAAAATATCCTAGCGAAGAGTTCACTCGTAAGCAAGTAAGCGCAGTCTTTTAATTAAGCGGAAGCTTGAAAAGGAAGCCTTCTGCAGAGAGGCTCAATCGCTTCCCACAACCTTTATGAAAAGGGCAGGGTGTTAAAACAAACCTCCCACTTTTATTTTCAAAGGAGGAAAAAAAAACATCAGAGCTCAAGATAATCTCTCCATTAGTATCATTAATAGTGTTCCGCTTTCTCGCCATGCTTTCGAAGCAGACAGACTTGTCAAGAACATCACGCTTGCAAGCACTGTCACAGCTCCTGAAGGCTCTGGTGAAAAGCAGGGAAGTGTGTTAACAGTAACTGCGAACAGCCTTTGGGGAACAATAGGCTTACCGGAGACCGTGCCTGGCTTTTCCAAATACAAGTTGCTGTACTATGCTCCATACTCACGTTAGTGAGCACACCATACTTGACCCAGCAGACTTTCGTGAAGGACCCTTTCCAATTTGAAACTCCTCTCTCATCCCCTTTGGATCCTCTGATTTGCGCAAGATAGCGTCGACCCACAGAGCAGGGATGCCAGTGTGCGTGGCCCATGTTTCTTGCACCAGGACCTAGTTACTCAGACTGTTTTCCATTTTCTCCCCAATATTTGACTTTTTAGTTCTGTCCCACCTTCTCGCATTTAGGTGACAGAAGTGATTATCTAATAAAACTCACGGTATGAAGCTAATAGCTATAGATGATCCCAAGATTTTCAGAACAATCATGTCACGAAACTCTTCAAGCATAGCAGAAGCACTCAGTGAGAACAATGCAAAATTCTTACAGAAATGGCTCTAACTAGGATATAATTTCTGTTTCCCTGTTCTGTTTTACAATTAATCTGCTCTGTGTTGCTGGTGTCATTGAATAAAATACCTTGTAATGGCAGTTTCTCTATGCAGGCTGGCCAAGGGAATGGGCTAAATTTACATGACTGTATTTTGTTCCAACAGAGCAGTGGCTACAGCATAATCAGTTTGAATAAGTAATCAGCTCGGATATTGTTTCGAGATTTGTTTTTTCCTTAGGTCAAGTAAGTCCCTAACTGACATACTTTTATAGAATTAGGCAAGGACTAACTGAGTTTGGCATCTAATCTGTTTTAGCCAGTAGTTCATTTTATCTATTGTCTCTATCCATTGGGAGTCCACGCTGCCCATCATATAAACAATGTGTGCTCTCTTTCTTGGCAGAAATGGTGTAAATTTTTGTTTCCAAGATGGAATATGAAATAAAAGATTTCATATAGCCACGTGAAAAAATATGCAACAGGGAAACTGCTAAGGAGAGAAGAGGTGTCCAAAAGCAAGATAGGTACATGCATATACCCCCACAAAAATCAGATAGGGCGACACACACACACACCCGTTCTAATTTGAGAGGCGGCGGGCCCTGTGTTAAACCTCTCTTTGTTAGTTGCAGAGGTATACCTCATGTGCATTACTGTGCTCGTGAGGAACACGTTCTGCCCCGTCCGATTTTTAAATCCTTATGGTGGAAAGTCACTTTATAATGGGATTTTTACTGGATAGCTTTCCATTTGGGTATCTTTCTATTTAGAGACTCTTCCTAGGTAGGAATATCACAGCTCCACATACAAGCCGACTGACCTGTGGATTCTCATATTAAATATGGCATTGGGGCATTGCCGTCTTGAAACGGGGGACATTAGAGGATGCAAACAAATAAGGAATATTAATCCACTATTAGAGTTGTTAACAAGTGACACACAGTGAAGAAATAGAAGATAATGGAGAAAAGGAGCACGGATTCTTCTTCTGGATAAATTTGAGAGGGTCAAGTAAAATTTCAAAATATTTCCAATTATTTTAATCCAAGAGGAAAATGTTCTGAAGTTATTAGAACCCGAATTGATAAGATCATATTGGCACCCCCGCACCTGCATAAACAAATGTGTATGTGTACATGTTTTGGGTGTGGGGACATATGTACATTTATACACGCACACTCACATACGTATCCCTGCAGTGACTTTTTTTCTCTCATTTATTAAATTTGAAGATACATAAAATACAAATAAGAAATGGTGATGAACTCGTCCCTACTTGTGATAGAAAGAAATATAAAATAAATATAACATCATAGGGGCATTAGAGACTACTGTGGCTTCTTAGCCTAAAAGGATTCCAGAGGCATAATATGGCTTCATCTGCTGTTATTTTCCTCCCACTGAGCAGCCCCCTCCTACTCACAGCTCTGATGCTCAGGGAAAGTAAAGCCCAGCAGCTGAATTTCACCCCCTCACCCTCCACCTGACTCGTGGATAAAGATAACAGTTCTGGTCCCTGTTGCTTTCAGTTCTTTCCTTGAGATGACTTAATTCATCACAAACAGAGTAAGCAATAAAAAATAAGGTTGAAGCTCGTGCTTTAGTAGGAACATAAACTGTGCCTTATATGTATTCAAATTCCTGTCTAGTTGGAGGAAATATTCATGACTAATATTAAACTAAGCCCAGAATTAGGCAAAATGCAACAGACATATATTGAAGTGAGCATTTTATTATGTGCCATGTCAGTCAGATTAAAGAAAAGAGTGCATGACACCAACAGGATATTGCATGTATATCAAGCAATCTATTTCTATGTGACAGGGAGGGTTTGATTAACAGCTTGCCTTCAAAATTACTGCAGTATAAATGTACATCTTTTAAGATGGAATTTTAAATTGCAATTAACAAAATGTAGATAAATATGCTTAGGGATGAATAGTGACATACAGAAAAAAGGGGCTGGAGAAATCTGCATGAATGCAAAGGCTTCTCAAGCGATCCGTGCCAGGGTCCAGCACGGAATACTGGAGAAACTTCCCACGTCCCTTAGCAATCTAAGAGCAGGACATTTCAAACAAGTTAATATCATTCTGCTACCCAAACAGAGAAGGGTGCAGGTACAGGAGGTAGTTAATCCCCAACTGGGAAAAACTAGGACATAAAATATACACACGCATCTGTTATTAGCAACAGATAATCAGATAATCAGGAAATGATTATATTCATAAAACTCAGGTCTACTTGATTCTTTATATTGACACTTTTTTCAAATGAAATGATAGATTTTGCTCTATAAATAGCCTGCTTCTGTTTCTTTAATGCTTTCCCTCATTTATTAAGGGATAAGGACTGAAAGAAGGCAGACTACTGGGCTAAAACAGTATAATTGCTATCTGTCTTTCATGGAGGTGGCCTTTGGAAAGAGAGAAAGAGAGAGGGAGGGAGAATTAAAAAGAGAGAGAGACTGAAGTTGAAACCACTAACTTCATTACCAGCAAAGATAAAGTGCAGTGAGACAGAAATTCTTTGAGTTCACAATCATTACACTTGGATGCTCTTACCAGGTTCTGGGATAAGAGGAAAGAACAATCAATGGTCAATTGACTTTATTTCCTTTTCTTAAATTATAATTTGTATGACTTTTACATGTTTCTAGGATTAACTGAGCAAACCAGACAGAGACCACCTGACAAGCAGTCCATAAAGTACATGCAATGAGAAAAACAGGTTGCACGTGATGCTCGTCAAGCTGGGTTCTCATCGCAGCAGCGGGGAGCGCTCTGACAGAAGCGCCTCTCTTTCATTTCCAGAGATTTAGGCAATATTCAAGTGGTGCATGTGGGGGAGCTGCAGGACAGAGGCAATCAGAGCTGGCTTTGTACACCAATAATGGCAAACTGTATTTTCTCATAACCTTTCCTTCTTTGTTCAAAAGGGGACTTCCATTTTAAACTGTAATCTGTGACTTTTGAAACGGACATTAAGGAATCTTGCCGACAAATACTTCTGGCTGATTTTCTTTCTCTGTCCCTCTTGCTGGTTTAAAAGAAAATCATCATGGCTGTCTTACGTGCAGGTGAAAGGTACCAGATCTTCAGGAGACAATTAAGCTCCCCTCCTCCTTAAGGTTTCTGATGGGATTAAGGTTTTAGGAAATGTTAATCAGCGTGGTACACTAATAGGACAGTTCAGTGAATATTGGCTCTACAAACTCTGATCAAGCCATTTCCCCACCACCCGGACTAAGATCTTGGTTTGAGTATTTTCCACTTCCAATGTCCATCTCTATTGTACTTAATGATCTGCAACTTCTGAATGCATTGCTGATGTCATTTTAGTCATAAACGGACATTTGACGGTGTAACAACAACAAATGATGACTTAGGAACTATGAAGCTAAGATCCAGAGTACGGCGAAGGTGATCTGCTATACGTAATTGATCGTATAGCATGGTCTTGACAATCCCATTTAACGATGCTTGATTGGGAATGACTCTCTCTCTCTTTCAATCTCTCTCTCTCCTCCCCGTGACAGTGAGACTTTTTAGCTGCCTTGTTGGCAGATATGAAGCACACTGGCTAAAAGTTCCAGAAAATTATCCTTTCCCAGGAGAGGTAGCACACTTGGCCCCTATATGATACATCACCCATGATAAAAAAAATTGAATACCTCCTATTAGACAGCCTCAGATAATCCTAAACCCTTTGGGAGAATATTGAGAATTTGAATCTTTAAAGCACTTATGAAAAGCATGGGGGAAAAGGAGAGGAGATAAACAAGAGTATTCTTTAAGTTATAAACTGGGCTCCAATATTTTCTTTTGGGTAGGTTTACAGTTTGCAAGGTCATATGCCATGGACAGAGTTTAAGCACATCTGGTATGTGTACCCTCCAAATAAAAAGCAGGAGGTGGTAAGTCATCTGGCGAAGCAATTTTAGTGTACTACCCCTCCAATTAATCGCACAGCAAAGCTTCTCTGAGTAAGAGACAGAAGAGTGTTTTTGTTTGTGTTTGTTTGTTTTTTGGGTTTTTTAAAATTTTTTTAAGAACATTTGAAGACACAGGCTATTTGGAGATGAGAGATCATTCTGATTGCCCCATAAAGCTAAATACATATCCAAAGATAATGATTGTGAAAAAGCATCGTGAGAGTCTATGTTCTCATAATTCTGTTAATTTGGGGAACACGAAATCCAATTCCGAATATGTGTATTGTTTCGTTTTTGATGATATTGGCACCAACTTCCTCATATGTCCTGTTGTACCTGAAGCCTTTCCCGAGCCCCACCCAGTCTTTTGTCTTCTCAATATGTTGAAGGCTGTCTTCTGAAGAAGCTATTAGCGTTTGCGGTTCTGCTCTATGCTCCTCCAGATATAAGAAGCCTTTACTCAAATAATACCCTATATCTGATACATTCATTTCACTTGGTGCAGGGAGAGGTGGTAAATGTTTGAATGTATTGCCTCAGAAGCAACAGCAAAAATTCTTATTTAATCTAAATGCATTCTGTTGCTTAAACAATGTGAGTAAACAGTCATTGGGCAATGATGATATATAATAGCCATATGAAGAAGAGAAAGACATTTTACTGACATGGAAGTTTAGGCCTAGACTAGTGATACCTAGACTAGCAAGAAATATGGAAAATTCAGTTGGTCTTTTTTCCTCACCTGCCCTAATAATTTTTTATTTGGGATTTATTTTCTTCATTAATTGTATAGAAGTTACTTCATCTGCTACTAACTGTGCAGTGTTTGCAACTCCTTGGGAAGCCTTCAGACAATAAATGACTAGACTAAAAACAGAAACAGAATGCTGGAGAAGTGTCTGTCAGTTTGTATTCACCTTCAAAAAATCAAAAGCCTAGTTCATTTCTTGTTCCATGGAAAATGCTTCACTAATTGTTTACTAAATGAATTAGTAAATAAATAACCACCCAAATGGGTGAACACAGAAATTTCAATGTGCATTTGCGAAAGGGTAACATAAAAAGCCAAAACTGAGCTTGGAATCATGATAAAGATCAAATGATATTTAAAATTATTACTATTTAATAAAAGGATGTATTAGGTTCCTACTTTATATCCAGAGTAGGCTAGGCAGAATGTTATCAGGAATGTTCCCGAAAGAGTTTCAGTCAAGTTCCTTCCATTGCTGTTCTCCTGCAGGCACCCTGTGTTTGAATGTAGTGATTGTGAAAGCCACCTAGGGCCCTGCTTTTGAACATACAGTCCCCTCTGTGCCCAGCTCCCTTTCCCAAGCTACATTAACCCTTCTTACTTTGTGACCCTCAATCCATCCACTCTCTCTTGGTTGGCATTTTTCTTGCCTCCTCAAGTCCATGGTCACTGGTTCACAATACTCAGACAACTTCCGAAATCCCACAAGCCTCAGAGCATGTGCTTCTGTTACAATATTTCAGGAAGATATTGTACATGGCATTCTGCACCTCCTGAACTGGCCCATGTTTTATTCATTTCTTTAACAAACTATTTAGCACTATGCCTGATAGAAAAGGGCAATCAGTACATTTGGTGACTAAATCTAGACTGGGGCATATAGATAACAGATATAAAACCGTCCTGACAATATGAGTATACGTTAAATTATCTGGGATGGAAGAGAATAGATATTATGCTAGAAAGCAAGCATTAAAAATACATTAAGGACAGGTAGTAACACTTATGTTTGATAAGGACAGACACATAAAAACAAAAGTGTAGAAATTACTCATAAGGATTTGACTTTCAGGTATTTAGTAAATGCATGTATGCAATAATTACTTTTCCAATTTAAAGCCCTTTGAGCTAGTCTCCCAAATGAGCTGCATATGTTAACCTACCAAGGGTACCCCTGCTGCTTGAAAGCACTTAGGGTTTAAATAAATTTTTTTGTTGTGTTGTGTTGTATTTTGTTGTGTTTGCAGAAAATGTAACATTTGCCACTTACAACTTTTGAAATTAATTGAAGTTTTCACTATAGTCTAGCATACAATTGGTTTTGTAAAAGTTTATGATCACTTAGGAGGTTTTGCAGATAAAAAGTTTGATATGTATGTGTTATACCTTAACAAATGCATCATTCATTTCTATCTTTAATTATATTTTGTCCATTCAGTCTACTAGAAAGTGCGTACATGATGTTAAAATTCTCCCATAAAATTTTTACTTATATAATTTATCCTAGTATTTCCCTGTTTTATTATAGTGTTGCCGTGGTATTTAGCACATATAAGTTCAAAGCTATCACATGCTATATAAATTGTGTGCAATAAATGTTCATCAGTACAAAATAACCTTCTTGTTTCATTCATTCTTTTGACCTGAAATTTTACTATCCCTTACACCTTCCTTTAATCTTATTTACCTTTGTTTGACATATCTCTTACCATTGCCATTCTTAAGTCTTTGTGTTTTATTTTAGGTGCTTAAATCAGTATATATTGAGATTTTGACTGATTTCACTTATTACCTACATTTGGATTGGGTTGTATCACTTTTATCTTCTATATTTTTGTTCTATGTTTCCATTTTAAGTGCCTCCTTGATATTTTGTTTTGTTTTGTTTTCTGGATTTTATTTATTTAATTTTTGCTCTGTGTATTAAAGGTAAATATATGATTAGTGGGCTCAGCCTACTGGCAATTACTTTTCCTTTTTATTTTTTTTTAAGATTTATTTATTTATTTGAGAGAAAGAGAGAGAGAGTGTGTGTAAAGCCAGGGGAGGGACAAGACAGGAGGGAATCTCAAGCAGACTTCCCACTCGATCCCACAATCTTGAGATCACGACCTGAGCCAAAATCAAGAGTCGGATACCGAGCAACTGGAGGCACACACAAATTCCAGCTAGAAGGACTATCTGACTGTGGCTAGAAGAGTAGGGCTCTGGCTCGTTTCATTCTTCAACTGTTATTCCTGCCACTGCTCTTTGCCGTCTTGAGGTATTGCTGATGAATACTAGAATGGTACTGTCTGCTGGGATCACTGCTCTTTGTCCTATTTGTCTACAAGGTAGCAAAGATCTGCTCATCTGCAGTGAAGGGAGCACTTTTTGAAGGAGGCCAAACCTACAGTGATTCCATAATCTCAGCACAAGTGTTGTCCCAGGGTACCATTTGCTTGGAAAAGGGTGAGCCCTTTTAAACTGCAGATTTTCTCCAGCAAAAGCATTTTATTGTATGTTTGACTACTGTTTCCAATACTTTTCCCCTAATTTTTTGGGGGGTCCTTAGTATTTATACTTGAGTTTCTGTTCTTTGTATAAGGTCCTTTCTTTATGTTCTATTTTTAAATAGACTTTATATTTTATAGCAGTTTTAAGATCACAGTAATACTGAACAGAAAATAAGATTTCTCATACATCCTCTGCCTCCACACATGCATAGCTTCTCTCGTTATTAACATCCCCCCCCCCCCCAGCGAAGTACGATTGTTACAACTGATGAACCTATATTGGTGCATCATAACCATCCAAAGCTCATAGTTTATATTAGAGTTAATTCTTGGGGTGGTTCATCCTAAGAGTTTTGACAAATGTAGAACAATATGTTTCCATCATTATAGTTTCATACAGAGCAATTTCACCCACTAAAAATTACCTGTGCTCTGTGTATCCATCTCTCTTTCCCCCTCAACACCTAAGAGGACTATTGATCTTGTCTCTATATGATTTTTCCATTTCCAAAAAGCCTTATAGTTGGAATCATACAATATGTAGCCTTCTCAGATTTGCTTCCTTCATTTAGAAATAGCATTTAAGTTTCTTCCATGTCTCTTCATGACTTTGTAAGCACTGAATATTTCATTGTCTGGGTGTACCACAGTTTATTTATACATCCACCTAATAAAGGACATCTTGGTTGATTCCAATTTTGGCAATTATGATGAATACAGCTGCTATAACATCTGTGTGTAGGTTTTTATGTGGACGTAAGTTTCCAACTCCTTTGGGTAAATACCAAGGGGCATGAATGCTGGATTGTATGATAAAAGTGTATTTAGTTTTATAAGAAACTGGCAAACTATGCTCCAAGATGGCCGTAGTATTTTTTGTTTCCACCAGCAATGAATGAGAGTTCTTGTTCCACTTCCTCACTGGGACATGCTATTATCAGTGTTCTGGATTTTTGCCAGTCTAATGGATGTGTAATGCTATCTCATTGTTGTTTTAATTTGCATGCCCCTGATGACACATGACATGGAGTATCTTTTCATATGCTTATTTGTCATCTATATATCTTCGTTTGTGAGGTGTTTGTTAAGGTTTTGGCTCATTTTCTAATTGGGTTATTTTCTTATTGTTGAGTTTTAGTTCTTTATGTATTCATTAATAGATATAGGCTTATTTAGATTGTCTATTTCTTGTCCTGTGAGATTTGGCAGATTATGCCTTTCAAGGAATCAGTCTATTTCACCTAGGTTATGAACTTTGTGTATAGCTGTTCACAGTATTACTTTATCGTCCTTTTAACGTCCATGGGATCTGTAGTGATGTCCCCTCTGTCTTTACTGATATTAATAATATGTATTCTTGCTCTTTTTTTCTTAGCCTCTCTAGAGGCTTAGCAGTTTTATTCATCTTTTCAAAGAACTAGGTTTTTGTTTAGTTGATTTTCTCTATTGATTTCCTGTTTTCAATTTCATTGATTTCTGCCGTAATTTTTATTCTTCTTCTCTTCTCCTACTTTGGATTTAATTTGTCTCCTCCCTCCTTTTCTAGCTTCCTATGGTGGAATATCAGGTTACTGATTTTAGACCTTTCTTTTCTTTTTTTTTTTCAGATATATGCATTCAATGCTATTAATTTTCCTCTAAGCACTGCTTTTGTATGTCCCACAAATTTTGATAAGTTGTGTTTTCATTTTCACTTAGTTCAAAACATTTTAAAAATTTTCCTGAGATTTCTCTTTGATCCATGTGTTATTTAGAAAGTTGGTTTTTAATCTCCAAGTATTTGGGAATTTTCCAGCTATCTTTCTGTTATTTATTTCTGAGAGCAGATATTGCATGATTTATGTTCTTCTAATATTGTTAAAGTTTGTTAAGAATGTAATCTATCTTGGTGAATATTTCATGTTAGCTTAGGAAGAATATATATTCTGCTGTTGTTGGATAAAGTAGTCTATAGATATCCATTAGATCAAGTTGATTGATGGTATTATTGAGTTCAACTATATCCTTACTGATTTTCTGTCTGCTGGTCTGTACATTTCTGATAGAGGGATGTTGAAGTCTCCAACTGTAATAGCAGATTCATCTATTTCTTCTTATAGTTCTATCAGTTTTGCCTCACGTATTTTGATACTCTGTTGTTAGTCATATGCACGCATGCTAAGGATCATATGTCTTCTTGGAGAATCGACCCCTTTATCATCATGTAATGCTGCTCTTCATCCCTGATATCTTTTTTACTCTGAAGTCTGCTTTTTCCAAAATTAATATAGATACTACTGATTTCTTTTGATTACTATTAGCATGGTATATCTTTATTCATACATTTACTTTTAATCTATGTGTCTTTATATTTAAAGTGGGTTTCTTGGAGATAACATATAGTTTGGTTCTCATTTTTTGATCCACTCTGACAATCCCTTTCTTTTAATTTGTACATTTAAACCATTGATATTCAAAGTGATTTTTATATATTTAATATTTATCATATTATTCTTCTCTATTTGTTGCCTCAGTTCTTTGTTTTCCCATTTTCCATATTTTTTCTGCTTTTTGTGACTTTAATTAAGCATTGTATCTGATTCCTTTTTCTCTCCTTCTTTAGCATGTAGTTATACTTCTTCTTTTACTCTTTTAAACAGTTGCCCTAGAGTTTGCAATACTCACTTACGACAAATCCAAGTTCACTTCAAATAACACAATACTACTCACAGGTAATGCGAGTACTTTATAATAACAAAATGGTCCTAATGAACATACATAAGCATATGTATACACAAATATATAACATACATAAGCATACATAGTTCATAACAGTTTTGTAATTCTTATTTTGAACAAACTTATTTGTTAGATTAATAAGGATCAAGAAAAATAAAAAGTTTTATTTTAGCTTCACTTATGCTCTTCTTTTCCCTATGTAGATCCATATTTCTGATACTATAGCAGCACAGAATGTACTTTCAGTTTCAAGGATCTCATCTGTCCTGTTCACTATTATGTATCCAGCCCCTAGAACATTCTCTGAATCTAGAAGGCACTTAATAAACATTTTTTGATCAAATGAAAAAGAAAACACATGGATATTCTGTAGAATATTGCCTTTACCTTAATTGCGAATGTCACACTTATAACACCATCACAGAACGTAAAAACAATATGGCTGCATATGTGTTCCAAGGTACTGATGCTGTTAGCATCAAGTAACATTTAATGAAATTGAAGAGAAAGATTACTAAATGTTCTCTTACCCTGAAACTGTGTGGCAACTTTGCATTCTAAAATATATGATTGCTCACAGACTGGCCAGAGTTAAGCGATCACACAAAGAGTTCTGAGACATTATTAAACTTATGCTATAGTTCCCTTTAAAATGCCAATCTCCACCATCTACAGGGATTTTAATCTCCCCACAAACACATTAGAAGAACACAGATATCCAAGTTTCCGTGAAAACCCCAAACCTTGAGAAATGGAAGAAAGCAGAGTGCAGGATTTTCTATTATTCGCATCTTAAGATTCTTAGACATACCTTCATTTGCTTAAGCTATGAATAAAAGTGAACTTTATGTTACAAGCATAGAACTTCAGAATAACCTGGGGTAATTCTTTGTACATTAAAACACAGTCACAGAGCCTTTTTTAAAAAGTACACTATTTTTTTCTTCCTCCATTTTGATTATTATGTAAATCTTTTATTCAATTGGTGAGAGAATGCAGGTAAGAAAACCCTTGGTATTAGATTTCCACCAGGCTTGTATTCTGTGAAAGGAAAAGTTGTGTTTGTGCCTTCACACTGGGGGTGGCTGAGATGTCATATTTTTTTTTTTTTTTAAAGATTTTATTTATTTATTAGACAGAGATAGAGACAGCCAATGAGAGAGGGAACACAAGCAGGGGGAGTGGGAGAGGAAGAAGCAGGCTCCTAGCAGAGGAGCCTGACGTGGGGCTCGATCCCAGAATGCCGGGATCACGCCCTGAGCCGAAGGCAGATGCTTAACCGCTGTGCCACCCAGGCGCCCCGAGATGTCATATTCTTAATACTTTGAGTTTCTTAGAGAAGAATATCTGTATAAACATAAGATTGTATTTTAGGGAAGTTTTGGAACATTGAAAAAATGGTAAAAAAAAAAGGAAAAAGTAATAAGGACAACAAAGGCTCTCAGAATGACAAAACCCCACCTTCCTTCCTGAGAGCCTGTTTACATGTATCAAAGGTCAATAGGAAGAGCAAGTCGGTGGTATTTAATTATGGCACTTGTGCACAGAGGGTTCAGATGGAAATAGGAATGTTTAGTTTGAGGACTGAAACTAAAGACTACTAGCCAAAATATTTGTGCATGCTTAATGGCCCATTTTATGATGTTTAAATGCCATAGCTTTGCACGTTTGCCCATGTTTTGGCATGCAGGTCTGAGAAACTGTTCTGTCTGTGAAAAACTCATTTGGACATAGATGGACTTAAAAAAAAAAAATCCATACTAGAAAATGTTGCAACCTGCTGAAATTAATTTGAGTAATTTGGAGCGATGTTTATTCATCACAGCAGTTTCAGAGATGTATATTATTATCAATTGGCCTGCTCCTATGGTGAACAAGAGTGAAGAGAAAGAGCTTTCTGACAGTAAAGTGCTTCACCACAGGGACTAGATTAACTCTTTATGAGCAATGGGTCTTACTTATGAGTAACCTCTTCTATGGTGCTAAGTGGTTTCCTAGAGACTAGATGAAGTTAGTTTATTAGACTGCAGCTATAATAACAAAAAATAATATAATTTCCATCTGCTTCAATTGCTTTCTACAACAAATTCTGTTTGTATAATCACAAATTCCGTATTTAAAACACACAAAAATGCTTGCACACAGAGAAGAAAAGGTACTACTTCCAGAGGCAAGTGAATGAAAGAGTTTGCTGCAATCAATATATATATACGTATATTTTGGCCCATGGCTTATGTATTACCTGATTTTAAGATAGACATCTTTTTTTTTTTTTTTTAAGGATCAGTTATTGTATGGTTCAGTCTGTAACTCAACCTATTTTTTTGAAGTTATTTAAGGAAAAGTAGTTTTAGCATATGAAAGAGTTTGTATCTTGATTTAGAATTGAAATATTAAGACATAGCAACATACATGTATTCAGTTGATTAGAGGTCATTGTTTATGAGTGAAATAATACTATATTTGTTTATACAATTTATTTTGCTGTTATTAAATTCATTTTGAAGGTTTCTGAAATTTATCTTGTTTACATTAAATTAGTGTTGATTTTTTTTAATTTAGTGAACTTTATTTACCAAAACCCAGCCCCCTTCTTTGTCAAGTTTTGATCATTATGGATCTATATCTTCCTGAAAGTGTTTCATAAGCTTCAAAAAATGAAGAGTTTATGTAAATTAACTGTGGTCCTTTTAATTGGCCTCACCCTTTTACTTCTTAATGTGCTTATTACTCTCTCTCGTATATACATATGCACATATATATGTACATATATGCATATCTATATACATAAACATAAACATATACAAATGGATATATGTGCAGAAAGAGAGAAAGAGATGGATAGTGATAAATAGAAATGACCCAGTCATATAGTAGTTCTGTATGACGTTTATGAGAATAAAAGTTCTAGTGGTTATTTTCCTCCATTGCTTTTAGAATGGCCCAATGCCTATATCACAAAACAGATATAATCCATATTCTTGAGACACAGGTTACATTTCACTAAATCATAAACTACTAAGGCAACCTTGTCATTGCAATCAGACACACCTTTTTTGTGTTCTGCATTTCACTGTCATCTCAGCTCTCCAGTTCAGTTCACTGGCTGCTAGGGCGGAACAAATTTTTTGAAATTTGATGGAAAGAACTAAAGCAATAACAATGAAACCTAGCAAAGACTGCCACACTATTGGGAGTTTGACTTCAGAGATACACATAGATACTGATATAGTTATAGATATAGATATGGTTAGGTATAGATGATATAGGCATAGATCAAAATTTAACACAAAAATATTGAATACCTACTATGCACAGGCTCTCCACTAGACACTATGACAAACTACACTCTGAAGAATTGAATCAGAAAGATGGGAAAAGTTATGTAGCTTCCTGATACTATTTATTTGTCCCATTCTTTGTTTCTCCATTGTCACCTCCTAAGAAGAGTAAAAGACTTAATGTGACTTTTAAGATTCTCATTTGTTTTTTACATCAGTCCTTGATGAGGTTTGAGGAGGACAGTGGGGGGAAGATAATTATGTACTTGGGTTTTTGAAGTGTGCAATGAATAGCATTTCTTTAGTGCAGGGCTAAAAATGGTCATGAATAAAAGTTGGGGAAAGTCAACAGGGGATTTCAATGAAATTTAATAACAATACCAAAAAGAAAGAAAGTGAGGACAAAATATAGCTCAGATTAATTAAAATAACAAACAGCTGCCCACGGATAATCAAGTGTTAACTGTATAATCAAATTTTGGTAGACTAAAAACACTGACAAAATAATCCTACCACTTCATTTCGATTTGAATAAAGTAATTCTCTGTATGTTTTCTTATGCTAGTGTCATATTTTTTTAGTGTAAAAACTCCCAGAATGTTAAACTTGTCATCATCTTGGCTTAATTTAAGAGAAACTCTATGTGAGCATGAATATCTAGTAACGGGCATGTGAGAATCCTGGTAATAACAGTACAGGAATCAAACAGGTATGTATGACTTTGCTATTAATACCACTTTGGAAATTATTTCCCTAGGGCATTAAACAATCAAATCAAATTTTTAGAATGATAATAGCAGTGCATGAAGCAAGTCTAAAGAACTGAAAATCATTTTCTTAGCATTTCAGAAACTCATTTATACCTTTATCTGCTCCTTGTTAGTGCCAGTGTAATCATTTATAAAGGGTCATAAATTGTCCTCAGCCTGTAAGAAACGAAAGGGAGATGATAAATACAGTAAACATTAAATACTAAAACCTGACATATTGTAAATGAACAGTAGCACCTTAGACATGGAAGACCCTGCCATGATCACCTGGCTTTAAAGATCCTTTTAGCATGGTCTCTAGCATCATCTGTCCCAGTGAGGGCTAAGTTTTAGCCAGCTGATGGTGCATGCCCACCCAGAGGCCAGAACTTCCTTCTGGACAGTTTGGGTCTGTGAAATTATCTGCAGCTTCCAGTGGAAATCTCATCTGCCAAGGCCACTAAGACAAACAGTGATCTGGACTCTAAATCTGGGTCTAATTTCACAATTTGTGTCCTTAAATACTTTCTGTACACGATTAACAATTTATGCAATCTTGTTATTTAGAAAATTCATGCCGTACTTCTAGGAACCTAGAAATATGAGAATATCATTCTAAATTTCTTAGTTTTCCTGGTCTATCAATTCTAAATACTATGTTCTGCACATCTACCACCACCTTCACTCAGAAGCTGATTAGATTCTGTCAAAGTTTAACCAGTAATTTTTAGGGTTGTTCAATTCTGACCAATTTGATTTGATGACTAGAAGATCAGCTATATTTTCCTAAATGCAGCGATTTATAACCTGTTCCAGTAGGTATCAGGCATTATGCATCATACCCTTAAGTCTATATTGTCTAATATGGATTAAACTACACTAGATTCCTTTGATTAGTGTTTTCATACATGTCTTTTCTTTTACTTTTTTTTTCACCTTTTTGTGTCCTTATATTAAAAATGTATCTCTTGTAACAAGCATTTATTTTTATCCATTCAGCTGATATCTTAATTGGAACATTTAGTCCATTTATATTTAATATAAATAATTCTATATATAATTGTAAATAAATAAATATATAAAATTGCATCATTTTTCTATTTACCTCACCTTTTCCCCCAAATATTTCTATCAGCCTATTTTCTATTTATTTATTTATTTATTTATTTATTTATTTGAGAGCGAGAGAGAAAGCAGAGCAAGTGAGAACATGAGTTGTGGGGGAGGGAACAGAGGGAGAGGGAGAAGCAGGCTCCCCACTGAGCAAAGATCCTGATGCGGGGCTGGAATCCTGACCTGAGCAGAAGGCAGACCTTTAACCTACTGAGCCCCCCAGGTGTCCCCCTCCTTTTTCACTTCTATTAACTTATAAATTATCCTTTCTTTTACCATTCTACATTTTTTCAGAGATTACCGAATGCATCCTTACCATATTATAGTCTACTACTTTACAAACAATGCTAGTATTTAGACCATTTTAATTGCATGTCTTTTTTCTCTCTTTTATATTAGCATGTCTTTTATTTTAGCTCTATATTTTATAACGCAAAGACATTATTGTTTTATTATTATATAATGTATTCAACATTCATTTAAATTGATCCATGTTTTATCATTTCCATTGCTCTTCATTCCTTCCAACATTTTCATGTTTCTAAGATCGTTAGCACCTTCATTCTTCTTCTTCTTTTTTTAAGATCTCATTTATTTATTTGAGAGAGAGAGAATGGGGGGGCAGAGAGAGAGGGAGAAGCAGACTCTCCACTGAGCAGGGATCCTGATGTGGGGCTCGATCCCAGGCAGATACTTAATGGCCTGAGCCACCCAGGCACTCCTTTTTGATGTAGTTTGCCTCTAGGTTTTGCCATTATGGATTTCTTTTTAATTTCTTCTTCAATTTTGAGAGAAATTCCTGCTGAGCATATAATTCTAGGTTGTTGGTTATTTTCTTTCAGCAGTTAAAAGGCAACATGATCCTGTTTACTATTTTACATTATTAGTCTTAAGAGGAGAGCTGCTTGTCTTATTGCTGCTGCTTTAAAAGTGATGCAATTTTATCTCTCTATCTGCATTTTAAATGTATTCTTTGGTTTCATTTTTAGGTTCACACAGATTTTTGAACATATGGTCATATATTTTTCATTGTCTTGAAAATTATCCACTAGGTTCTATTCAGATATAGTTTCTGCTTTAGTTTCTCTCTCTTTGTCTTCTAAGACTCCAATGACACATATTATTTCTTATACTTTCATGTATTTTCTCTTCTTTGTGCTCTCTGAGCATTGTCCTGGATACTTTCATTCCACTTATCTTTCAGTTCACTAATTTTCTCTTCTGCTATGTCCAATCTTATGCCAACTCTTTCATAATTTTATAATTTCATTTTTAAATTTATAGATGTCCCATTTATTTTTTGTAAATTTAAATTTTTGGTGAAATATTTCATGTATTTTTGAACATATTTATTGTAGCTATTTTAAATTCAATGACTGCTAACTCTAAGTCTGTTTCTATCACCTGTTTTTCATTGTTCTTGTTCTTTGTTTGTGTTTGTGGGTGTGTATGTGTGGGGAGGGCTGTGCATGCCTGTTTCTTAGTATATCTAGTAATTTTTGGTTGAATGTTATGCATAAGTATGATAACAAATAGAGATTTTTAATGTCATCTTCCTCCAGAGAGGATTTGTTCTTTTCTCTGATGGGCTGATAGAGTTAGGTGTAAATTAATTCAATGACTAATCACCTGATTAAAAGTTGGATTAGACTTTTTATAAGGTTTCACTCATCTCTGGTTTACTCTGGTCTTAGAACACAGCTCTCTGGGGATCCCAAGCAAGACGTGCTGCTTACTAAGAACCTTCCTTTTAGCAGCTCCTGACCTAGTTGTTTTTTCTTTTCTTGAGATTGTATGGAGTTCCAGCCTATTCTTTGGAAGATTTTTACTTCAATTTTTAACCTCTTTTTACGTTGCAGTTTAAGAATTTGTCTAATGCCAAAAAGCAAAATTGTTGAATATAGAGTTCACTTCTTTCAACTTCATTTTTCAATCAACTTGTTTTGGCTGCTTTGATGGCTCTGACTCTATTTTCTGCTATACCAGCCCTATATAATTGCCAAATTTTCTGCTTTTGTTAAAACCTTCTCTGACTCTTATTTGCAGGCTTTTATTTCATTTCTTGGGATCTAGTGTAATGCCAATAATTAGCAATTATGCCAGGAGAAAACTGGCTTCTGATCTATAGGTTCTTCTCTTTCTACATTTTTATTTTCCAAGATCTTAGCCCCTCAAGCTCTGATTGACTTGGCAGTTCACCAGTATCCTCAAACATAATTAAAAAGTAATGTACCTGGATTATCTAAGTAATTTTAACTCCAGCATTATTTTGTTACAAGATAAATACATTCTAGCCCCAAATCAAGTCTCCAGGAAAAATATAGTTTATGAGAGAGAAATGTTAATTTCTATTGTGGTGATAGAAATTTATCAAACTAACAACAAACTGAAAAAAGACCTTCTGGTTTAGGTGAACAACTTATCTGGTTTTATACTGATCTCTTTTCCAACTTCCAATTCAGAAGATTCTAACACTGAACAAACATAAAACTATTCTGCCTCCTCTAACTATTTTCCATTTCCAGTCCATGAAATTGATGCTTATTTTATTATTTAAGAAATCATGGAAAATTATTATCTCTTCTGTAAATAAACTGTTCTTTTTTCTTTTTTAAGATTTTATTTATTTATTTGACAGAGAGAGACAGCCAGCGAGAGAGGGAACACAAACAGGGGGAGTAGGAGAGGAAGAAGCAGGCTCCTAGCGGAGAAGCCTGATGTGGGGCTCAATCCCATAACGCCGGGATCATGCCCTGAGCCAAAGGCAGACGCTTAACGACTGCGCCACCCAGGCACCCCTGTAAAAAAGGTGTTCTAATCTAAGGTTAATGTATTATGCTGAGAACAGTCACTATACACTTGAGACTACATTTTATTTATTTATTTATCTATCTATTCATTTATTTATTTATTTAAGATGTATTTACTTATTTGAAAGGAGGGGAGGGACAGAGATAGAGAGAGAGAGTCTCAAGCGGAACCTACACTGAGTGCAGAGCCAGATATGGGGCTCAATCTCATGACCTTGAGATCGTGACCTGCGCTGAAACCAGTAATTGGATGCCCAACTGACGGCACCACCCAGGTGCCCGTGTGCCTTCATTTTAAAGTCCTTCCTCTCTTACACCTCCTCTGAAGTCTTTTCATTGGCTGGTATCATAAATAAGTTTTTTTAGAAACAGTCCATTAATTACTTCACACATCCCTCTGTGTTTTGGTAGTGACATTATGCAAAGAAAGCATATTTGCTTTTTAAATTTCAGTTTTATTCTAACTTTATTTGACAGAGTGGAATACAAAGATACCTTAAATGGGACACAGTCACATGTATGACTAACTGACAGAAAAGACAAAATACAAATCAAAGTTAGACTACAATGGTCATTATGTTGACTTTAGAATGATTAAATTTAAGTAACAGTCTAAAACATTATACAAAATCTAGTCCACTATTATTTTTCCACAAGGAGGTACCTACTTAAATAGGTATTAAATAGTTTTTCCTAGTGTTCAGATTATTAGTTTAAAAATCTCCAATCTTCAGTTACGTTCTTATAGTCAGTGATTACCTATGTAAGCTTAAATTTCACAGATTATGGTAATAATAAGCTTCTGATGAAATGTTCATTAACGAGTTTCTTCTATATACATATTTAGTACTAAGTTCTATCTATATTAAACATCATCCTTTGATTATTAACAGTCTATGAAAATTCTTTGTTCTAATTATTTTCTTCCTATATATGGAAAACAAAGTAACTTAAATAAAATTAAAAGAGATGCATCCTATAAGAAACAAGGAATACATTCCTATCTCAAGACTATCCACACAATTGGTTTGGGTATTTATAGATATACTTATTTTTTATTAAATGTAGAACTAGTTCTCTGCCACCATAATAAACATCTCAAAGAATTATGGTTTTTTGTATATTCATAAATAAAAATAAAGAGACAACAGCTTGATTCCTTGATGATGACATGTGATGACATATTGTGACAAAAAGCAATGTATGGGGCTTAAGATTCCCTAGGGAGAATATACTCAGAAAGCACTATGTGATATAATAAAGGATAAACACACCCTTTATGTGTCAGCAGACATAGGTAATTTGTAAATTCACGTCTTGAATAGTTTCTAAAGGTGAGCAAAAAATATTTCTATTTTCAGACGGAGCATTCTTTTATGTCTGCCATGTTGTTTTTGTGCACGTTGATTGCCTTTGAGAAGTAAGTGAGAAATAACATTGAAGTAGATCGAACACATTGTGAAGACACATTATTTTCCACTGAACATGTGTTTAACTTGTGTGAATTCCAATTTCTTTTTTCAGAAGTTGGATTAACTGTGTAAAGCCATGTCTCGAATACCGCCCTAACTGTCTGCCTTTTATTAATATGTGATTAAGTAAATGTTGACTGAGCTAGGGCTCAGACTGGGAGATTCTTAGTGAAATAATAAGGACACCAAATGTGGTTTATGTAACAGAACTAAACTAAACACATTTAGTTTTCCAGAGGTTGACATACAGGATTTTGAAGAAGAAAGTCACATAATAGTATAAGGCCTACTTCCTGGTTTTGTTATAGATTGAAATTGCCCAAGATAGATTCAGTATTCAAAGAATTTCCTGCAACATGAACATGACTGGAAAAATAATTTTCAACATTAAATTTGGTGAACTGCTGAACTTTGTTAATATTTTTTGCAGTGTTCAATTTAATTTTAATAAATTGCATAGCTCTGGCAGTGGAGTGAAGTCTAAAGATTGAAAGCCTGAATAGGTCAAAGGAAAAGTTGGCTTGCCAATGCAAGCCTGTTAAAACACTAACTAGAAAATTAGGCAGGAAAAACAGTTTAAAAAAATATTGTGAGTATCTTTGATCATCAGCTGGTTGAAAAGAAGTAATATGACAAACAGGAAATTACAAAGAATAACTATTTTGACTGTAGTGGAAATAGCGACTTAGGTAGCCACATTTCAAACTAAATGCAGAATATTTTCCTGGAATTTAAAGAAAAAGTATCCAGATGTCTAAACATTCTACTCAATGCAGCTTTTATTTGGAGCTTGGCAAGCCTTCAGAAAACTAGTAGTCAAGTTTAGTTGGAATACTTTTTCCACCCTATTTACATAATTTCATACGTATTTTATGCTTCTGCGTTACATTTTTTTTTAGCAGTGGCCATATTTAATTTTAGGCTTTCTGCAAATGCTATATTTGTTTGCATGGATTCTTTTATTGCTCCCCATCAAAATGCTTTGTGGATAAACTTAATATTTAAACCTGTGAACAACTACTGCAAATAGCAGTGAAGACAAACTTACATAATGATATCATTAAATCCTCTACAGAATGTCTCCATATAATGATCCCACACTGCTCTCAAATTGGAAAAAAAAAAAATTCCACCCTACAAAGGGATGGAAATAGTCTCTTATTTACAGATTTAACACAAATTAGTTTATTTTTTAGTATCTAAAATACCACATAAACAAAATTTGCTTTATGGATAATTATAGCATATTAGACATTTTGGTTTAGTATAATTACATGATAAAATTTCTCTTATAAAGTTTTTATTATGAAAATATAAAAATACAAAAAAACTAGCAGGTGCTCTAAATGATTATAAAAACAGCAACGAAAATAGCAAATAAGTCATTTATTTGTATTATCTGATTAAAATTTAATTACTGGTTACCCTTTGTGCTAGATCATAGAATCATGCCAATTTTTATATGAAAAAGCCATATGGAGTTTTAATGCTGTGCCTAAGGTCACAGAGCTGGTAAAATTGTAGCCGGTATTCAAACCCATTAGTCTGATTTTAGAGACTACATTTAACCACTTTAGTAAAAAAAAATAAAATAAAACAGGGAAGAATGAACAAAACAAAACAAAAAAGATCAGCGGACTATTAAGCCAAATTGGTTGGGAATATGGCAACAACTAAGAGAACTACATTCATATATTTACGGATACACACAAGAAGCATTTGTTAGGTAATGCTAGAAAGCAACAGAAGAGAAACAGGATCCACAGTTCCTGATTTCAGGGAGTTGAGTCTAGGTGAAAAGGAGACCAGTCAGGGCTCTTAGTTGTAAGCAACAGAAACTGGTGGCTTCTTCAATCAGAAAAGAAAAATGTTGAAAGGGTATCCTGCAGCTCACAGATGCCTTGGGAGTTCTGGAGTACTGAGGTAGAAAATGGTCAGGCACAAAAAAGCTGGTGCAGATATCATCACAGCACAGAGCTATTCTACTGAAGACTCCCAGTTATCACTACTAGACTCGTGAAGCAGCAGCCTCTGTCATAGGGCCCTGGATGCTACGTGCGTGCTCTGGCCCTGCTCAAACAGTGTTGCCAGTGTCCTTGCCAGAGAAGACTCCACTGCATCTGTTTCTTTGCACCACTGCTCTCATGCAGATGCCTTGGAGAGCTGATCCCTCCTATCATGTCCACAGGAAGCATTTGTAAGGAAGCCAGGTTGCAGGCTAAGTTAACCCAAGTCCACAAGCAAGCAGTCAGGATGGAAAGATCCGGGGGATCCAAGGGAGAGAAATTACAGTCGCAGCTGTGCCTCAGAGCCCCTACATTCCAGGAAGGGCCTATTTCCTTTTTAAAAGGCTCACGCCGGATTTATTCAGGTCCAACCAGGATAATCTCCCTTTTGCTTAATTCAAAATCAACTAATTTGGAACTGTAATTGTATCTGCAAAATTCCCTTACAGCACCATTAGGGTAATGTTTGATGGAATAACTTCGAGAAAGTGTGTGTATGCTGTAACTAGCTGCTTTCTCCCTACATTTTCCAATTTTCACTGAAGAAACCCCCCTCTAATTTACTCTAACTGGAAAGCTCGCAGAAAGGGAAGTCTTGGGAATGCAGTTTAACCTACCCATGTTGACACATCACTAAGCCATTAGAATCCACCTACTGTCTCCCAGGTATGTGTACATATATCCTTAAACCATATTTAGTCTTCAAATAAGAGAGTAACAAAGTATTAGTTTCACTACCATGAAGCAACTGCCCTACATACACCAAAACACACTAAACTTACCTGCAGGAGAAATACAAAGTCTTTGAACAAAAATATTCTATCATTTAAATACTTAAAAATAAGAATTATTTTATTAACACATCTTAGATGATAAGGAGAAGAGAGAAGAAAATAAAACTAATGGCTAATATATACACAGATCAAATCAGAATAAAAAGCCATTGATTACAACTACTCTATCAGTTCTTGTTTTTGCAATGGGTCATGTGATCATAGCTGGTATTAATAACTGCTTTTTCCATTACCCTCTCTGTATTCCCTTTGGCCTCAGTAAATACTCCAGCTGATCATGGTTTTTTGCTTGGTGGGGTGATCCACATCTTCATATTTGAAGGGTACAGGCCATAGTCTTGCTCGAATTGTTTTCCATTTACTTTGGTCACAACACAGAATATCACCTGTATTCCAGATGTACTCCTCTCTACTCCCCTTGTTTAATAGCAACTCAATTTCCCCTTCATAGTCAGGATCAATCACTCCAGGGAGTACAGTAACTCCTTTCTTTGCCTGTTGATTCAGAAACATTAAAAGACCAAAGTGTCCAGGTGGCAGCCTAAATTTTCATTTTAATAGAATCATTGTGTCTCCTGGCAGAAGTATTTCTTCCATTAGAACAAAGACCTTTAGACCAGCAGAGCCTAAAGTCATGGGCACAGGAAGAAATGTTTTGCTGTGGATCATTAGAAGTAAGAGTAAGAAAAGCCATTCCTATTTCCACTCCTTTGTTTCTGACTATGAGAGAAATGGGACCATATATTAAACACAGATTTAGAGCTTATACTACATCCTTGTGCTAAAGGTATTGTCACATATCTGAGATTTTAAGGGGCTCCTCCACCTTTCTATCAAGCCAGCCATTCAGATTTATGAAGAACATGGCAAGATCAGTGAATTCCATGAGCCTGGGCCCATTGCCATACTCCATTTGTTATGAAATGAATTCTTTAGTCATAACAATACTTCTTGGAGTACCGTAATGGGGGATATGGCATCCTGTTAGCCCACGAATGGTAGTTTTGGCAGAATCATTGAAGACAAGAAACACAACTCTATATCCAGAGTAAATGTCAATTCCTGAAAGAGCACAGTGTTGCCTGTTCCATGGTGGAAGTGGTCCAACGGAATCAACCTGACATCAAGTGGCTGGCTGATTATCTTGGGGAATGTTACCCAGCTTTGGGCCCTGTGCTGACAGATTGGGCACACAGCTGTGAGTATATTCAGGTCAGCCTTGGTGTGTGAAAGACCATGTTGCTAAGCCTATGCCTATCCTCTCTCTACTCCTGCCCCTATGGCTACTTTGTTCATGAATCCATTGATCAATGACAGAGAAACTTGAGAAAGAAGCTGGCTGACGTCCACAGACTGAGTCATCCTATCCTCTTGATTATTTAAATTCTTTACTTTTTATGCTATCTTTTGGTGAGCATTTACATGGGACACAAATATCTTAATATTCTATACTCATTCAGAGAGGTCTACCCTCATACTCTTCCCCAGATTTCCTTACCATCAATTTTTCAATACTGTTCCAAGTCCCTAAACATCTGGTCAAACCACTGGCCATGGTCTATGAATTGAAATAGGTTTGTACTACTATCTATCTCTCTTCTCAGGCAAAATTAATAACTAATGGACTGTTTGAACTTCTGCCGACTTTGATGATTCCCCTTTACGTAACACTGTTATTCAGAGTTGTCTCAGGCTGGGAATTAAATACTGCAATGATTGACTCTCAGGTACCTGCACCATCAGTTAAACAGACTTGAGTTTTATTTCCTCAGTAAACTGGTCATAGGGAACTTCTCATGGAGTCATAGGTGTTGGCTGAGTGAGAGAAAAGGCAATATATCAGGAGTAGGGGCCATAGATGGACACTTCCTCATGCAACTTACTTGTGCATTCAGGATTTGTTTGAATCTGGTCTCATATATACCACTTATGTTTGATGATAGAGTGCTGCTGTGTCCCAGTCTTATAACTTGGTGCATTAGACAACATCTAGTTCATGAGAGACAGTTCAGGTTACATGGCATTGTTATGGTCTGTGGTGAAGCAATCAGTCTCTACGAAGGTCCAGTCACAAAGCCAGAGGTATTTCTAAAGGGAGAGAACTTGTCTACAGAAAATCTATAGTTTTGCTCTAATAGTTTAAGGGTATGTATTTTCACTTGACTATACATTCCTGCCATAGGTTCCAAAAAGCATCCCTATAAGCAGAAGAACCTTTAACACTTTGCTTGGAATTCTTCTTCACTATATAACCAAGCATCATTTATGCATGCTGTTTTCCACATGACTGCAGTTGAGGCAATATTTCTTTTTTTTAGATATTTATTTATTTGAGAGAAAGAGAGACAGAGACAGAGACAGAGAGTGATTGGAGGGAGGGGCAGAGGGAGAGGGAGAGAGAGAATCTTAAGCAGACTCCTCGCTGAATGTGGAGCCTGATGCAGGTCCATCTCAAGACCCATGAGTTCATAACCTGAACCGAAATCATGAGTCAGATGCTTAGCCGATCGAGCTACACAGGTGCCCCAGGAGGCAACAATTCTAAGCTGTCTGTCAGCTAGCTGAGAGCCATCCTCTCTCTGACACTTCCCAGTAATGTTTTCCTCAAGCCCTTTTGAGCCCTAAGTGACAGTGTTCTAAAATTCTAGATTTTTACTAACAGTCTGGTTAGGGCAATTTAGGCTTTCTCTAGTATGCGCTTCAAAATTCTTCCAGCTTCGACTTCAAGTTTCTGGTCCAGCATGTAGGTATCTTAGAAGTCATCACAGTGTTGTAACAAGTAAAAAACTGAACGAAATGAAAGAGCAATACGTCTTCCCTCAGAGAAATGTGGTCACATAGCAAATTGCAGGCCCCAAAGTTGGAGAGACAGACAGGAAGATGCAGAGGATCACAACTTATTGGAGCAGAAATGGCAGAAACGGGTGTCAAGGCAGGAAAACCTCAAGTGTAATTGGCCAATTGCTGGAGCCTCAGTGTAGACAACTCTGAGAATTAAAAACTCCGGGGGACCGAATCATGGTGAGTTTCATATCCAGGAGTTTTACTAGTCCTCACAGTAATTATCAGACAAAAATTTCCCTCTTGCCTCTGGCAGAGGGGAGGGGAAAAGGAACCATTTTGAAAGACTTCAGAACATTCTATCCTTCGAAACAAGGCCTGCCATTAAAAGGAACTGTTTAACCAAATCCGAACTGCTGGAGCCTTATCAGAGCTCAATCTACCTGAGAGGGAGGGAAATGCCTAACTCCAGCTCCCACTAGTTACCCTGTCTCACCTAAGCAGGAGGGAGGAGGAGGAGTTTGCTCTAGTGAAGGGTGCAGTCCAGGGATACAGGCTCACCCAAAGACACACCTAATCATAGGACTGTAGAATACTTGCCCTCCCCCATACCTTACCAGCATCAGGGGACGCCGAACATGGGTTCATGTTATTCCGAATGACATAAGCGCACCTTTGATTAGAAATTAAAAAAAAAAATCATTATAAAGTTAAAATGTTATATATTATGTAAGGTTACATGTCACAAGTTGTAGCTGTGCAGAAATGTTTCCATTGAATGTTGGAAGAAAAAACAGATGCTTCAAACTCTCCAAGACAGCACCTTGTGGCCTGAATTGTATTCCATATTTTTATTTCTATTCAACAAAGGAAGTAAGTATTTATCCCTTTCAAGATATAGAACGAGTACAGGACCCAGCTGAGTAATTTTAAGCTAAGTATTATATTGCTTTAATATCAATAGGATAAGAATAGTTTCTTAGGGGAAGTTACAGTTTTATGGCAAAAGCATTAAAAATCAAAACCATGCTCTCTGAGAAGCCCTGAGACTTGTTTTCTTAGATAGTGTCATCTCTGAAGAATCTTTGTCTTTTTCCCCGTTATTTTCTCCTTTCATTGTTTGCTAGCAGTTATTTGGCTCTTCCTCATTTCAACCTTCTTTATAGTTCATATTGTAATATTACATATAATACCCAGGAGAAACTGAGGGAAAGGCAGTTGCTGTCTCAAATACAGAAGTGGCTTTTGTAGTTAAATCGGGATCTATTGCATCTGTTGGCTATCTTATCTTTAAAATGGGAACACTCAATTTGGAAAATATGCAGAGATTTAGATAACACCAAATAATTCACACATAATCAAGAGAAAATACTTTCTAAATTGTCAAATTCTCATCTATATAACTAAGTCTGCCATTTTCTCAAGCTGGCTCTGATGCTGCCTGGTTTTGTGCTTCAAGTTTTTGTTCTTTCTATTTCTTCATAGTGAACCAAATGCAGTTTGAATCATGGTTTTGTTGAGATATTACGACTTTGTTAAGTTAACTTTTTTTTTAGAGAGAGAGGAGTGAGCTGGGGTGGGGGGGATGAGGGGAAGGGGCAGAGGGAGAGGGAGGGAGAGAATCTTTTTTTTTAAAGATTTTATTTATTTATTTGACAGAGAGAGATAGCCAGCAAGAGAGGGAACACAAGCAGGGGGAGTGGGAGAGGAAGAAGCAGGCCCCAGCAGAGGAGCCTGATGCGGGGCTTGATCCCAGGACACTGGGATCACGCCCTGAAACGAAGGCAGACACTTAACAACTGAGCCACCCAGGCGCCCCAAGGGAGAGAATCTTAATCAGGCTTCATGCTCAGCACAGAGCCTGATGCAGTGCTTGATCTCATGACCCTGAGACCATGACCTGAGCCAAAATCAAGAGTCGAATGCTTAGCCAACTGAGACACGCAGGAGCCCCAAATTAACATTTGTTAAGGGAGCACAGGCTGTAGGTGGTGAGCCAGCTCAATGGTTCAACAATGGACCACAAGAGAAATTAAAATAGAGAAGGTTATTACTCAGAAGTCCTGGAGGAGATACATGGTCTGCCTCATAGGACCACAAGGGGAGGTCAAGGCAGGGAGCAGGCAGAAAGAGAGGCAGGATGGCCTAAGGCCAGATTGGTCTATTCAAACCAAAAAAAATGGCAGGGTTTGGTCATCTGCCTGGGGTTTTTATCTGAAGAACAGCATAAGGAGAAGGCCCTGGGAGGCATGGGAGACTGTTGAGGAAGTCCTATCAGTAACTCACATTTGCTTGTGGCTCCGAGGGCTGTTATCTAGGCCAAGCACTTGCACAAGGAAGCCAGTGATGGTTTAAGACCCCCACAGGCTGCTTTGCCAAACAAAATGGATGCTGAGGTGGCAATACCATGGACTAGCTTAGCTAAAATCTTGATATGAGTAATTTCCACATTAAAGCCCAGGTAAGTTTGAGGAGTCTCACCGAAATCTCTCAAGACTTTATTTGGAGATGTAATTCTGTTCAGGTACATTGTACATGCTGCCCTTCTTAGATGCTCACATCATCATGCCTACCACCGCCACCACTGCCGCCACCGCTGCCATCCACTGTAGACAACGTTTGTGCCATTTAATTGATGCTTAATTCCTTGTGGATCCCCTTGAGTGGCTACTGCTACATGCCATCTTTGACCATGCTCAATCTTTTGTGAGTATCATAACATACTTTAGCTTACGTGTAAGTAGAATCACTTTTTCTTTAATCTTTACTCATGGACTATTTGCATTTTATATCTAGTAAGTGCTGAAGAGTTCTAAAAAAAGGAAAAAATGTAAATAACAGCTAACTTTTCTTGAGGGTGCTGAAAGGCATGAATGCAATATTTCACTTTTATTTTTAATATAAACCTGAGATGACATTGCTGTCATGCCTGGTACAGAGCTTCAGAAACAGAGGCTTCAAGAAAAAATGAAACTTGCCCAAGATAGCCTAACAAGCAGTCTAACAAAGCTGATTCAAACCCACATCCTCTAACAATGATTAATCTTCACCACAATACTGCATCACTCCTGCTCTGGATCACTTTCATTTAGAATCGGGTGAGATTTGGCAGAGAGTAGGTGAAGAGAGCAGAGACGGTAAACAGGGTTCCCTTTGCCTTCAGGAGTCTCAGTGTGACGGGTACTTACTGCAGAATGATTCGTTGTAGCCCATGAAGATAATCTATTTTATAATGTGAAGTAAACATAGATAAAAAGCACAGATATTTGATCTGCCCAAGGGACACTGTTGAGATCTTTGCCAATTTTCCATATTACAAATGCTATAAAAGTATATTATTCATTTTATAAGATTAAGTAGAGGATAATGGGAATATGCTATGGAACTGCTTCATACGTTTAGCAACAATTATGTCTTTAAGGTGATGAGTGGAGAACAACAAAGCCATGTTCATATGTGAAGGTTGGACAGTTCTTATGTTCTCCTTAGTGAAGAGATTTAGCCCCATCTAAGGAGAACTTGATTAAAATATATGCTTCTCCTACACTCTGATCACTAATGTCAAACTACAAATGCCAAGAGTTTTTTGACTCTTTGTCAGAGACCAGTTAAAGACCAGGAGAAAAACTAAAATCTGAGGCCATGACTGCTCAGTCTCAGTGAATCACAAAGAGTTCCTGTGGCTGAATAGTGTAGGAAAAACACAGTATAGGAGTATAGCATAGTAAGTGGTATAGCAAGTGCATCATGACTATAAATTGCTGAAAGTCTTGTCTTGGGCATTCCATCAGCCCCTCACAGCAAGCTACTGAAGTTCTTCATTATTAGGAGCAGATTATTCAGTAGAAACATTAAAAAAACATATTTTTTAACCTAAAGATAGCTATATTTGTTTATTTAATTGATTTGGGTAACTTTCACACATTGTGCAAGAGTCATGGGTTTTATAACCAGTGTTTTTATTTCAGTTGTCTCTTAATGTTTGTTAACTTTACACTTTAAGCAAAAAATTCACCAGCCCTTTCAAGGGGAAATATATTTGAAGGAAACCGTGTATTGTTAATGTTTCTCAATCTTTTTGAATGCATGCTTACTTTTAATTGACAGATACTTATCCATTTTTATATTAATTTAAAACCTTATAATAAATTATATCATGTGACTACTAAAAAGCAAAAGTAAAACAATAATTATTTTGTGACATGCTTTTTCAGATTATCTGAACTTGTGGAAATATGTACATGACCTCTTATGGGACCATCTCCTTATTTCATGCCTGGTACACTTCTTCCCAATTTGAACATTTTAAACAAGCTATAATTTTAATTAAACCTTAAAAATCAATCAATCCCACTCTAGAAAGAAGTTGAGAGCAGAAAGAGAAGAGAAACATGTCACTGGCAGAATAAGAAAATTTAGAAGTCAGATGTGGTAGAGATAACTGCATTTGAGAAACAAGACAGGTAAGAAGAAGCCTGAGAACACGAGGTAGGGTGAGGAGGAAGGATGTAACAATGAGGTAGGACATGGGAAAGGAAAGAAGGAAAATGGGGAATATACACACTCAAAATAACTTGTAAATTGGTTGCTAAAAAGTTGCCATGAATCAGAGTGTAGAATAAGGCAAAATATTGTATGTACATGAATTAAAGCTTGACTAGACAATGTGATGGCATATGTATTGATTTGAATGGTGTCATCCCCAAATTCATGTCCATTTGGAACCTAGAAATATGATCTTATTTAGAAATAGTGTATTTGCAGATGTAATCAAGTTAAGATGAGCTCATACTGAATTAGGGTGGACCCTACATTCAACATAATTGATGTCTTTATATGAAGAAGGAAATTTGGATAGCGAGACACAGACATAGAGAGGAGAATGCTACTTGAAAGCACAGATGCACACTCAGGGAAGAACGCCATGTGAACAGGAGGCAGAAATTGGAGAGATGCAGCTTCAGGCCAAGAAATGCCAACGATTGCCAGCAATCACCAAACTTAGGAAGAGGAAGAAAGGAGTCTTCGCTAGCGTCTTCCAAGAGAGAGCACGACTCAGCCAACACCTTCATTTTGGACCTCTAGCCTCCAGGACTGTGAGAGAATAAATTGCTGTTGCTTTAAGTTGCCAAGTTTATGATAATTTGTTGCAGCAGCCCTAGGAAATTAATACAGCACATGTGAAGATACAGGGGAACAAAAAAAAAAAAAAAAAAGAACTTATCACCTAAAGATGACACAATCCTAAAGATTAAAGACAGAAATTGGTTAGGGTGCATTTAGCACTGACTCAGATTTCAAAAATTCCACTCACTCCCTTGAAAAGATTTTCACTATATTAGGAAACAGAGTCTCAAGCAATCTTAGCTTAAGGACTTCTTGTTAGAATGTTTCTATCTCTTTGACTTTAATTCTACACTTTCTAAAGTAGTAAACTGTCAGATTACAATTTGGCAATTTGTTCATCTCTGTTATAGGAGAGAATGTCTATAATCACCTAAATGTTGAGTTTTACAGTTTCCATGGCAATGATGTCTCACTAAAAATTAATAAATTGAGAGCCATGGGTGTCTTAAGCATGGTATGCACATTTGTGGGGTCTGATCACCCCTGGGCACTGATAAGAGTAATAATTCTGAAGGAACCGATAGCAGGATTACATGACTACTCAACCATGACCTTCAAATGCCCACTCTTCTGTTCCTAAAACTTGCATATAACCGTGTCACACTCTACATACACATATGAAAATGTAAAATAATTTCAGAATTGAAAGGAGTTCTTATGGTTACTAAATCCAATCTCTACATTAGTGGATCTCAAATAGTTCAAAAGAGCCCAAGAGGTGGGTCCCCAGAAGTGCCTGAAGTGGAGCACCATATCTGTTTCCACTTCAGTTAGATGCCCCAAGTTAGTCTGTTTTTTTAGAGTGAAATTCGTAAGATTCTATTTGAAAGAACATTTCTAACACACGCACACACACACACACACACACGAGTTTGAAAACTACTGCTTCACCACTGTCAAGGTTCTCTCCCTTTAGACGATAATGAAGGAGAATAATGTGGATCTTTTTAAAGGCAAAGTGGTACAATAATAATTCTACATAGAGTGTTAAAATTAAATATATATAATATAATTTATAGAACAGCCCATAATACAAAGAAGTATAATTTCCCTCCTCAAAAAATATTACAAAAACCCAAAGGAAGGAAGAAAAGTTGGAACAAAATTGACAACAAAAACAGCCACAAAAAAAGGAATGGAAAACCAGAAATCAGATTATTTACATAATGGACTAAAATCCAACCATATCTATAATTATGCTAAATGTTGATGGGCTGAACAGTCCAATCAGAATTCAGGGATGGTGAGAATGGATTAAAAAACAAGATACAACTATATTCTGCCTTGATGTGAAATAGTGGATAAAGTTATGCTTTAAAAAATAGAGTATTGTCAGTGGTAGAGAGGGCATTCAAAGTAATAAAAGCATCTGTTCATCAGAAAGACATGATATTCATAAATCTTTATGTATCTTATATTCAAGCAGCACAGCAGATGAATTAGTAACTGATAGACTATTGAACAGAGAAATGTAAAAATTTTCTAGTAACATAGGAAGTTCCATAATTACATATAGAGAATTTAACACCCCACTCTTGGCAACTAACAATAATTTGACAAAAATCGCTAAAGACATAAAATATATAATCAACACTATCAACCACTTTGATAAAATTTTATTTGAAAGTCACATGCAATAGTTGTAGAACACACATACTTTTCAGACGTACATGGTATGATCACCAAGACATGCCATATGCTAGCCATTAAACAAGTCTTAATAAATTTAAAAATATTGAAATTAGAGTATATTCTCTGACAAACATGGAATTAAGGCAGAAACCAATAATAATGAGACATTTAGGGAAAATAAATGTTTGGAAAGTAACAATTTACTTCTAAATAATTCATGAATGAAATAAGATAGCATCTTAATATATTATGTATGTAGAAAATCCTAAAGAATCTATGAAAAATGTCTATTTTAAAGGATCTATTAAAAACTAGTATGGGGTGCCTGGATGGCTCTAAAGCATCCAACTCTTGATTTCAGCTCAGGTCATGATTTCAGGGTCATGAGATTGAGCCCCAGTGTCAGGCTTGTGCTCAGTGAGGAGTCTGCTTGACATTCTCTCCCCCTCCTGGTCCCTCTGCCTCTCCCCCAGCTAGCTCCCACCTGCACGCTCCCTCTTTCTTAAATAAATAAATAAATAAATAAATCTTTAAAAACAACAATAAAAACTAATTTAAAAAAACTAAAAATTGAATTTTGTAAGTTAGAAATGCACATGGTGTATAAAAGTCAATTATATTTTTCTATACTAGCAGCAAAAAATTAGAAAATAAAAGTATGAATTTTATTTATCATGGCATCAAAACCAAAATATTTAGCACTATATTTAAAAAGAGTTACCTTTTTAAAATTGAAGTATAATTGATACACATTGTTACATTAATTTGAGATATACAATAAAAATAATTACTTTTTTGTTAGTGAAAATACTTGATGTCTACTCCCTTAGCAAATTTCAAGTATACAATATGTTATTATTAGCTATATTCATCATGCTATACATTAGTTCTTCAGAATTTATTCATCTTATAACTGAAAGTTTATACTATTTGATCAATATCTACCAATATCTACTTATTTTCTCCCACCATAGCCTCTGGTAAACACCATCTCCCCTCTGTTACTGTGGGTCTGATTTTTTTTTTTAAAGAAACTACATATAAGTGAGATTATGTGATATTTCTCTTTCTATGTCTGGCTTATTTTACTTTGGGATAATGTCTTCCAGGTTCATCTGTGTTGTCACGAATGGGAAGAATTCCTTATTTTTTAAAGGTAATATAATCTCATGTATATATATCTATACACACATATATACATATACATATATGTATAATCTCATGTGTATAGATATACATATATGTGATAGAATACAATATGTATATACTATACATATTTATAATTCATATATTATATATAAATTGCATACATACATATACCTACCACAATTTCTTTATCCATTCATCTGTCAACAGACACAGATTTTTAGCATATCTTGGCTACTGTGAATAATTCTACAATAAAAATGAGAGTCCAGATATCTCTTTGAGATGGTGATTTTAATTACTTTGGATGCATACCCAGAAATGAGATTGCTAAGTTGAAAAAGAAAAAGAAAAAAAGTAACTATGGGAGGTGATGGGTATGTTAATTAGTTTGATTATGGTAATCATTTCACAGTGTACACCAATATCAGAACACAGTGTTGTACACCTCAAGTAGATACAACTTTCTATGTCAAAAATAAACGAATAAATATAAAAATAGAAATAGCCATGAAGGACTTCTACACTGAAACAAGACATTGCTGAGAGAAATTAAAGAAAACCCAAATCAATGCAGAGATACACCACGTTCATGGATCACAGAGTTCAGTATTCTTAAGATGTTATTTATCTTCAAATTGTTCTACAGATTCAACACAATTCTGATGATAATTTTAGCAGGCTTGTTTATAGAAATTGTCAAGATGGTTCTAAAATTTATATTGAATCACAAATGACTAAAATATACAAAGCAGTCTGTAAAAGAGAACAAAACTGGAAAATTTGACTCCTTGGCTTTAGAAATTATTATAAAGCAACTGTCATGAATAGAATAATAGAACAAAATAGAGAGATCAGAAAGAAGCTCACACTTACATGGTCACTTGATTTTGCAAAAGTGCCAAAACAGTAAAATGGAAGAAATACAAGTACATATAAAATTTTAGAATATTTTCATATACATATAGAACAAAATCAAACCTTTCCTCACACTATATATAAATACTATGGTTGAAACATAGATCTAAATGTAAGAGCTAAAACTATAACTGTTTAAAGAAAAACATTGGAGAACATTTCTGTGATTTTAGTGTAAAATTTTTTCTTGTTAAAAAAATAATAAACTAAAATGAAACACCTGACCACCAACACAGAAATTTTCTTGGACACATCACATAAATTAATAATTACAAAAATAATGAAAGTCATCAAAATTAAAAACTTCTATTTATCCAAGACCATACTTTAGAAAAGTAATGGGCAGACCACAGACTTGTGAAATTATTCACAAAATATGTATCTGATACGGTTGGGTGTCCAAAATTACAAATAATTCTTATAACATAACAGTAAAAAAACAACCCAATAAAAATTGGCTAAAAATCTGAATAATTATCTTACAAAAGAAAATATGCTGACAATCAATAAGCACACAGAAAAGTACTCAACATTAGTTATCATGGATTTTTAAATTATAACATTACACAAGTACCAGAATGTCTAAAATTAAAAAGATTGATAATTACAAATGTTGACAGACATGTGAAAAAAAAATGAAACTCTTAATTTTTATCAGAATGTAAAATGATACAATTACTTTTGAAAAATGCCTGCCTGTTTCTTATAAAACCAAGCGTAAACGTCTTCTGTGACCCCCCATTTCCACTCATAGGTACTTATCTAAGGAAGACAAAAGCACTCACAAAAAGATTTGTACATGCATGTTCTTAGCACCTTTTTTAGCACGTAAAGCTAAAAACTGGAAATGGCCCATATATTTACCAACAGGAAAATTATTAACAAACTTGGTACAATAGAATCATAGTCTGTAACACAAACCTAACAGACTACTTACAGATATCCATATAACATCCATGAAACACAAAATCATACTAAAGGGCAAAAAGACTTACACAAAAGAGTATACACTACAGGAATTCGTTTATACAAAATTCTAGAACAGAAAAAAAAACTTAACTGTGGTCACAAAATATCAGGGCAGTGGTTTTTACTTGGTGGGTGGGAGGATTAAGTGGGAAGAGAAATGAAGGAACTCTCAGGGTTGATAGCAATCCTCTATGTTTTGATCGAGGTTTGGGTTTCATAGATGTATGCATTTGTGAAAATTCAGCAAATATACACTCAGGATTTGTGTATTTCATTTTATGTAAATTTTACATGAAACTTTAAACAAGTAACGATATCATAGTTAATGATATTCATCAGAAATGTTTTGGCAGGAGCATACCAATGACAGATTGACAGAGATAGGCAGATACATACGTGATACAGCAGTATAATAAAATGTCAACAATAACATTTGTGTGGTGGAAATGTGGATAATTGTAAAATTCTTTTCATTTTTGCTGGATGTGTGAAAATTTTCATTAGAAATGATTGGAAAACGAACAAAATTAACTTTTATTCAGAGAAGAAACATTTTGCTGGTATAGTAGACTAGAGATGCACCACCCATGATCTCCATTCCATGAAAGGCTTGTTTTCCCAGTTATTTGGAACGTAACTGCTTGGAATGCTATAACCTTCAGCTGTTAGCCCCTTAAGAATTGCCTCAGCTGCAGAGAGCTTCCTCATCCAAGGTCATACCCTCCCTAGGCAATCCAGTGACTGATGGAGGTGGAGGATATGAAGTTCGAGCCATTTTGGCTCAAAGTGGGACAACTCTGACAGACCATTTCCAGTCCAAGAGCCTCCCCTCCCTTCCACAGGTGCTGCTCCCAAAGACATTCCCCCGTAAACTGCCTGTGCATTCAAATCTGTCTAAACTTTCTCTCAGAGGCTGCTCATAGACAACATGTGTGACAGGTAATTGATTACGTTAATTCAAAATATTTTACTTTTTAAAAAAAATCAACTAGAAAATGTTTGAGTCAAAGTTAAATCAATTACAGGACAACACTTTTAGTTTTCTTTGCTCTTTACAATTCAGGATTGGTTATCTTTAGATATGTGCAAAATTCTCGAATTATTTAAAAACTTTCTTTTTTTTGATCTTCATTTTCTTGGCAACTTGTATTTCTTTTCTCAATTCCTTTTTAAGTTTTCAGACAAAATTATTGTCTTGTGGACACCTTATATTTAAGCTTCGTTTGGCAATAATTTTATTACTTTTCTTCATTTTCTAAGTTTTATTTTTTTGTCTGTTTCCATTGCGAGTCTTTAAGTTTCTGACAGTGCATTTTTTCAGGAGTGTTACTTTACAAGATTCCCTTGATATGCGGTTGTTTATTGGTGAGCATCTCCATCAATTAACATGTTTCAGTTAACATTTCCTGTTTTATTCTTATGGAGGCTTTGTAGAGATATTGCCTTCCTTTTTCAGTTCTTTTTCAAACGTCTCAATTCAGAACCAGCAACATCAAGAGGCATATTTTTATTTCAAAACCTCTCTGTTGCTAGGAGGTAAGTACAGGGAAGAATTAGAGATTTTACAATACTTGCAAATCAGCCACTGAGCCTGCTGTTGCTCATAGATGTTAGTGAAAGATCGAAACAAAAAGCTTTACTATTCACAACCCATCAAACATGCTATGCTTCCCTGTCATGTCAGTTTTACTTCCCCCTGAAGTCCCATGCGGGTAACATGGACTGGCCCAGGGAGATGCTTTGTATCTAGTGGGTTTGTATAACACCTCGGAATCCAAACCTTGGGTGATCTCTTTCAAAATGGGCGTCCATGCAAACTGCCAGACCATTACCCAGAGGAAGGTATTTTCTCCATCTTCCAAGTTGTTAGCGGTGCAATCTTCATTAAAAAGGTCAGAAAAGTGGCTATTAGTATTTCTTCCCCAAATATGAGCAGAAACATAAAAACCTCGTGGAGAATTGACTCCCACAGAGTGAAGTACAGAATAACAGTTTCATTATTGAATCGTGTGTGTGTAGGAGATGGTTGTATCTTCTGGTTTCATGATCATCTTGTGTCTGTAGTATCGTTAATATCTGTTACTTCTTTCTTGTTTTTTACTTCTAAGAGGTGTCTATTTGTCCTAAGTTAAGTTCTCCCCTCCTAGAAATGATGCCATACGAGACTGTTATTTCTGTCCCTATGAACTGTCAAGCTTTTCCTTTGTTTCCCCATCAAGCAACTTTCTGATTGAATCAGTCTTGGGTTTGTTTTAAACATTTCCCCACCTAGTGTAGAATTTTTTGGGGGAGGGGGTCAGGCTTCATTTTGCCTTTCTTCAGCTACTGGTACGACATCACTGACCTCTTTCATTTTATTTGTCTGACTCAAGTCTGTTGGGTATTCTAGGACTGGCTGTAATGGTTTCAGAATGTTTATTTCCCTACACACGTCATTAAATTTTTTTAGCATCCTTGTTTCTTTGGGGTATGAGCAATTTTGTATGTTCCCCTTGTGGGATTGAATGGCTTTTGGAGAATGTACAAAAAGATTAATATTTAGATGGCTTTAGTTATCCAATGTGTGACCACTAAATTTTTGTTGAAACTAAATTAATTTTATAGTTTACCTAGGAGTAACTGAACACCTATACAATATTACAGTTTTGCACCACAAATAATGCTATGGATCTCCATTTATTCATATTTTATTTTCTACTCTCCTATAATTTTCTCTATTTAAAAAATAGGCTTTTTTAATTAAGTCTGGGCTAAGATGTTTTACTATTGTTATTTTTGTTGTAAATTATATCCTGACATTGTTTTTAGCTTGATTTTTGCAAATATTCTGTAATGCAATTTAATTCTGCATATTTATTTAATAAAAGACGTATTTTCTGAATTCTCCTGAGGATTTAATTTTTTTTTTTTTTTTACATTGCTTCTCTTGCTTTCCCTCCCAAGGGAACATGAAACTAATGAAAATTTTTTTTTCCTCTCTGCCAATATTTATAACTCATATTTTCAGATTCCTTTGGATAAAACTTTTAAAACAGGATTGAATTATGGACACAAGAATAGACATCATTGTTTTGGAACTCATTATAGTGGAATTACTCTTCCAATTTTACTATTATACATAATGTTTGCTAATATTTTTATATCGATATCTTTTATCATATTAGGAAATTGTCCTATTTCTATTCTAATAGTTGTCTTCGTAAGTGAAGGCTAAATTCAATCAAATATATCTTTAGCATCTATACAAAATAATTGCCATTATAGGTAATCATAGACACATTTTGGGGGAAAGGAAATATGGGAAACTTGCCCAATCAACACACTACTATGGCACTAGCCATTGTACAGACTGCCTCCAACACAAAATCCAGTCCTTTGATTTCCATAAAAAACTGTAAAATCAGGCTTGGTAGTCACCACTACAAACCTCACAGCAAGATAAATGCTGACCAAACTGAAAATTAACATCTCAGATACATCTGAGAATCAAGGTCACAGGGCCAACTTTTGCCCCCAAAATTGTAGAGACTGACAGGTGGATAAAGAGAATCACAGCTTACCAGGGCACAGCCAAGAAACAGAATTTCCATGGGAACCAGTGCTGGGGTGAGAAAACCTAAATTGAAATTTACAGATTGCTAGAGGCTTATTGTGAACAAATTTGAGAAATTAAAAAAAAAAACAAAGAAACAAAAAACTTAGGAGGGGCAGTCTTAAAGTGCTCCCCAAACTTTTGAAAACTGCTTACCTCCATGAAAGAAATACAGGTTCTCACAGTGAAAGTTGGAGAAGAACCAATGCTTCTGACAGAGGGAGAGAAAAAGTGACCTTTTAAAAATATATCCAGAGAATTCTATTCTTCTTAACAATGCCTGCTTTCAAGAGAAACTACTTTATCAGAATCTAGCTTAGCTGGGTTTAACTAGAGCCTAACTGATCTGAGGAAGGGTAATTATACAACTCCAGTTCCCTCTAGCCTTCCTGTCTCACCTAACAGGGTGCGGAAATAGGCTGAGAAACACTTGGGAGGTCACAACCTAGGGACAGAGGCTTACTAAAGGACTGAGACCAAATCATACGATTATGGAACGCTTCCCTTTCTTCCCCCCATACCTTACCATCACATCAGTAGAGCTCCTATATAACAACAGATGATTACAAAAGGCAAGTCTCAAACCTTATTTAAGAAGAAATCTCTAGGGAAACCCAAAGACATTGAGAAGACAAGAATAGGGTATTGGAAGAAATTTAAGCCCCTGACACCTACAGCTACATTACACAGTAAATACAGCCTACTTTCTACTCAGATAAACACAAAACTTAACACTAAAGGCCTATTTATCCTAGTTCCTCTTACCCAGTATATTACATTCTGCTTTCAAACAAATATTAAAAAATATACTAAAAGACAAAAATTACAATTTGAAGAGACAGAGCAAGTATCAGAACCAGACTTAGCTATGACAGAGATGTTAGAATTATCAAACTAGGAATTTAAAACAACTATGATCAATGTGCTGAAAGAGCTAATGGAAAAAATGGACAACATGCAAGAACATAAGGGTAATATAAACAAATAGATGAAAACTCTAAGAAAGGAGATGCTAGAAATTAAAACAAAAACAAAAACAAACCCACATGGTAACCAGCAGTGAAGTATGCCTTTGATGGGCTCACCAGTAGACTAGATATGGCTGAGACACTATCTAGTGAGCTTAAAAAGATATCAGTATAAACTTCCAAAATTCAAAGACAAATAGAAAAAAGAAAGAAAAAACCAGAATATCCAAGAATTGTAGGACAAGTACAAAAGGTATATTGGAATAGCAGGAGGAGAAGAAAGAGAGATAGGAACAAAAGAAATATTTGAAGCAATAATGAATGAGAGTAAACATTATCTAAGGCTTCTGCTTCTTCTTTTGGGGGAAGTATTAGTGCATTTTCTGTTGTATACATAGTAGTTAGGTATCATGTTAGGTAGAAGCATAACCTTGTTATGGTCTGTATTTGGAAATTATATATAATTTAAGGAGGTGACTATAGGTATCCAGTTGACAAGAGGTAGATTTATGATGGCTGATTTTATGTGTCAACTTAGAGGATGTTTTTGGATGAGATTAACATTTTGATTAGTGAATTTTGAGTAAACAGATAGCCTTCCATAATATGGGTTGCTTTATCCATAGTTGAAGTCCTTAATAGAAGAAAAAGATTAGCCTGTCTGAGCAAGAGAGAATTCTCCCATAGACTGCCTTAGATTCATCTGCACCATTGACATTCTTGGGTTTCTGTCCACTGGTCTTGGGACTGCAGCTACACCATCATTTCTCCTGGGTCTCCATTCTGCTGGCCTATACTACAGATTGTGTACTCACCAGCTTCCATAATCACATGTATCAATTTCTTATAATAAATCACTTTCTATGTAAGTTCTGTTTCTCTGGAGAACCCTGACTAATAGGGGGGACCAAGAACTCTAATCTCACAGAGTTGTGCAGATGGGGACAAAGAGCTCTAGTGGGTCATTGGGAATGATAGTAGGTGGAATTTTTTCTGTTTTAATCTCTCATTTTCCAAACCTATATATTTTTCCTAATGGGAACATAGTAACATGTTAAGATGTCTGATGCAATGCATGTCCTGCAACCTAGGTGATAACACCTGATTCTCTTATTATCTCCATCCTAGTGCTTCAACTGCAAGTCAGCAGACCATTTCAACACTCTACCAAGACAGCAGGTTTTGTATGGTATGGTGTGGAAATGGCCAGTGGGTTCATGGTCATGGGCTTGCAACACCTTCTTTGCTGTAAAGTTGTTCATTTTATTTGAATGCACACTTTCTTCTTGTTTATGACTAAATTATAAAATAATCGTCAAATCAAAGGGTGTATTTCATGTAACTGAATCAACATTAATACACTTTGATAAGGATACTACATCTGTTAGAGTGGCTGAAATTGAAGTTACTGCATATATGAGTTTGTAGTCATCTACTCTAATCTAGAATTCATCTGGTTTCTACAAGGCCAGATTGGTAAATTAAATGAAAATGTGTAGGGACTCCTATCCCTGTATCTTTTAGAACTTTTTAGGATAGCACCAACTTTTGATCATTCCTAAAATGCAAGTTTGTCTGTCTATCTATCTATCTATCTATCTATCTATCTATCATCTATCTATCTATCTATCTATCTATCTATCATCTTGGAAGAAGAGTCATTTCAGAGGATTCCATTGATCTTCTTCACTGTGATGATTATTTTATATATCAATTTGTCTGGGCCACAGAATGTCCAGATAGTTGGTCAAACATTATTCTGGGTATGTCCATGAGGGTGTTTTGGATGAAATTAATATTTGAATTAGTAGACCGAGTAAGGTAGATTGTCCTCCCTAAAATGGTGGACCTCATCCAATCAGATGAAAGCCAACAGAGAACAAAAAGTCTGAATCTCCCTGACCTAAGAAACTCCTCCTTCCTGTTTGAGCTGAGACATTGTTTTTTTTCTTACCTTCAGATTCTAACTAAAACAGCTCTTCCTAGGGCTTAACCCTGCTCTACTGTATTGGAATTTATGAATTCTCAGGGGTTCAGAGTCAGACTAGACTTACATCAGCTCTCCTGGGTCTCTAGCTTACTAATTGCAGCTCTTACAACTTCTCAACCTCCATAATTATGAGAGCCAATTCTTCGTAATAAATCTCTTTATATATATGTCAGACATATATATGTAAGATATAAAGATCTTCATATATATATATAAGCATATATATATATATCTTTACATGTGTTTATAACATATGCTTATAACATAACATAATTTTATATGTGTATATTAACTTTGTGTGTGTGTGTGTGTGCGCGCGCGTGTGTGTGTGTGTAAAACTTGGTTGGTTCCATTTCTCTGGAGAATTCTGACTAATACATTCATTATATTCCCTCTTATTCCAAAGACCAAGGACTCAATGTGCTGGTTGTGTTAACTACTTAACTACAAAGTATGCCAATCTCAGTCAAACATTCAGGAATAAGACATTGGATATACATACAGTAAGTCTGGAATTAATTATCTGCCATGCATGTGCCCCTCTCTAACAAAGCATTATGTTTCAGGTATCAATGTTGTTTCAGTCCCTGTATCCAATAGTGGTCCTCAAAATGTTTCCCTTTCCCCAATTTACAATTATCTAAGAGAATTACTATAGATCCCTTTGGAGGAAGACTAGGAGAATCATTACAGTTTATAATTGTCATAGTGTTAAAAAATCCTTCCTCTTGTGGACCTGGTCTCCTTTTAAAACACTGAGTTCTAGACCTGAAAAATGGCTCAAGTCTAGAAACTTAGATAAGGACTATGATCTTTATTGAAATGAGTGCCCAGATCCTACCTAACCTATTCTTGATTTCTTCTGATGGTACAGGTTGGATAGTGCCTTTGTTAGCTGCCCATCTAGTTTGTTTGCAGGGATAGGCTGTTAACAGAATTCTGTTAATTCTATTCTACCATATTCTGTTAACAATCTCCATGACTCCAGATCAAGCACTCTTGGCTATCATTCTGATCCTGAAGCTCCTTATGAAATTGCATTCTTCTAGCTTCTAGTGTTTAAACTCAGCTGCCTGGCCTCTATTGTTTCAGGTCCAATCATTGCCACTACTATTAGTGAGTCTCTTCTACTGACAGCCCTCCTTACAGAGGGGAACCACTGTCAAACTTTTCAGTATTGCTACTGCCTTTCTTACTAGTGCATTCCTTAAGATCTTAGTAATGGCATAACTTCTTTGCCCTCTGTGGCGAGTATTTCTGCTTTACACGGTTTACTCACTCCAGCATGTTCACGTTACTGAGCCTTTTAATCCCATTTTTCACAGTCTGCCACGCAACTCTGGCATTTTAATTTTAATTATCATGGGCCATTGCTTTTTCCCTGCCCCTGGAAGCCATGCTAGCAGTGAGTTCTCAACATTTCATGGGGTCATTGCTAGAGCATTTAAATCTATGTCTTGGGAAAATGCTCCCAAATGAATAAATGCTCCTTGATCCAGTTTTATGTTCCAGTCCCCTAGATTAAGTATCCTAAGAATCTAGTCCCATACATTGTTCCCTGGCTCCTGCTGGTATATGTTTGGCTAGGTCTTGCTATTGCTGGGAGATATATCTGTTTGTTTGTCTGTCTGTTTCCTTATTAGATCAAATTAGTTTATGTCATGACTTAACACTAATTGTAGGACTAGTGGACGGAGAGGAGGAGAGGCAAATGTGTCTTGCTCAAAAAGGCATCTACAGTTTTGTTCAGGTAAGTGTGGAGCATTAATTCTTAAGAGGAAGAAATGTGTCATTATTGCATGCATAAAGAGTTCTGAATATCTGTGGGTTCAATATTTTCACGAGAATTCACTTAAATGTCTCCATCCCAACTGTCAGATTCCTGTTTATTGCCAACAGGGTCCTGCCTTTGACATAACAGATCAGACTTGGTTGGCATTTAACCTCTGGGGTTCTCTGAAATGGTCTGATTATTAAGCTCTGGCCTGATTTTCACTTTTCTCTGCCTTCTTCTTTTTTTGAGGGATGAGATGAGAGCTTATTTGTAAATTTCTAGTAAGGTTATCTGGTTTTTATACATAGTTTTCAATTGCTTGTTAATCACCAGCATCTCATACTTACATTTATATAGGTTGTCAATGGCACTTAGTAATAGCCATCCAACTCATTTTCCTTAGATTTACTCTTTCCTTCCAAACTTCTTGAGTTCCTGATGAATTACAACAGTTAGTACATTGCCTTCAATGAGCAAATCATCTCAATTCACTACCAGTGAGAGTTTTAAATAATTGGCTCACCATTTTGTGCCAGGAACTATCTGTGCTCGACCTACTGCTTGTGGGGGTTCTCATTGACAGCAAAGGCAGTGTGGGATACAGCTCCCCAAATCCCGCCTTATCACCTGTTTTCTAGGATGACTCCCAAAACCAAATACCACAAGTTGGCTTCTTCAAAATCAGCCCAGATATTGAGGTGGAATTTGGTGTGCAGGCTATTTATTAGGAGATGACAACTGTTAAAGAGAGAGGTGAGAGATGAAGGATTGGTCAGAGGGAGGGCTTAAACCACAAAAAACAACCAATAAAGCTTTAACGAACCTCACAAGGAGTTATGACGTATGATCAGTCATTAGATTTGGGTCATCACCAAAAGCGCATGCCCTTACATAACACTGCTTTCAATAGCTGCATCAAACCATGAAAAAGCTGACAAAAAGGAGGCTTGATTGATGGCTGGGGCAACCAGTCCTTGCTGGGAAAAGGAGGATTTGGGCAGTGTATCTTTTGTGTCCACCACAGCAAATACTCCACTTATAATGCAGATCTAATGACAAGTTAATGTTGGTATATGTGTATTTTATCTAATTTAATTATGTATTTCCTGGAGATAGAATATGTATATTCTTTATCTTACAAGAGTAAATAAACAAAGACCTGTGGAATTATTTATTTAGTGTCTGTATAGACCATAAACTTGAAAAAAGCAAAAATAATCTTTCTTTCTCTTGTTCAATGTTAGATCCTCAATAACCATGATAATGCTTGTTATATACTAGGCAAGTAATAAATGCTTATAAATAAATACATGAACCTGTAAGTACATGGTAAGTATTCATGGAACATTTTTTAAATGAGTTGTTTGAATAAACGCTTTATCAATGACTCAGAAGCCAGTAGTCATTATATAATTTTCAGAAGATAAAATTTAAAAATGAAATACATAACTTAACATCTAGTAAACTAAAGTCCTTCCAAAATATGAAATTAGTTTTCCATATTCATATTTATTTTTACCTCACTGACACAACAGTAAAGCAGTGAAGGAAGTTATAGTAATGAGCATTAGTGCTGAAATTAATTCATCTGAATTTCACCTCTTTATTTATCTACACATAAATTTTAGGATCTAATGAGTTTTTTTGAAGTATCATTATGATGATTTATAACACAATTAAAGTTGTGTTTGACTAGCTGTTATCACCACCACCTCTCACTACCTCTCAAGAAAATACCAATGAGGCAAAGATAATGGTAGAAGCTCACAACAACATAAGCTGAGAATGACAATCATTGTAACTTCAGAAACTGGGAGGACTCCACACTGACTCTAAAGTACTGCGTGAGAACCAGATTGGAAAGAAATTGACACTTTTCTTTGTTTTATGATATCCTTAGGCTTTTTATAGCTCATGAAATAGATAAGATCTAAAAAGTCCAATACTTTCTATCTTCTCTCACTATTTTTCTACTAAAAGTAATTTTTCTTCAATGTATTTTAAAGTTTTAGGGTGCTCTTACACAAAGACGGCTCTCTTCATTTTAGAATGCAGACATTTAAACTTCTATACTTAGGGTTTTTTTCTGCTGATACTATTGTTTATAGCTCATTGTTCTCCTCTGTACTTAACATACACTGATCTTGAATTTGGGATTAAATAAGCATAGTGCTATCACCCCTAAGCTTCTGTTTTAACTGAGCTAAATCTAAGCATGAGTTAGTAAGAACTCTGGGTCCTGAGCTATGAATGGGAGGAAATGCATAAATCTTGATGGGCCATAGCACTTGTAAATGTGGAGTAATGCAGCCTAGTTATACAGAGGAGCAAAATGGTAGAATATAATTGAGGGCTAAAATTTGTCTAGTAGCCCAGGCTCAAACTAGCAATAAACTACTTAGTGTAACTTTAAATATGCAAATATTTTGACACCTAATTTTGTCTCTCAATATTCCTTTGTTTTCCTAAGTAGCTTGAATAATCCTTGAATATGAGAATCAAGTCTTTTCAGTGCTTGTATATTTTATGACTGCTACAATAATGTTGGGTATTAGTACTCATTAATGGCTTCTAACTCCCAGAGTAACAGCTGTGCTTGATGCCTAATATAGCGCTTCCATAAATGCTTAGTAAATGTTGCTTCATTGTATTATAAATAATATTCAAATTAAAACAAACAATTTTGCATAACATTTTGGGTTTTATGTAAGAGTACATTGGTGTCACTTTGAAAATATGTATAATGTGCATATTTGAGGTTTCAAATCAAAAATGAAATATCCTTTAAGTGAGAATACTAATTCAGGAAATAGAAAACTGAGAATTATTTTATATTTTTGAGACTTTACAAAATGGATAAATATTCTACTGTCTTTCTCAGAATGCTGAATGATAACAGGAAAATTCTTTTTAATAAAGGAAATATGACATTTTTTACTTTGAATAAGTACTTCGAAGTCCTTAATTTTGGTTTTTGACCAACACTTTTCCACAAATGTAAGATAACTTAGATTTCGGGAGTTTGCTTTGAAAGTTGTTTCTTTTCCCCCTTTTAAGTTTTAAAATATTTCAGTTATTGTTTTGACTTGTTTCAGATTTTATTGCAAATCAAATAATTCTGTTTTTAAGGCCAGGAAAAAATAGCATGCCTATTTGTTTTTCATAAATTCTTTGAATAGAAGTCTCTTTGATTTGTAATATTTTGAAGCACCAATGTTGTAGGATCAAAATTTTAAATAAAAAATGATGTAATATAATACAGTTCTTTCAGGATAAGTTCTGCATAAATCAGCTAAAGGCCTTTTAAAACACAAAACTGTCTGGTAAGAAGACTTCTGATTCAAACTTGCTTTAAAAAAATTCTCTAATTTACTTGGATTTAAATGTCTTCCACAGGATACAGTATAAGCATAAAAACTAACACAAATAGTAATCTCAAATTAAATATATTATACGTGTTAAGTATTGTATGATTTATGTAATACATCAACTATTTGCTCTTTTTCCTAAAATGGTAGACATCATCATATTAAGCTTTTATGATATATCATGTGTCCACTTATATTAGAGTATGAAACAGATTGTCCTGATTTACACAAAAAAACAATGATTTTCCTTATTTTTCCAGATACAATTTTATTCAGAAGGATATTTGAGTAGGTTGTAAGATATTTTCCATAGTCATTCATGTGAATGGATATATTTTTAATTATAATGAATCTATTATATATCATAGGAATGCATTTTTAATTAGTCCATCTTTAAAATTATTGCTAAGTGCTGGCTATAAATGGTGAACTATTATTTTATAGAGATCTATTAAAAATAAGTACCTCAATGTTTTACTATAATAAACCAAACATCATTTGTTTCAATTAAATATTCATGAATAGTTAGATGGAGATGTCCTGTGATTAAAAAATAATTGGTTTTCATTAACATTATAAATATTTTCATTGGAGAGGTGAATTATAGAAAGTTTTTGTGCAGTAATGTCTATGTCCTGTTTAGGGCACAATGTTCATATGAGCAACATCAACACGTGCACCTAGCTCATCCTTCCAGAGTTAATCCTATGTGTCTCATGGAACTCTTTTAGTCATTTGCTAAATTTTTGCCTGCTTTATCTATCCTTTACTGAAATAAGTTTATAAAGATATCTTACTATGATTATATAGTTGAAAGTATCTGCTTGTAATTATGTCACTGTTGCTTTACATATTTTAAACTGTACTATTAGGACCAAACTCAAAAATGTTACCATTATGTATTCTACCTATTTTTTTCCTCTAAGAGTTGGTTTTACTTTAAAGTTATATTAATATGAGTTAAAATAAGCTGCAATAGTTTTCTTTATTTTTCTAGTACAGCTTTCTGCCTTCTTTTATTTTTAACATTTTTGTGTACTTAACAAGAATGGGGCTTGTACATAATATACTTCAATTACTTTGATTAAAAAAGAAGATATATCCAGTTATCTCCATCTTTTAAAATCGCATTAATCTGTATCTCTCCATTTTCTCCTTTTAACATTAGTTTAGAAATCATATATTGCATTTCTTTAGCATGCCTACTTGACTTTACAAAATCTGAAATTTATCAGTTTCTTTACCTTCCTTGAAAAAAAAATGCAAATACTTAACATACTTGAACAATGTTCAACTCCCTTTCTCTGTTTTTTAATAGGCTTTTTTAGAGCAGTTTTAGGTTCATAGCAAAAAATGAGTGCAGAGAGTTCCCATACACCTCCTATCCTCTCAAGGGACAATTTCCCCCAATATGGACATCCTGCACCACAGTGGTACCTTTGTTACTACTTATTAACCGACACTGATACATCATTATCACCCAAAGTTGGCAGTTTACATTAGCCATGTGGAAGAGATGCACAGAGCCAGGTATATGGAAAGGGCACAGAGCTTCCATACCCTCTTGGAGCATGCCACTCTCCTCAAATCTCCATGTGTTACTCAACCCCAGGAGCTTTCCCAATCCCAATCCTGTTGGATTTTTATGGAGGCTTCACTAAATAGGCAAGATTGACTAAATCACTGGCCATTGGTGATTCACTCCATCTCCAGCTCCTCTGTCCTCCCCAGAAGTCAGGGGGATGGGATTGAAAATTCCAGCCCTCACATCACTTGGTTGGTTCTCTGGACACTCAGCCTTCATTCTTAGGTGGGGACCCAAAGTAACTTTTAAAACAACAAAAGTCACCTTTTTGGTTCTCAGGAGCATTTAGGAAATTCTAAGGGTTTAAGAGCTCAGTGATAGAAACAGGGATGAGAAACAAGTACGTATTTGTTGTAAGTCAAAAATATCACACTTTCTTACATATATAAATCAACTATATTTAATTTTGCTAGCCAATTTCTATTTATCTGAGAATTAATATATAGTTGGCAAACTTTTTATGAGAAGACAGCATTTTCATTGATGTACTTTGTAATATCTTTCTCATGCATTTGCTTTTTTCTCTTTGTCATAAATTGCACCAAAGCTTCACTTTTTTTCCTATGTGGATGTTTATAATAAACAATTAACCAACAATCCTGGGAAAGAACCCTAAACAAGAAAATCAAAGACTTTTTTTTTTTAGTCTCTTTTCCACTATCCTTGGATCCTTTTTGACTTCTAGTGTGTTATTTTTGTGACTCTTTCTTTGCTTTCACACTATTTAACAATAAACTCTTTTATATATGAGCATTTAAAGACATTTTAAAAAGTCAAAACAAACCAATTTTTTAAGTGAGGAAATTATATCCAATAATAGAGTCATTCTTGCAGAAAGAAATCAGTGAGAACATTTGTGTAATTAGTTACGGCTTTAAGCAAGGAAGTAAACAGGTAAAACTTTGGGGCCTTAAAGGAGAAAGAGGTTCATGAAAAGATTAAAGAAGGTGCCTAAGGTTTGGGGAAAAGGTAACCTATGAATTTCCAGGACTTGGGCACAGATGTCTTTAACCCTCCTTCATTTGGACCTGTGACTGAAGTTAACTAGTGAAATTGCCTTATTTTCTAACTCTACTCACTCAATTCATAGAATTATTCCTCCATCTGCTGACAAAAGGATTGGGTGCTTTGCTTCTGTGAAGCCTTCTTCTTGGCTTTAATAATGATATGTGACTCTGCCCTTTTGAGGGGAGCATGGTAGGAAGTAGAGAATGAGATGACACTTTTTCTGTTAGGGGTTTCAGAATTCCATATTGGAATTTATGCACATTATCTGGATCATTCTTTAGCACTACTAATTTTCCAACTTTCTCTAAAACTTATGCGTGTGCACACACCCATGCAAACACACACAGGCCTCAACTTGTCTTGGCAGGCCTTTAAAACTAATGTAGGACACAGTCATTTATTTGCTTTCCACAGCCACACATAACTGCAGGCAAGATCTGCCCTGACCTATTTTTTCCCCTGCAGCTTTCAGAGTCACTTCTACCCTCAAATAGCTCCTGCCATTCAGGAATGGGATTGAAAGTGCTGGAATAGCAATGAAGCACTCATCCTTTGAGAATATACACCTAGCAAAAGTTTTCCCAGGTTGCTTATGCTAAAAAAGAACTCACTAAGAGGGACTTGATCAACCACTCTCTTGTTTGACATGTTTAAACTTAATACCTCTTTGCTGTGTTTTAGCATCCCTGTCTTCTAGTCTTGGCTTGAGGGCAAATTGCGAACATCTGGTTAGTGTTTCAGAGTAAGAGGACTTGATAGTTGTTAGAGGTTAGTAGTAAAAGGAGAAATTCTTCAGCTAGGCGTCAATATATTTTCAAAGACAGTATTGAATGTATTGTTGTACTTGTCTAAAGGCTTAACTGGAAATTTAAAAACATAATAGTTCTCTATTGTGGATTGTGTAACTAATTATTTAATTAATTCTTTTAAGCAAATTCCCAACAAAAGAATTTCCTCAAGGAATAGCAATAAGAGAGAAGAGTGTGGTAGGCAACAGAGGAAAAAGGCAGGAGATGGAAAGGTGGAACAAGACATTGGCGTCACTAGCAGACAGAGATAAATAGGAGGGGGCCCCCTGAATAATCCTCTGGAGATGGTGGTTTAATAATCATATATGTTTTCATCAAAGTTAATGTTTTAAGGGAATATCAAAAAATTGCTAAATAATTAAAAAAAAGAATCAGTTTTGTTCAAAATCTATCATAGTTAATGTGTAATTCTTCTCCATAAGTCATGGATTCCTGGTGCTCACCTTTTATTTAGGTTCCATTTGTAGACTTACCCTACCAGAGTAAAAACACAAACCAAGAGGCAAACATGAGCTGTAGTTCTTGCCTCTTTAGGTAAGTATGTAAATATATACAAATGTGTGTGTGTGTGTGTGTGTGTGTGTGTGTATATATATATATATATATAGTTTCATAGACTCGGATCACATAAATATATGTACATGTAAGCTCCTGAATATAAACTGTGGAAATTATATTTGATGCAACATGTTTTTCATCTCTTCCACAGGTGGGAAATTTTAAAGGAGATACATGTAAATATATATTTTTTTTAGAACAGGAGGCAGGGGAGGAGCAGAGGGAGAGGGAAAGAGAGAATCTTAAGAGGGCTCCATGCCCAACACAGAGCCAGAGTTAGGTTTCAATCTCACAACCTTGAAAACATGACCTGAGCTGAAATCAAAAGTTGGATATTTAACCACCTGAGCCACCCAGACACTCTACGTGTAATTATATTTTAAATCGTCCATTGATTTGACATGTCTGGCCTGAGAGAAATGTAGGTATGTTCAGATTAAATCGAATCATACAAATGGGTATTTTAAAATAACTCCTTTAGCTTTGGTATTTCTAGCCACCTAAAATGGGGGGTAGAAAATTAGAAGTGTGAAATAAAATCACAGTAAAAAATTTGGTCATAAGAACAGTCAAGTTGACAGCAAAATTGGATATGGAGGACATGTCTTTTGTATCAAGACATGTGGAATAACAAAGAGATTTTCTGCTCTGCAAATATGTTTATAAATAAAAATATATGCATAGGAAAAATATTTGGCAATATGTAAATTTCCTCAGAACTTAGATCTGTTGTTTCTAGTGATATAATATATTGGGTGATACCGAAATGTACACAGAAACAAAATCAAACCAAACCAAATTAAGAAGAAAAACAATACACTAATGGGTACTAGGGATTTGTGCTGCTGAGCTAGCCTAGCAGATGTGCACAAGATGTGAGTATCCTGACTTCCTCCAAGTCTTAATGTCTTTATATGAAATGTATGTTCACATAACCAAGCTCAAAGTTACAATCTGTATGTTGAATGTGAAACTTGGCTTTGGATGTATGAAGAGACAATTTTGGATTTGTAACAGCTTTATTGAGATATTAGTCACATTCTAGATAATTCATCCATTTAGAAGGTACAGTTCAGTGGTTTTTAGTATCTTCACAATTGTGCTAGCATCACCACAATTCTAGAACATTTTCATTTAGAACATTCTTCATAGATTTGCTTACTCTGGAAATAGATATATCAAATGATGTAACATGTGGTGTTTCTGACTGGCTTCTTTTTTAAGCACGCCTCTTCAAGGCTTATCTGCATTGTAGTATGCATCAATACTCCATTCCTTTTTATTGCAGAATAATATTCCAGTGTATGAATAGATCACATTTTATTTAGCCTTTCACAGGTTGAGGAACATTTGGGTCATTTTTAGTTTTGTTATGCTGCTTCCTGGATCTGATGCCTATTTCTTGATGAATGTCATCTCTTAACCAGAGTACATCCTTAAGATACTTCATAACAAATTATGTCTTCCTGTACCTTTATACCATTAAAAATGTCTATTTAACCCTTATTTCTATTGAAATATTGATAGATTGAAAGTGAATTTTCTTCAGTGGGCTCTTAAGTATATTGCCAGTCTAATTTAGATTTTTTTGAAGGGGACTTTTTTTTTCTTTCCCATCTATGAAATCTTTGGTATTTTTTCCTTGAGTCTTTCTTTCTTTCTTTCTTTCTTTCTTTCTTTCTTTCTTTCTTTCTTTCTTTCTTTCTTTCTTTCTTTCTCTTTCTTTCTTTCTTTCTTTCTCTCCCTTCCTTTCTTACTCTTTCTTTCTCTCTCTCTCTTTCTTTCTTTCTCTTTCTTTCCTTCCTTCCTTCCTTCCTTCCTTCCTTCCTTCCTTCCTTCCCTAGCTCTCCTTGCTGTAACACTAGTCTTACTTGAATTTATTTATTCTTCAAACCATCTTGGCTCTTCCCATCCTGTTATAAATCCTTAATTATGTAAAATATTCCTCTCTATGTTCTTTTTACCCTTTCCTTTATTCTTATCACCTCTCCATGGTCATCAATGTCCAGCTGCTTATTTCATTTCCTGTTATCATTTGTTAAACTTTTTAATAAATACTGAGCAGTGCTCTTAGAATATAGTCAGTCCTTATAGGAATCTACTGTTCCTGAAACCAGTCCTTTGCTTCCTTCACCTTTTAGTCTGCCTGGTTCCCTGTGTTTACCTCCTGTTACCTGCATGGGTCAAACCATTCAGCCAGTTCATGTATACCTAACTTGGCCGTAAACTCTGGGATCAGTCATGATCCCTATAGTTTTCAGGAATCAACAGAATATCAGTAGAATGGTCATGTTTATGACCGCCTTATGAACTTGTACCCAGATGTTGGTAAATCAAAATACATTTTTTAAAGATTTATTTATTTATTCAAGAGAGAGAGAGAAAGGGGAGGGTGAGAGAGAGAAAGAAATTCAAAGCAGACTCCCCACTGAGCATGGAGCCTGACATGGGGCTTGATCTCATGACTCTGAGATCATGAACTGAGCCAAAAAAACAAGAGTTGGATGCTTAACCAACTGAGCCATGCAGGTGCCCTGAAAACACACTTTTGTCCTTGTTATCAAGTTCTGGCTGTATCTAACATTTATCACAACTCTATTCTTCCACCCTTACCATACTAATGAGGACTCAAATTCTCTCATAAAGATTTCTATTTCTCTTTAGGTGTAAGAACTACGTGGAGCTCTTATCTGACAATGTCCTCAGTATTTATTTCCAGAATTTGCCATATGGTTTTTTATTATCAAAAATACTAATGGTACCTGATAGACAAACTTACCTTTAAATTGGCAAGACAAATATAATCTACATGAGATAATTAAAGAACAATTAACTTCTAATAGTTCAAAGGAAGTTCATAAAAAGAAGATTTGAACAGTGACTGCTTTGTTGTAGGAGTTAGAACTTGAGTTGGATTTAAATAGCTATCATTTATTGAAAACCTACTATGTGCCACAATCACTTCTTCCTGTTTATAATCTTTGCACCCATTTTTCAAAATATTGATTTCTTTTTAAAAAGATTAATAGATCACTATATCAAGCTTTAGAAACAGGTTACTGTTCAAGTTTACCTGGCTATTATTCAAATTATTCCACCAGGATGCAAATTCAAGTCTCTGCCTTATCCCAAAGCCAATGAAACTACACCGAGCTACTTTGCCTTTGCCTTTTCTTAAAAAGAAAGAGTAGGATTTAGACCATAAGACACAGTTTAAGTGGAAGAAACAGAAAGCAAAGGAGCATATGTTAAAATGAGCTATAGGGGATAGGTTGTGTAAGACTGATACTCTTCAGGCTTCGTGTTGAAAATGCCAAGGAGGCAATGATGGTGGGGCATAGTCCAAGGTGATCAAAAACTCTTAGGACATAATCTTGAAGTAGAATGATGGCAGCAGCAGCAGCGGTAGCAGCAGCAGTGGCAGCAGCACTAAAACAGCAATAGCTCATGATCCTGTTGTGTCTAGAGAGGGTGCAACTGCTCCCCTCTCTGAGCTAACCTGACTTCTAGGTGCTTTACAACTACTGAGTTAAGTTTAATTTCTGGGTGTCCATGGTATTTCTTCTGCATTGTATCAATTACTTCTGCCTAGTCATATCACACATACTTTGCTGATGCATGAAATTCCTAAAGCAGAGCACAAAGGCTTTCTTTCTACCATTTCAGATGCAAGTTTAAAATGCAAATACTACTATGAGAGGTAAGTAGTGTGAAATCAATGACAGATGTTTCCCTGTTTTGAGAAAGAAGGCAGAAGAGAAGATAACAATTGGTCCTTAGCTGTAAAGAAGAGGTTAACAGTAAGAAGAGGCTGGGGATATATACAAAAATGTCAGTCCTGTTTCCATTATAGCCTTATATCAAATTCCCTTCATCTGTTTTTAGGTAAATTTTGCAATAACTATGTACCTTTGACCAGGTACCTTGATATAGATACCACTCTTTAAGGGTGAATTTTTACTTTTTCTGCCCTTCCTGCACAACTGAATTTTACTACTACAATTATCAATTGGGTAATGACCCAATAGTTCTAAAGGAATTATGTTAATTTTATATTTTTATGATGACAACAGAAGGCATCATTTGAAAAAAAAATTAAACATCTCAGCGTATTACGTATATTATAAAAATTTATGTATATTTTTGTATATTAAAGACCTACAAAAATACAACCACAGTGGGGTTTTGCTGTTAATTTTGTAATTTTTATTTCCTAAAAGAATTGGTGAAACACTAAGCTAGACATGGTGAAGAACAGCCTGGGTGTTTTTTGCCTCCTTTTGTGTCATCTGCTGTTCTACAAAGGTGAGGTTTCTGGGGAACCATATCATTCCTTAATGATCTGAGCATTTTCTTGAATTAAGTCTGATACAATCAATGCAGGGATTCCTCGGTCTCTTTATGCACTTGTTTAAAAATTTAGGCTATTAAGTAGAAGGTTTCATTAATTTTGCTGTTTAAGTTGCTATGTTCTTCCTAAGATGTACTGTGCTGATTGCAATGATTTGTTTACATCTCTGGTTTCCCATTATATTATTGTGGGCAGCACTCCTCCAGGGGTATCTTGTGCTCCTTTGTGGCTGGCTGAGTTTGTCAATAATGCCAAGCCCTGATTGATCTTTACCTGACCATTTCTCAGGATTGCTGCAGAGAGAAAACTAGAGGGATAAGGTAATGTTTCCCTCTGGAACAAAGGGCAGGTTTACGTGTTGCCTGCTATAAAACAGTGGTTTCCTCGGGTTGTGTTCCTCTGCTATGATATAAACTCTCCGTGTGCACACCATCTATCTGGGCACCTGCACATCACCCCTGTGGGTTTTGTGGGAACAGAACTGACACCAACATGAGTCCCATGTCATTTGCCATATTGTGAATAATAGAGTCCCTTTGTCTCCATCTTCTGCCAGACTCCATAAAAGAGTAACAGACTAACTTATTAGCTTGTAAAATCAAATCACAGACTCTTCTACTTATCAGTTCCCTAAGGGGGGGTTGTGTTTTTTATTCATTTCCATTCCTTCAGTGCCTTAAAAAATTACCTGGCACTTAGAGATATTTCAATACTTTTTTTTCAATACTTTTTAAATAATGAATGAATTTGTTGTTACAGAACTAATACTTGATTCTCTAAATTGAAACATTATTCACCCTTACAACTTGGAAACTTAAGGAAGTTCATTATTCTCCAATACAGCTGAGAAATTTCATATGCTGCTGCTTAGCATAACAGTTCTCTCCATGTCAGGGCAATGATAAGATAAATTATAAAGATTATTCTAGCTTCTGATAGAAAAAAGATAACTTCCTGATTTACTGCTACTGAACTGAATTGTAAAATTGTAAAATTGTAAAATTGTAAAATTCATTTCCTTGTGGTCACTTCCTAAGTCTCACTATTAACCATACCACCTCTATTGTGGTCTGCAGTGCAAGAGGGGGTGGGGATATAATCGCGTCACTCTTTTCCATGGTTAAATCATGGCAGTTATCTGAAGGAACTACATTCCTTTGTGTGCTTGCCCTTAACTGAAATTGTGCAATTTAAAATGGCTTCTCTTTCCTGCTCATGTCAAAATAGCAAACATGCTCCATCTCTATCCTTGGTTCTCTAATGGTAAGTTAGCTTATGTTTTAAATGCTCTGCTGTGCCAACCAGATCCCCTTCAAGACAGAGATACTTTGATTGCTGACAGCTGACAGCTTAGCTCCTCTTCAGAAATCCCACTGACTAAAGAAAACTGCTTCAGCCAAAGTAATACTCTTTNAGTAGACACCTAAGAGCTGATTGATAGGAAAGTAAAAGGTCAGCCTCCTTGCTCCAACTTAGACTCTGGAAAGGGCTATCCCAACTTCAAAGCTCCATGTGGGATTGGCTGAAGCCTCTGTTGCAACTGCATTGCGGTTCAACTTCTCACTTTGCCTAATCCTTATTACGCCCTCCCTGCAAATCTCTCAGAGTCTATTTCTGGGGAACATAAATATGACATTTGGTGCTAGGAGAGGTCCTAAACAATACTTATATTTTAATGATGACAACAGAAGGCATTATTTGAAAAAAAATTGAACTCAGTGTATTACGTATATTATAAAAATTTATGTATATTTTTGTATATTAAAGACCTACAAAAATACAACTGCAGTGGGGTTTTGCTGTTGATTTTGTAATTTTTATTTCCTAAAAGAATTGGTGAAACACTAAGCCAGACATGGTGAAGAACAGCCTGGGTGTTTTTTGCCTCCTTTTGTGTCGTCTGCTGTTCTACAAAGGTGAGGTTTCTGGGGAACCATATCATTCCTTAATGTTCTGAGCATTTTCTTGAATTAAGTCTAAGTAGAATTTGGAGCAGAAGATTGATAACCCCTGGGATAGAATAGAAGTGTAGCTATTAAATTTTTTTAAGGATTCAGTGGTAAATTGGATTGGAAACCAGTGGAAGAGAGCACACTGACTGATGCAGCATCTTTGTCCTTTGAAAGTTTCAAAAATATAGAAATTATAAGGACAATGGAATCAGATGCTATTGCTGGGAGTTATAAGAGTATAGAGGAAAGTCAAAGAAAGCCTTGGGATAATTAATCATCAGTTTAAGGCAGAATACAAAAGTTTGTGGGTTTCCTTGTAGCATACAAAGAGCTTTTCAACTCCTTCAGTCTGAAAGTAGATAAAACAAAGGGTCAAAGCAGATTTAGTTTTAAGAAAAGCACATTTTCAAAAATGTTTGACTTCTCAGCACAGCAATTTTACTTTAACAAGGTCAACTCCTTTATACCAAGACAAGGCTTGTTATAGATAGACTAAATGCTTATACAATAGAAATAATATTTTACAGTTCTGGAGGCTGGGAAGTCCAAAATAAAGTTATCAGTAGATTCAGTGTCTGATGAGGACCAAGATTCTGGTCCATAGATGCTATCTTCTTGCTGTGTCCTCACATGGAAGAAAGGACAAGGGAGCTCTCTGAGGTCTCTTTAATAAGGCCACTAATCCCATTCCGGAGAGCTCCAGCCTCATGACTACCTGAAGGTCACACCTCCAAATGTCATTGCATTGGGAATTAGGTTTCAACATATGGATTTTTGGGAGGACACAGATTTTTAGTGTATAGTAAAGAGGTCTTACTTTTATAGAGCTATGAGTTGGTTATTAGAACATGTTATTTATCAAGGTAAAATCAATGGGAAGCCACATGAGGGTATTGCAAAATATATTCAATCAAAAGAAATCAAGATTAGAAATGACTTCAATCAAAGTCATGAATGCTTGCCCAATTTCAGAATCTGAGTTTCTTTTGAATCCAGAACCCATTAACTAAAGGAAAACCTAGATCACCAAAAGGAAAGATGGTACAGTACCACAGTAAGTATATACAGCAATGCTTCCCCCAATCCTCACTCATTCAAAGGCTATTTACTTGAATAACTATACACTGCGGAAAAGTTTGCATTGATACCTAGGCACCCAAAGTCTTATTATGGATCTCTTGTTAGAGAAATATGTAGACGAACCTTATAATAAGTGAGGTCTGGCCTAAGTCTAGCTCACAATGAATACAGTGGGGTCTCCAACACACCAGTTATTATTTACAGTATGAATGTAATATTTATACTTGGTAGTAAGAAGAACTTCTATATTAGTCACTTAGCCTGTGGAGAAGAATTACTATAGTAGGGAAGACAAAATCTTTATGAATCCTAGAAAGTGTCACCAGGCAACCACAAATTCAAACAAAGAGAAGCTTCATTTTTAGCTATTGTGCCAAATGAAATATCTTTGCCAGGGAAAATTAACATGACTGTAAGTACATGGTATGTAGCTATTGAGCTGGTAAAAGCTTTGTTTTTCATCCCTATCAGTCAGGGGAGCAAGAAGTAGCTTATATTCGTGTGGAATAGACCACAGAATACTTTTATCGTTTTGTCCCAAAGCTGGATTAACCTTCTAGCCTTCTGTCATAATATAGTTTGAAAAGATCTGGGCCATCTGGATATTCTGCAAAATATCATTTTATTTATATCACTATACCAAAGATACTATTTTAATCCAGGTAAATGACAAGATGTAGCAACTACCTTTGAGGCCTTGATAGAACACATATGTTCTAGACAATGGAAGAAAAACTCTATGAAGATTCAGGTCTTGCCACATCCATGTAGTTTTTTCATAGGTTCATGATGCATGGCAGGATTTTCTCTCTGAAAATTATTGCCTCTTTCATGCCCCACCACTATCAAAGGAGCTCAATATCTAGACTTCTTCAGGAACTGAAGGCAACATATTCCACATGTGGGAATACATCTCTGAAGTTTTACTGAACAATAATGAAGACTGCCAGCTGTGAGGTAGGCCAGGGCTGAGAAGGACTCTTAGCAGGCACTGCTGCTTTGGCTGCATAACTCAACAGAACCCACAGAATTTGATGTTTTGCAGTGGGAAAAATACCATGTGGAGTTAGCACATGTCCCTGTAGAAAAATTACAACATATACCATAGATGTAGAATTCTGGCACAAGGCCATATCATCTGTATCAGAGAGCTTTATGCCATTTGAAAAATGGCTTCTGAAGTGCTACTGAACCTTGCCAGAGATAGATAACATGAGCAGGACCATGTGGCCAGAGCTGCCCATCATTAGCTGGTTGCTATCATGCCCACCAAGTCATAAGGTCAGGCATATCTAGCAGAAATCCATCATATGATAGAAGTGGTGCTTCTTGGACTGGAGAAAAGCAGGGTCAATAGGCACAAGTAAGCTTTATGAGGAGGTTGTCTAGTCCCCCATGTGATCCACCATGATCATTACACTGGTGCCTCTCCCTCAGATCACTCCTATGTCATCATGGGATTATTCCCTTATGCCCAGCTGACACAAAAGAAAACAAAACAATCTTGGTACGTGGGTGCATTGGCTTGGTTTTGGTTTGAAGCTGAAAATGGATTGTTGCTGCAGTGCAACTAAACTCAAGAGTGCTTTGAAAGACAGTGGTGGGAACATATCCTCCTGATAGGAAATCCACATTGCATGGGTACAACCTTAAATATTGCATGGAAAGAAAAGTGGCCTGAAGTAGTAATGTATATGGATTCATGGGCATAGGTGAATATCTCTGATATGTCAAAGAAGAATATGTTTGGTACCCAGGTGATTTACAGGTATGTCACTTGGCATTTCCCTGCTCTACATAATGACAAATGGACAAGTTCAGTAGTTATGGCTTGCAAAGAGCATGGTGATTGGGGCTTAGTCTTTTCTAGTAAACATCCTCTTAATAATTTGCCCCAGGAAAAGACTAGCTACAGTGCAGGAGGAGCTTACCCAGATGGGACAAACTTACTACACAAAGCACATGGATCTACGTGGCACATGGGTAAACTATAGTCAATGCTATGGTACACCACTGGGATCCTTCTTCAGGAGTGAGGCACTCATTCTTCCAGTGACAAGAGTGTTGACTGTTGATAGCTCACAGCTAGGTTGCTCTCTTGTCATTACCCTCAGCTTAACGTGCTGCCTCATAAAGGTTCTTTCTCCTCCTCAAATGCAGTTTTCATCAAATGACTAGTCAATGCTGGTGTTCATGGCCTGAATATCCTGTGTCAATTTGGGACAACTTTATTTTTATTTTTTTTTAAAGATTTTTATTTTATTTATTTGACATAGAGAGAGATAGCCAGCGAGAGAGGGAACATAGGCAGGGCGAGTGGGAGAGGAAGAAGCAGGCTCCCACCGGAGGAGCCCAATGTGGGGCTTGACCCCAGAATGCTGGGATCACGCCCTGAGCTGAAGGCAGATGCTTAACGACTGAGCCTCCCAGGCGCCCCAATTTGGGACAACTTTAAATGGCCATCCCAACCTCAGTGCAACATATGTTACTGGTTGAGGTATTAGTTGCAACTGTATCACAGTTCAGTTTCTCCCTCCTTTCCTCAATGCTTTAGTCTGATTTGAAAATGTTGGGGTTCAAAAGCGAACAATCAAGAAAGAATTCTTGAGGTGTCTTTGGTGCAAAAAGGGTGGTTTTATTAATGCATGGGGACAGGACCCATGGGCAGAAAGAACCGTACTGGGGGTGTGAGGAGTAACTGATTATATACTTTCAAGTTGGGAGGGGATTCAGGATAGCATAAGTTTCTAAGGAATTTGGAAGCAAGGTTTCCTGGACTTTGGGGGCTAGCAGTTGTTAGGAAAAGTTCATTTACTACTGTCTAGTAAAACCTTAGTTACGAGAACTTTTGGATATTTATCAGTGAGCTATATGCTTGGAGGTTAATTGCTAAAATTATATCTTGGGAGGATAGAGATAGAGGAAGTTTCCAAAGGGAATTTTCAAGATCCTGGAGGTCTGGCTAACGTCAAGCTAAGTTTGCTTTTTGCCTCCAGCAAAGTATTAACATTGAGGCAGCTAAGCTCCTTGAGTAAGGTCATTCTGCCTGTCCTAGGTACTTGTCAATGGGCTGTAAATCGTAAGGAAATTTATTTTTCTTTTGCCTTTGTTCTCCACATTAGTGTGCTTCCTAAGTACACTCTTCCAACAAAATTCCTGTATGCAAATCTCCATCTTGATATCTGCTATGGTGGGAATGCTTATATATCCCCAGAATTCATATGTTGAAATTCTCAAGCACAATGTAATCATACAGGAGGTAGAGTCTTTGGGAAGTAATTAGACCGTGAGGGTGGAACCCTCATGAATGGGATTAGTGCTTTTGTAATGGCAGCTCTTCTGACTTGTGAGGACAGAGAGAAAAGCATCTGTGTACAAACCAGGAAGTGGGCCCTCATGAACCACCACATCAAATTCTCTGGCACCGTGGTTTTGGATTTCCTAGCCTCCAGAACTGTGAGAAAGAAATGTTTGATGTTTATCAGCTACCTAGTCTGTAGTATTTTGTTATTGCAACCTACAGGGACTAAGATAAAAATCTGTTTCTGTCTTAATCAACTTCTGACTTCGTTAATATTTTACTTGTTCCTACACCCTTGGCAAATTTCCCACTTACCCTCAAAAAGTCATGGGCAACCAATTCCAAAATATGACCCAGCACCTCTCAGAAATGTCTGGTAAAGAGACGAGAGCTCTTATCTACTTCCTGCCCTCACGTAATTGTTCATAGGATTTCATTTCACTGAAAACTCTTCCTCTCTCTCCTGCTTCTCTACTGATTTTGCTTCAGAGTTATTTTAGTCTTAGCTCTCTATAAAGACCACTTTCATTGTCTAAGCAGTGCTCCCTTTCTATGCTCTTAAAGACACTTGTATCATGAATATGACCATCAACATACTCTATTTTGTATTATTTGTTTTGTCTGCATGTTGGGTATGGGAACATGCTGTGTGGATTATGAACTTGGGTGAATATTCCTAAAATGCAATTTCCTATGTCCAAATGAACAGACCTCTGAGAATATGTAAGTTATGTGTGGAATGTAAGCTAAAAATGGGTTTGGGAGTCAGCAAAATCGAATTGCAAATATCAACTCTCCCATTTTAAGTGAGCAAATTCTTTGACCTCACCAAGCCCAAATTTTCTCCCTCATCTATAAACGTAGCACCTTATTTTAGAGCAGCATTATCAAGATTATATAATTCAGGAAGCCTGGGGGGTTCGTTCAGTTGAGTGTCCAACTCTTGATTTTGGCTCAGGTCATGATCTCATGGTACTGGGATCTAGGCCTGTGTTGGGCTCTCTGCTCAGTGGGGAGTCTGCTTCAGGGTTCTCTCTCTCTCCCTTCCCCCCTGAACCCCCAAGCTTTCCCTTTTTTTAAAGATAAATAAATAAATCTTAAAAAATAAAAAAAGATTAAATAATTTGCTGAAAGTGCTTAGCAAAGTTCCTAGCACATGAGTTCAGTAAGTGGTGAATATTTTTATTAGTGAAGGAACATCTTTTTATCTCTTTATAGCCCTAAGCCTGATTCTTGAATACAATAGGTGCTCATTGCATGTTTTTGACATGACTTACAATGAATATTCTCCAATATTTTTCATAAAGAAACAGGATATTAATAGTAAGTTTCTATAATAGTATTGGATTTTAAACCTTTTCAGAAAAGGATAACAGCAAGGCAAACACTCGGTATGACCCTGGTGCTTTTCAATAGCAACTGCTTTAGAAATAAAAAATCTGGAAATATAAGGCTCTTCATACTCTAATCATGGAATAGCACTTACCCAAACCTATCCCTGCTTAATGTTGGCAGGTGATTTTTAAACTTATATTAAGCCAAAAAAGTTCTGTGGAAAAACTATCTTCTCAACTTCATTCCTTTGAAAATCTGCCCCAAATATATATCATTTTCCTTATAAAAAATAAAAGTTCACATACAGATACATAATCTTCTTATTAATTCAATATTCGTGCAATGCTTACAAAAGGACCGTATCTAATTCTGGACAATGTTAATAAAACACAACATAAAAAACTTGGAAAGTTTTCAAGAAGAGCATACAGATTTAATATGATTTATGTGGAAAATTGTATCTGTTAGGAAATTTTGGAAATCTGTGCTAATTTAGTTGAAAGTCCAGTTAATAGGAGTTTTAAGCATATAAAAGCTTGAAGAAAATACTGTATTGCTTTTATAATCACAAATATAAAGTCATTATAAAGTAGTTAAATAATACAGAAATATTTATACTACATTATGAAAATCATTTTTTCAATCTCTTCGCTGAAGGTAACCACTGTTTTCAGTTTGTTCTGTATTTTATCTTTTCTATGCCTTTAACATATCCATGCTACATGCATATGAGTCATTTTTATACAGGGTATGGTGAGCATCTTTGTTTCTGTTGAGGAATAGAAAATGTTCCCTGATTAATAAATTATTTCCTAGGACCTCAAATATGGTTCAAATACAGTTTGTAGGAACCTCAGGAAGGAAGGTATGTGTGTAGGAATGAGAACTCCCTTCTGGCTTACTTTTGACACTTCATTATCATTACTCCTTAGCTCGACCACCTCTTCTTTCAAGGTTTCAAGGAGATAAAATATGAATTTCCCTTCTAAAAAGTCTGAAGACCTATTTTTTTGAAGAGTTATACAGTCGAAATCTGTACTCTTGTTATGGAAAGCACATCTTTTGAGGTGTCATATGGTTAAAATATGAGTCTCTCAAAGTCCTTTGCAAATTCTAATGTTGTATAATTCCATGGTTCTTTAACTAAAAGCAAAAGAAAAAAGGAAACAGTAACAACAACACAGAACGATTCTAGTTAGTCCCATTTCTTCTACCATTCTGTTTCTTTCTTGGCCAGTTCTGTCAATCAAGTATAATTGTGAAATTGCCTCGTAGATGGATATAAATTGAGACTAGTTTGCAACTCATTTTCTCTTTTAGCCCAGTCTGACAATTCAACTCCATGCCATTTCTTGGACATACAATGGATAACAACCCTTTATTTAAAGGACATCTGGTCATCAATATAATTTGATTCTCATCTACAGGAGGTTGTGTGTGTGTGTGTGTGTGTATGTGTGTGTGTGTGTTCAGATTAATACTGAAGACCTAAGCATATAAATGATTATCAGCAGGAATAGTAAAGGAAGTTTAACGAGGAGATTATAATCAGAAAATGCAATAATGGGAAACTTGCTTAATGAGAATATTGGTGCCAAACTACATTATTCATAGGACATTCTGATTAGAGACAAATGCAAAATGAAACATACATTCCTTGGTGGAAGTCTTCATTTACATTTCAAATAAATACTATTACTCCAACCTTTAGCTCAGAAAATGAGCCTTCATACTGAATAACTAAAGACTCCCCCAAAGATAATGGTGTACCAGATATATTGTTAAAGAATAAATGGAGGATATAAGTACATTTTCTTGATTTTAAGAGTCACATTTCATTGTATATCCAGTGCAAGACATATTTTTTATCCCACTAATATATGTACTAAATTCAGGATCTCTGTCCATGAAATAAAACATGGCTATAAATGGATTTACACATTTTGCCATTTTATTATATTCTAATAGCTCCCTTTCTCTTTTTAGAAGTCAATCAGCTCAACTGATTAAAGCGAAGTGGTAATGAGACCTGGATTATGGGTCATAGCTTTTCTCATTAGATTTTTTTGGCCATGAAATGGATTCCTGGTCTCAGCTGGCCATATCACAAATACTACAAAGTGAAGAGGAATTGTCCTAGAATAAATATTCTGTTATCTGTTAAGAATATTTCTCAGATCAAATATTCCTATTGAGTGTGTGTTTCCGCATATGATTACGTGTGTATACAGCAATATGCTTATCATGATCACCTGTGGAAATGTGCATTTTAGGGTCTCCTTGGACAAGGAATATGAGCTGAGGATGGTCACCGTGGGTTGAGAGCTTCGTATAGGAATTCTTACAAGCCAGAGCTGCAAACAACCACTAGGAGAGAGTCATAGACATAAAATCCAAGCATGGAGTATACTTTCATATAATTTCTACTACTAAAGAGAATCTATAAAGTGAAAAGATATTTTCTGAATGGAGCATAAACTGATAGCTAAAGTTTTGAGTGGAGAGTGATTAACTTGCTTTGTGTGGAGAAAAAGTAAGGGTTGGTTATCATTCGTTGGCAAAACACAGGAAGAAAAACCCATAAATTTTAAAGTTTAAGAAAAAAAATAAATTCTGTTTGAATTCTTTGGTATTTCATTTTCTTTGGCCTAACAGTAACCAGTGTAGAAATTTCTCCAGAAGAAAAAAAAGAAAAACCTTAAGGAATTAATAAGTAACTCCCAATGGTTAGTGATATTGACATTAAACGTTGAGAAAAAACCTTAGGGGGATTTGGGCTCACAGTGTTGTCCTTGAAGATTAAGTGGTTACAAGAAATTTCTGTGAGCAGTTTGAAAAACAAGTCAATGCCATCCTTGCCCCGCACCCAATTTTTTACCTCTGGTGAAAGACCCTTAGATGTAGGTGAGGTAACACAAAATTAGTATTCCCATGAAGCACGTGTTTGACACAGTATGACACTTCAGTAAGGATGCACACAATCGCGATAAAGCAGGAAGATGTGTGGAGCACCCCGTCGGCTCTTTGGGTCCCTCATTCCTGTAAGGGCCTCAGACTCTGACTGTATGTCGATTGGGTTGCTGAAGAAGTTCTCAGGTTAGTTCACAAAGAGATTAGGAGGAATTTAGGTTATGAGACATCTCCATTTCATACCCCAGAGATCTGTACAGCTTGCATGATATTCTTTAGAGAACCATGCCTCAGCAATCTATAGATCATATATTTTATTTATTGTATGCAATCTTAAACCAGGGTTGTACTGGGGAAAAAGTAAAAGCACTTCACGTATCAGGATTATCCTAGCAAATAGTATTAATCTACACATCAGGGGGCGAGTTATCAGCATGTTTACAAGGAGTCCAGTTACCTGCCTTTTTTCTTTCCACAGAAGCACCTGCCCAGTAATCAAGAGGGGAATATTTAGTAGGACACCTAGTTTTAATTTCTTCCTCTCTGGTAGGCTGAATGCCAGTGACTTCATTTTTGGCCTTAGTAATGGAGTAATGGATATATTAACATTTTCCAACTTTATTGTGCCACTAAACCTATTACATATTGTGGCATGAGGCATACTATTATATTTTCAAATTATTTTAAAACTCTAATATAGGTACAATATTGCAAGGAAATGGAGATATTTCTAAAAGAGCGATTACTTGGTGCCCGTCCAAGGGTAAACTGATGCAATATATTTAGATTTCTTACTACAGGCAGCAGAGTTAGGTGTCTGTCCCTCTTTGAAGCTTTCAATCCTGTGGCATCTTTTCAGTGGTAAGACTAGATAAAACTAAGCATATATTGGATTGTAGAGTATATGCCAAATTTGTTTATAGAAATACACTGTCTCTTTCTACCCCATCATCAAAACATGCCTGTTTTGTGTCTTATGTCCCTAAAGTCAGAAGTTCCCATAAAAAGTAATTTGTTTTATTAATATGCTGATAACTGAAGCAGTTTAATGATTACATCTCCCAGATGACAATTTCTAGGATCTTAGATCATTTAACCTAAGTAATTTAATAAAAAAATTGTTTCAGACAGTGGATAGATCTATTTTATCTAATATCTATTTTGTTGTGGATTGTGTAAGTGCTCATTCTGACTACAAATTGCATTTATCACTCAATAAACAAATACTAAATGCTTTCTTGACAAAACAAGCTGTAAAAAATGATGCATTTGTCTTCATCTGTGCAGTTTTAGTTTTTCTTTAAAAAACCATTCCTTTTCTCAATCATTTAAGCAGATGAGAAAGCTGCTCTCTTAAGTTACAGCTACATTGAAAATGATGCATGTATTTTATGCAAATTACATTTTAATACTTTGGAGAAAATACAAATGGTATTGAAATGAACATTTATTTCTCCAGTCGTTTTCTGTAACTTACACTACCCACAGCCATAACTTGATATGAATAATGGTAATATTAATTATTAGTGCTATTGTTTTAATTGAGTACAGAGTATGATGGCATTTATTAAAATGTTCATCAACTGCATGTAATAATTGTTTGGCAACATGCTACAGTGAGTGACACAATTACTATTAATTCCTGTGGTACTCATTGTTAGAATATGAAACATACTGAATTGTTTTGGTATTCAAATGGATATAAAAATGTAATTCCACAGGAATCTTATTGTAATTTGCCAGAGCAGTAATTAATACTACTGTGCAAATATGAGCAGATAAGCTACATATAGAAATGAAGCAATGAAAGCCAAGAATTTGGAGTTCCAAATTATACCACTTTTCATTGTGATCATTCAGTTTTTATGTATCAAGAAGAGCTGCCAAGGAAAGGTGGGGCCCCAATTGATGAAACCACATCCCTGGCATCCAGTTGACTGTTGGAGAGTCTTAAAGCTAGGGTGCTCAAAGTTAAGGCTAATTTCAGGAAGTAAAACTCATCAGAAGGTCCTGGCCTTACAACACTCAGAGGGCCTCTGTATTTTCAATACTTCAGGGAAAGAGCCTTGCGTGTAGTGTTCCATCTATAGGGAGGTTTCTTGAGGACCATAGTCCCTGTTTTGCAGTCCTCCTGGTAAATGTGAGATTGTATAACAAGTACTGAGATAGGCAGTTACATAAAGAAGACAATGTCTACCTTAGGATGCAAATTTTATTGAGTTTAGCTGGTGTGGTGGCAGAGGTACAAAGATGACTGTGGACCTGACATCTGCTGGCTACAGCTGCATGAACTTGGGCAATTTGATTAAACGTGATGTGTTTCAGCTGTTCCTCTTCCTAACGCAGATCATATCATTCCTACTATGAGAAGAAAACTGTATCAGATGATTTCTTTTGAGACCTTTCAACTGAGTCATCCTCCTAAAATCTATGGCCTCAGACTAATTTCTTCAGGGTATCTATAGCCTAGAAGTCTTCGTCTCTCAATCTTCTGGTTTCAGGATATGTGTATCTGTGTGTGTGTGTGTGCGCGCATGTTTACTCAACCCAAACTCCTAATTTAATTTCTCATTTATCTTCTCCATGTTTGCTTTAGACCTCCCAAAAGTACCCCAAAAGTAACAACCATGAAGGCTACTTTGGCTTCTCATGGTGAAAGTTAAGCTCTTAGTTAAATTTCTTTACCCAGGTATGCAGAATATATTCTATGGTTTCCACTAACAATTAACTAACTTATTTTCAAATATCTATTCCAAGTATTAGCTTTTTTACTTTCTTTTTATATGTTCTTTCCTGACATCCATAGTCAAGATCCAACTGTGGTCTTTTTCTACTGCCGTTTTTCTTTCATATTGTTGACACACTTTCTAAAGTTGTGCAGTCACGTTCACTGACTCTATGCTTAATGAACTCTTCTACACCTCCTACCACTCTGCTAAAACCATATTCATGGAGGTGTCTAATAACCAGTTTTTAATCATACCTGGATTTTTAAAATCTATTATCATTTTCCTTGGTGTCTTTGTGCATCTCTTTCTCTCTCTTTATTTTTTTTTCTATCACTCATACATTCACTATCTATAATACACATACATGCTCACATACACATACTTTTCTTTTTGTACCTATTGTTCCTTGGCTTTTGATACTATCAGTTGCAAAAGCCTCCATGTCGCTCCTAATAAATTAAATAGAGGTTCAGTCCTTGACTTTCTGCTTTCTTTCTCATCAATTAGTTCAGAAACTAAATGGGGGAGAAAAGTACTGTTATTTGTTGAATTCCCTCAAAGACTCAGGCAATAATATGACTTGAGAGCGTCTGGTTGCCACGGAAGCTCTCAATCACTGCCTTTCCGTTCTCATCACTAATGCTCTTATTTGCACCGCCATCATTTCATGCTTGGGCTACTGTAAAGATCTATTACCACTTCCAGGTTTTTTAGTTAATTCATCTCTTTTTTGCCTTTTATATTTATTTATTGCTTATTTCTTTTCTTCCCTTCTCTGCTTTGCTTTCTGCTGCTTTCCCTTCCTCAAACATACTGTCATGCCACACCTGGTTAAAACCTACTGTGTATTCTTCCGGACTTTTCACCACTAGTATAATTCATATTAAAATACATTTATACACACACACAGGATTTTCTTGTCTTTGTTTTAAAAATGAGAACATGTTATACTGTTTTTGCCTCATAATATTCTCACGTAAAAATATATGACTCTAAGAACTCTGAGTTATTCTTTTTAATGGCTGTACAACTACCCACAATATGGGTGTATTATGAGTTATTCAACTATTCTCCCATTAATGAGCATTCAGTCTATTTCCATTTTGCGCCACCATGTACAATTCTGCAATGTATATACTTATTTAATGAAGGGCTTTTTTTAATTGTTTGTTTTTATGGAGCAGATTTCCATGGGAATGAAATTCCTAAGTCAATGCTATAAGTATGTTTCAATTTAATAGATGCAGTGTCTGTAACAATTTACATTTCTATCAGCAAAGTATGAGAGTATCATGTTTCCTAAATTCCTGCCAGCATAAGATGTTATCACATTTTTCGTTTGCCAAGCTAATGTTAATGAAGTAATACTTCCTTGTCATTTTGATTTTTTATTACCCTCTGTATTTCGTGAGTTTGAACATGTCTTTGTGTATTTGTTAAATTCGCAGGTCATGAATTGCTTGTTCTAATCCTTTGGCTACTTTGCCTTGAGTTATCTGGCCATTACGTGGCTTTTTTATAATTTTACTTCTTTCTTCCCAATTCAGATGCCATTATTTTATTCTTGCCTAATTGTTCTGGCTAAGACTTCCAGTATTGCATTAAATAGAAGTGGTGAAACTGAGCATCCTTGTCTTATTCTTGATCATAGGAAGAAATCTTTCAATCTCCCATCATTGAGTATAATGTTTAAGATTTGATTTTGAAGTTAAGTTAGATTTTTAAAAAATGAATTTGAGAACTCTATCTTTTAACAATCTTGAATGGATTATTTGAAAATGAGTAGAATCCAACTGTGATATGACAGTGTCCTGGTTACTATTTCATTGGTACCGATGTAAGCATATTTCTCTCCTATAGTAATTGGTATATTTATGTTTTTCACTTCACATATGGCTAATTTTGCTATTTATATTGAGCAGGAAAGTCTGTATTTCCTCTATGCTTTATACTTATTTCCATAGAGTTGCATATGTTTCCTTATAATTATTTTGATCACATTTTATGTGTGCTTTTGTCTTCAATCTTATTTCAAATATTATGTATTTTAATCTTTTTTTGTAATCAAGCTCATGTGATGATTAAACATTTTTAATGTCTTTATATTTTTCTAATATCTCTATATTAATTTCAGCTTAAATATTGATAAACTTCCACTTCCTACTTCTTCTTTGTTTCAATTTCTTAAGATAAATTTGAAGATCTTTTTGATTTATTTGTCAATCTTTATAATGAAATCATTTATGGATGTTAATCTCCTCTGAATATAGCATTTATAGTGCTGAGTAGTGTTAACATGGAATATTTTTCTCTATCCATTTACTTTAATCTGTATATGTCTTTATATTTAAAATGGGTTTTTTGTATTCAACATTTTTGCTATTATCATTTTGAACAAACCCTCATCTGTTAGATCAATCAGGAATAAGAAAAATTAAAAAAAAATTATCTTACCTTCATACTGTATGGTGACTAACATAATATAATAAAAAATATTATTATAAAAAATCTTACCTTCACTTATTTTACCTTTTACGTTCTTCCTTTCTTTAGAGAAATCCAAATTTTGGACTCATTGTCTTTCTTTCTAAAGAATTCTTGTTAACATTTCTTATATGGCCATTCTCATATGGCCAGTCTACTGGCAACAAATTTCTCAAATTCCCATCCACTTTTGGAGGATAATTTTCCAGTGTAAAGAATTCTAGGTGGGTTTTTTTTTCCTTAACATTTTTAAATATCTCATTCCACTCTGTTCTTGCTTACATAATTTTGGAGAAGATAGATGTAATTCATATCTTTGTTCCTCCATAGGTAAGGTGTTTTTCTCCTCTGGCTTCTTTCAAAATTTTTTCTTTATCTTGACTTTCTTAGCTAGAAAATGATATGACGAGTGTAGTGTTTTTATTTGTTTGTTTTTGTTTTGTTTTGTTATTTATTCTGCTTGGTGTTTTCTGAGTTTCCTGGATCTGTGGTTTGAAGTATGACATCAATTTTGGGAAAATCTCAGAAGTTATTTTTTTTTTCAAATATTTCTTCTCTTTTTCTTCTCTTTCTGGTATTCACATTATACATATGTTCTACTTTTTGAAGTTTTTTCTACTGTCTTGAACTTCTTCTTTTTCTTTTTTTTTCCCCCCAGTCTTTACTCTCTTCACCTTTCATTTTGGTGGTTTCTATTGAAATACCATCGAGCTCAGAGATTCTCTCCTCACTTGGGTCTAGTCTGCTAAAAAGCCCATCAAAAGTATTCATATCTCTTCCAATGTTTTAATTTCTAACATTTATTTTTTTTCTTAGAATTTACATCTTTCTGCTTATGTTGCTCATTTGTTCTTTCATGTTGCCAATTACATGTTAGAGCCCATAGCATATTCATCATAGTTGTTTTAAATTCACCATCCAATAATTGCAACCTCCCTGTCATTTCTGTTTGGGATACTTCTTTGGTCTCTTCAAATTCTGCTATTTTGCCTTTTGGTACGCCTTGTAATTTTTTTTTTTTTTCTAAATAGCCAGACTTGATGCACTGAGTAAAATGAAATGCTTTAAATGGGCCATTGGAAATGTGGTGATGAGGTATGAGGGGACTGGAATATTTCTATAGCTCTATGATTCGTTGTCAGTCTTTTAGTGAAACTATGCTTCTGAATGATGGACTTCACAAGTTTCTCCAAGCTTTTCTTCCACCCTTAGAAGGGACAGGATGATTGGGATAATACCCCTGGAGTTTAAGCTCTGGTTAACTAGTTTCTTCTGTGGGAAGGCCTTGGTTTTGTTTTGTTTTGTTTTGTTTTTAAAATTGATTTCATTTTAGAGAGAGAGTGAGAGCACAGTAGGGAGGGGCATAGGGAGAGGGAGAGAGAATCCCAAGCAGACTCCACTCTGAGTATGGAGCCCAACATGGGGCTCAATCTCACAACCCTGAGATCACTACCTGAGCCAAAACCATGAGTCAGATGCTTAACTGACTGTGCTACCCAGGTTCCCCGAGAAAAGGCCTTCTTAAGAAACAGAGCTCTGTTATCGTTAAAAATGATTACGTTTCCCTGACCAGCCCTTGGAAGACTGAGGTGGTTTTTCTTCAATATTTACTGGGAGAACTTGGTAGTGCCCTTAGAACTAAGCTCACAAAAGTATGTGGGTCCCATTTGGATGAGTCCTCATAGAATTTTTTACTCTTAGAGTTGTTCACACTGAACCTCCAGCAATTCACCAATTGCAGTCAGGTTTTCCTACCCTGACATTGGTTCCTGTGGTGGTTTCTGCTCCTGAATCTCTGCTCTGGTAAGACATGACTGCTTCTATTGGCCTACTTGTCTCTCAAATCCTGGAGGCAGTGGTTTGCCCTATGTCCTTACCTTATGGATTTAAGAAAAGTTAATTTTTCAGTCTGTTCAGTTTTTTACTTGTTAGAACAAAGTTTCAACTTCCAAGCACCTCACCTATAGAACCAGAAACTGGAAGTATCAGTTTTTTTTTTTTAATATTTAAAGGTTTAAGAAAAAAAAAGAAATTAAATGGAATCTAAGAATTGACATGTAAGCAAACTAAGTTTGTTGATTGAATTAAGTGTTCTACATTTTTACTTATTTTTGTCCTTTCAGGAGCTGTTAAGTTTTTATAGAGGCATATGTAAATATCCCATTAATATTATATATTAAAGTTTTCTGGTAGTTTATCAGCTACTTTGGTACATACAAGTTAAAGATTGCAACATTCTATTTATAAGTTACACCTTCTAATTTTATGTAATATTTTTCTGTCTTGATTAATTCTTTTAACCTTAGATTTCAGTTTTTTAAGTGTTATTTTGGCTCCCTTGCTTTCTCTTTTATTGCATTTGCTTAGAGTCTTCTGTTATATCTTTTATTTCTAAATTTCTTTATCATATATATTATTTTAGTGTCTTTCTTATAAACATTTTTTACTTTCTATTTGCCTAATAATGTGTCATAATAAGAACCACAAAACCCCAGAGGTTTACAACAATAATCATTTATTGATAGCTCACCAAATTTGTGGCGGGATTTAGCTGTTCTCACCGATGGTTGGTTGATCTCAGCTGGATTTGGTTATGTATCCATAGTCGACTGCATATGAGTGGGAGTTCTTCATATTTTGTCTGGTTTCTCTCACTTACCTAGGGGGTCTGCTCTTTGTTGGTTGATCTAGGATGGTCTCTGTTGGAATAACTTATGACAACTCAACTTGTATTACGTAAGCCATCCTACAGCAGGCTATACCAAGCATGTTGTCTTGGCTGTAGCAGAGGCTTAACAGCAATCAAAGGGCAACATACAATACCTTTGAGACCTAACCTCATAACTTAGTATATTGAGACTTTTAAATGAAGCTATAGATTTAAACAATGGGGAAATGACTCTGTCCCTTTGGTGTGGATACTGGAAAGAATACAGAATTTGAACCATTTAACAATCTCTAGCAAACAGAAAATAAGATTTTGCTTCTTAATTGAATTTGACAACGTATTTCTTTTTTTAAAAGATTTTATTTATTTATTTGAGAGAGAAAGAGAGAGAGAGAGCACAGTGGGGGGAACAGAGGGAGAAGAGAATCTTAAGCAGACTCTACTGAGTGTGCAGCCTGACACACGGCTCCATCCCAGGACTCTGAGGTCAGGACCTGAGCCAAAACCAAGAGTTGGACGCTTAACCGACTATGCCATTCAGGTGCCCCAGCAACCTATTTCTTTTAATGGGAGCATTCAGTTTGACTTTATTTCTTCCATTTCTTAAATTTTTAAATGTGCTTTTACTTCTTTTCATTTTTACTATATTTTTGGTTTGAACATAATGATGTTATTTACTCTCCACTTTATCATTTCTAAATTCTGCTATACTTTTCTGTTGTATTAGTTTTATTTTATATGAAGTGGTCATAATTGAACACTTCCCTTGAATAGTGTATGAAAATAAAATACCTATTCCCCATCAAACATCTTGCCCCCAGTGCTAACCTCTACCATCTCACTTGCATTCCACCTCCTTGTCATGCTACCCAGCTTTTTCTTCCATTTTTATATTAACTGTTTTAGTTCAATACTTTCACTGCTGACCCTTACAATTTTCCTTGGCTCTTCAATTTCAAGGATCTGTATTAACATTTATGTTATACATTCTATTCAGCTTGTAATTATTTTTTATTTCACTGCATAGATAGCTGTTAGAAAACAGTAAGAGCAAAGGATAGAGAAACTGCAATAGAAGGATATTGCAAATAAGGAAAAGTTTCAGGATTCATCCTTTTTCTTTCCTTTTCTACTTTCTGTATCTTATGGTTTGTTTTCTGATCCATTTGTTGATTTCATTAGCACACTTTGATAAGTGCATGTTTCTAAGTTGTTAATATATATATATATTCTTATTTAATGCATATCTGCTTATAATATCCTGATAGTTAAATGATATTATTATTTTAGGTTTGACAACTTTTCTCTCCATAGTTAGCAGATGTCATCCCACCATCTTTAAACCTGAGAGTTGCAGATGGAACTTTCATGCTGATATAATTCTTTTGTTTTGTTATGTTTTGAATAAGTAATTTTTATTTCAGTTTGAAAGCTTAACTTTTTTTCTTGATTATGGAGGTCAGGGATTTTTTACTAAATGCTAAGTGTGTTTTGTCATCAAAAACCTATGTAATTTGTTAAGATTATTCAGTCTGCAGATTGAGTACTTTCTTTAGGATGATTATTTTCATTGCTTTCCCTTTAAATTGATCTTCCAAGACACCAATTTGAATCTCAGCAATGATTTTTTTTCTTTCAATATTCCAGAACTTTTTAACTTAAAAATTCCCTACCCCCCTTTTTTTTCAGTTCCATAAGGATTTTTTTTCCCTTATGTGTACTAGACTTAAATCCTAGTATCATTTTTGTTACTTAGGTTTACAGTGGCTTCTTCTTGCAGGCCTTCCTTTTGTGGAACAATTCTAATTTTAACTTTTTCTTCTTCCTTTTAGCTTATGGACCTCTTTTTTGAGTTGTTATTTCTCCCTGATGGCTCAATCAGTTTCAGATCCAACTGCTAGGGAACACTAAATAAAAACTATGTCAAGGATGGAGAGCCAGGATGGCCAACACTATTGTAGACTGGGAATATAGTAGAAGGTAGGTCATTAGTCCCCTCTTCAGATACCAGGAAGAGGCTTCAGGGCTTCTTTCAGATTAAAGGGTAAAAAAGACTCAGATGATCTGATCTATTCTGACCCTCTTGGTTCCCTAGGAAATGAAGAAGAGTTAGATTAAGGTGCCCAAAACAGCCTTTCTTTGGAGGATCCGATGATGCCTATTGGCCAAAGTATCACTACAATTACCTAAGGAAGATCCTTGCCATTATGTCTGATTTCTAGAGACTCAGAGGTTTCAGAACAGAGAAAACCTAAAGTCATTGTCTTTCTTGTATTTCTTATATCCTGGCTGCCTCTCTGTTCCAGGGCCTGCTTGGCTTACAAGAGAAGAATAGCTTGTAGCCAAAACAGGAGAAGGAGAAGAAAGATGCTTTTAGATGCTTTCTTGTAATCTCCATTTCTGAAGCCAATCCCCTGCCATAATAACTCCAAAAATTCTGCATGTACCACCATATACATTTAAGTTGTGTTTGAGAAAAACATAGCTAATTTATCTCAGTATTTCTGCCCGCCTTGTTTCAGATTCTGGTTCTGTTCCTTTTGAGATCCACTGTCCTTGGCTGTAAATCAATAATATACCCCTCACAAGATTGTCATGAAAATTAATCAATGCCAGTGTAAATTCTCACATCAGTGCCTGGCATAAAAGTATGTGCTTGAAATATTATTATCATTATTATTCTATTCACCCCAAATATATTTATTACACCCTTAACAAGGTATTGAGAAAACACAAATATTGACTACCATTCTTTATTTGCTTTCTGTACAAGGATGTATATATACAAAATAAAACAAACAAACAAACAAGGTACAGCAATGCACAGAGTTAGCATAAAAGTAGATCCTGGATGCAAGTAGTTGTCATAATTATATGACTTCAAAGCCATACTCATAGTCACCATGGCTGGAAGAAAATGGCTCTTCTGTGATTTGCCTATAGAGAGTAATATACTCCAAGAGTACAGTAATGGAGATGAAAGTTGTAAAGAGTCGTAGATTATTTATGAGAAGATACAAGTAAGCATGGTTGGGTGTCACTGTTGGTTCACACACACACACACATGCATGCATGCACACACATATTCCACCAATAATGCCCAGAACTGTAATGTTTAGGGGATCAGTAGTAAAACCATTCCCTGAAGACAGTGGCAACATTAGCAGTGAAATCCTGATTTAAATTTTTAAGTACGGTCTTCAAATTCTATTAACTTTCATTTCTAATATCAGATTTTTAAGGAAGAAAAGAGCAGCTAAGTGTAAAAAAGGTCAAATGAAGAATTATCTTAAAATGACATTTTTATGATTATAGCCATGTTTAATAACTTCAAATGAAGAATTATCCCCCATTTGATGTTTAAGACCGAGGCAGTGTAAAAACATCATTTTAAAATGACATTTTTACAATCAAAGCAATCTGTAAAAATGTCAGGTGAACAACTCAATGAATTAAATGTTTCTAAGGATATAAAAATAGGTTAAAATGTCCAGTGGAGCATTTCATTGACATTTGATGGCTTTTTTTTTTTCAGGAAATATTGATCATAAAAATGCAGTACTTAGTATGTTACTATCTTTAATTTTGTTAGTTTTCTCACCTGTGGAAATGGCTAATAAGCAAATACTCTTCTGATCTGTCTAATATCAAAATGATAGATGATAATTTGATCAGCATCTAAATATCGAAGTAGATGGAATGTTTGAAAATTACTTTTTCCAGATAGAATTAAATAAATTAAATTAAAACAAGGCATATACAAATCTGTAATGTCACTATTTAAAATATATTTTCTAATTTTTATATGTTATTAGAGATGCAAAAATAAAGAATGAGGCAGATATCATCACATCTTTCTCACAAAAAATTAGACAAATTCCCGGGTAAGCTAAAAATTATATACAAATCCCCTCATTTTCTTAAACTTGAGGGTTTGGTGGGAATATACAAATGCAATAAGTTTTCTGGATGCTTGTGCAGTATCATTACAAATACCTTTCTGTAACAGTATTCTTTAGCAAAACTTCTGGAATCGGTGGAAATTTCTGTATCTATGCTCACCAGTGTGGTAACCACTTGTCTCACATGGCTACTGTGCACATGAAATATACCCTGTATGACTGAAGAACTGAATTTTTATTTAATTTGATTTTAATTCTAACTTAGTTAAATATTCACATGTACAGAGTTATAGGAACTAATTTTTAGTCTGTCAGGTTATGTTAATTTGGGATATAGTCCAATTCTCAATTCAAGCTTTCTGTTTATGGAGTCTCTAATAATGTGCTAAGTCAGGGAAAACTTCTACTATGTGAAATAGCAAATGTTATTTGCCTAGTAATGTAGAGTTTGGTCTAAAAGTAGGGTCACTGAAGTAAATTGAACTCCTAAACCTAGGCTGTCAGGATTAAGCCTGCATAACACAGCGCTTTCCAAAGTGGTTCCAACACTATATTCATACATATTTCATAGATAAAAATAAAAAGATTCTCTCGTTTTACTTGCAGTGTCAAGAAAAAGATTTTTTAACTTTAAATTTACTGTAAATAGCCCTAACCAGATATTTTGCTGAGCAACAGTATACACCCTCCCCCACATACATACATAACTGGAGTTACCACTTAAGTTTTGTGCATTAGAAACTATTTGTCACTCAAAATAGTTCTTTAATTTTTTAAATATCTACATCTATGGCATATTTCCATTAAAGTTCTTGAAGTAACTAGCAATGCTCACTAACATAAAATGCTTTACATTTTAGGAAACATTCCTACATGCTTCATTGCTTCTGATATTTAAGATAATGCAGAAGGCATGTTTTAGAACTTTTTTTTCCCCCTTCAGATGAAGACATCAAGGCCTGAAGAAATTAAGGCAAAGACCACAAGTCAGAAATTCACAATGGTGATGAGGTTAATGGTAATGCCTGACATTTACAGGACTTCCAATCTGTAATCATATCTAATGCCCATGCTATTCCATGAGATTGAGCTGTCTTGATTACTACTCCCATTTCACAAGTAAGAAGCAGACACACTCTGGTCTTGTCACTGCTAGCTGAGGTTAGAATCCACTTCTCACCCCTCTTCTCGGTGATGCTCTAAGAACTGGACAAAGATCACGTGGAGATAGTCAGTACTAGAAAACATAAAAAATAAAAAAGTAGGTTCAGCTGATTGATTGCAAATGAGTTGCAAAGGATTTCTATAAATCAAATATGACTGAAAGATCAATGCTTTGATAAGTGGAGGAGATGAGAGGAGTGTCAGAGAAGATGGGAAATTCAGCACAAGGGAGTAGTTACGGAGCGTATACGAATTCCGCCTAAGTCATCTTGAACTGTAGTTGTGCCGAGTCATCAGGTCTGTTTTATGCCCTAACAAATGCATACTGACCATTACTCTGTCCACCTTGCAGAGGCTGGACGATCCTACAGAACACCGTTTGAGCCATCTTTTGCCTGATGCTGACTTTTTTTTTCCTTTTTCTTCTACCCCATCTGGTTTCTGTTATAACCCCCTCCTTCCTTGTTCATCTCTGACATAGTAGGCCAGCCACTACTATTTTTGAGTTCTTACTACTCTCCAAGCATCGTGTTTCAAGCACTTCACACTATTATTTCCAACAACCTTGTGAAAATAAAAATGTACATTATTATAAAATGTATTTAAAAAATCCTGTGAAAATAAAATATATCACTCGTATTATACAGACAAATAAAATAAGGTGTGGAGTATAGAAACTAGTCTATACAGAGATAACTAAATATGAGTTTTGAAATTAGAACTCAATCACAGACATATTTACAAAATCCCTGCCTGTAAGAATCATGTTCTAAGTGACATAATAATAAGCTGCTGCTCCTGGAGTCTCCCATATGCCCACTAGTTTCACACATCCCTAAGGCTGACTCAGCAGAAAACTATCTGATTTATTTTTGTAAAGGCATAAATAATTAATAAAAAGCTCTGTCAGTGGCTCAAGTATAAGAGTCAAGATGGATTTTCAAATCAGTTGAGTCAAGGGCATTATATCCACTGCGCAACTTTTACTGAAACAAACGAGTATCAAATAATTGTAAGCTACACATAAGAAAGTGTCCTTCCCTTTCTGCTTTTTTTGCAAATGCTAGTGAAAACCTGGTTCACTACTTACGTGCAGCCCACTATGGACTCCCCAGTACAAAAGATAACACCTCACAAGAGAGATACAGCCAAAGAAAATCCTCCCTAAGTTTACATTTTGTGGGAAAAAACTTGCATTACTTCTATCAAAGAATTTTTCTTAACCTTTGTGAAGCAAGAAGCCATAAGTTAATGGTCAGTTAGGTTGGAATAGATACTTACTTCTAGATGTATGGCAGCATTTTAATAAATTACGTAAAGATTTGTAATTTATAGAATTTATGAAGGAACAAATGACTTTGGAATTTTTGTTAAAAATCAGTGGCTACTACCAAATTTCCACATTTATTACACAGCTTTATTTTTTTTAAGATTTTATTTACTTATTTGAGAGAGAAAGATGGAGAGAGAGAGAAGGAGCATGAGCAGGGTAAGGAGCAGAGGGAGAAGCAGACTCCCCACTGAGCAGGGAGCCCAATGCAGGGCTCGAACCCGAGATTCCAGGATCATGACCTGAGCTGAAGGCAGACACTTAACCTACTGAGCCACACAGGCGCCCTTATTTCACAGGTTTAATCAATCAGAGCAAGTTTGAGGTAGTTCTTGGTTTGGAAATAAGTTCTCAGCATTATGGGAGATGAGTGTGTGTGTGTGTGTGTGTGTGTGTGTGTGTGGTAAAAACAGCTTTTTTTATTGAAGTATAATTGGAATATAATATTCTGTTTTAGGTATTCATCATAGTGATTCAATATTTTTACACATTACCAAAAAAAACCCCATGATAAGTCTAGTTATCGTCTGTCATCATACAGTTATAATATTAATAGAAACATTTCCTATGCAAAATATACTGTGGGAAAGATTGGGTGGGTATTTGTATGATCCAGTAAAGTAGTAAACTGTATTGGAAATTGGTCTCCAAATAAGGAAGAAGCAAAGAAATCATGTAATCCCTCCCATTATACTACTGACATTTTTGCTTCAACCCTTAACACCCAGCAATTTTGGAGTTGGCAGCAATATATGCAACTGCTGGGATTGTAAAATGGTGCAACCGTTTTGTAAAGGGTTTGCCAGTTTTTTTAAAAAAACATGCAAATATATTTACCATATGATCCAACCATCTCAGTCTTATTTCATTTACCTAAGAGAAAAGAAACCATGTGTCAGTACAAGCTTGTAATCAAATGTTCATAGCAGCTTTATTTGCAATAAGTACAAACTATAAAAAGAAATGCTCCACCAACAGGTAATATAGACAAAAATGTGGTATATCCATACAGTGAACACTAATGAGCATTAAAAGCAATAAACCATTGATGTAGACAATATGTATGAATCCCCAAATAGTTATGTTGAGTGAAAGAAGCCAGACGGAGTACACATCTTCCCGTTCCACTTACATATAATTGTCTAGAGAATGAAAAATTACAGTGTTAGGAAGCAGAACCAAGTGGGTCTGGAAGTGGAGCCACTTCAGGAAAGAGCACAAAGGAGGGATTACCAAGGGACATGAGGAAACAGAAGTGAAATGTTTGTCTTAACTGTGATGTTTCAGAGATGTAACATATTTAAAAACTAAGTCATACATTTTATATATGTGCGATTTATTGTATATCAACCATACTTCAAGGAAAACATTAAAATAACAAGTTCTCTGACCTCATTACAGACAGTTCTGGAAATTATGCAAAATCTTTGATTGGACTAAAATCAATCAAATGCAATGGAATCATGAAAGTTTTCTTCTGAGAAAGCATAAGCTTGAAAGATGAGAAGTTTTTGGAGAGGAATAAAGTCCTGTAGACAGATAATTACCTAAACACATATTAAAACTTTGAAAAGATGGGATTTAAAATCTTTTTCTAATAACAAAGATAAGTGTTCATTACGATAGCCACTTGTGAATACTCATCCTATATTTACAAAAGTAAATGAAGTCTGTGGTTTCTAAGTACTGTCCAGGTAAAAAGTAAACTACTTTTTTTTTTTTTTGAACATCAGTTTTGTTCTCAGAGCTTTTCAAAACCTACGAGTTTGCTGATATTTTTGTGTGTGTGTCTAAGTCATAATATTGGCAGTTTGCCCTCTGTGGCTATGCATATAAAAGGTTTGAGGGTATCTTCTTCCTGAATACTGTATCATTATGTCTTAATTCCTATCCTCCAGAATACCAGAAGAGGTTGCATATTCCAAGTAGGGAATCAAAACTGCAAGAGACTGATTCCAGGAGGGGCCTCAAATAAAGAAAGAATACCTAAAGTTGTACCTCTCATAGTAATGGAAGTGCATTAAACATAAACTCTGACAACAGTTAAAACAGCAAGATTGCACTTACATTGGATAATCGCTACACAAAAGGCCAATAATCACTTTGTTCAAAAGAGATAATGCAGCATAATATAAGTAGTAGTTTAAGCAATTATCCAGTAGAACAGTTAATCATCACCCTCGGTTCACAGCCTTTTGTTTCTCTCAAATACACATGTCAGATTGTAATTAAATGCACTCACACTGTTCAGGGCAGAGCGAGCGTCCTGGGTTGAAATGTTGGAATCAAGCTGGAAAATACAATGCAGACAAGTTTAGACACAGCTTTTTGAGTGTGTCTGCCTGGTATGAGGTCTTGGTTGACAAATTGGTTATGTAAGGGTGAAACCACACTGGAGTAAATTATTTATAGAAAGGAATAAATTAAGCTTATAGAAAAGTTATACTTCTAAAATTTACAAATTTTCTAAACATTGACTTTCTGTGTGAATTATCTGCCAGGTGTAAATTTGTGCTAAATCAGATCTATAGGAAAAGAAAATTTTTAGGTGCACTGGCTTAAATTGTTTGATGATGAAGATTTTAGAAATCTAGGAAATATATCTGTATCTATACATCTTTTTTCTTTCTAATGGATAATACTATTGAGTTGCCATTGTGTAGTTATAGTAGCAAAGCATGCTTAGATATAATGTGTCATATATTGTGGGGAGAAACAATAATCAAGAAAACAGAATTGTATTTCTGATGAAATTGACTTTTTATAACTATAGTTTTTAGTAAGCAACTAGGGGTTATAAATATTGAAAAAGAAAATGATCAGTATTATATGCAATCAATCCTAATACCACAATGGAATGGATGGTCAACTTTTCATTCTTCGAAGATATATACAATTTTATCATTAGTTGTGATGTTATTTATGATAATATGATATTGACTTCTGTGTCCTCAACTCTAACTCCAACTTCCCTGCTGAACTCTGGACCCATACATCCAACATCCTATTAGAGCAATACCTTTCAGACTTTAATGTGCATACAAATCACCAGGAGCTCTTTCTATGAATGCAGATTCTGATGCAGTAATTCTGGAACGTGGTTTGAGAGTCTACTTTTCTAACACACCCACAACTGATCCTGATGCTTTTGGACAACACTTCGGTCCAAGTTCCTGGGTAATTCCCACTTAAATTTCTGACAGGTATTTTAAACTCAAAGAGTGGAGATCTGAAAGAAACTTTCAGCCTTAAACTCTAAATGTGTTCCTCTTTGGGTGTTCTTTTTCATGTTTATTTGGTCCACTATTCGTCTGCTGACAAGGCTGAAACCCATGAATCATGCCAGATTTCTTCCTATTTCTTATCAGCTTTATCCAACTTATCACCAAGGTCTCTGATTCAACTTCGCAAACGTTTCTTGACAGTTTATTATTCTCTCCAGCTCCACTGCGATATCCTACTGCAGGCCACCATGTCCTCTCGTGCATTATTACAGCAGTCTTCTAATTGATCTACCTTCAGTTTCATGACCTAATCCATCCTTCACTTGTAGCCAAAACGATCTAAAATGAAAGTCGGATCACATCAATCCTATTCTTAAAATCCATCAATGCCTTTAACATGGTCTCTGAGACACCCTAGCGCCAGTTTAATTTCAAATTGAACTACTTCCCATTACCTACTGTCTATACTCTGGCTGCACTAGAATTCTTGAAGTTTCTGTATCTCTCTTGCTTCTTTCTTCGGGCAACTTTACCTTACCTACCCCCCGTCTCTCTCTCCGTTTTTAAAATTATCTTATGCTCCCTCTAATTCAATCTGTCCAAGAGGAATCTTTTAATAAACCTCCTCCCCTTTTATTGTTTCTGAATTTTCTATTTCAATTTACGGGAATGTCTGTATACTAGGAGATATACAGAATATTCCCTACTAAATTCTTCAGTTTAATTGCGAATATGTTCCATTAGTTTCTACAATAAAAATATTTGTGAGAAACCATCTTTCTCTCTCATTTTTTAATATAGCAGCTTTACTCATATATAATTTACATGGCATACAATTCAGACATGTACAGTTTACGTTTCAATGACTTTTTTTTTCATATTCAGAGTTGTGTGACCATCACCACAATCAACTGTAGAACATTTTCTTCACACCAAAATAAATATTATACACAATAGCAGTCACTCCTTATTTCTTCCCAACAGCCCCCGACCCCACCATTTATCTGTCTCTATAGATATGTCTATTCTGTACTTATCCTATAAGTAGATTCATACAAAAAATGGCCTTTATTACTGAAGTCTTTATTTGGCATAATATTTTCCAGGTTTATACATGTTTTAGCATCTGATGATACTTCATTCTTTTTATTGCTGAATAATATCCCATTGTAAAATATATTAAAATTTATATGTGACATGATTATCAAGCATATTAATTACTAAATATAAATTATTGAATGTATCCATTCATCCATTGATAAGCATTTGGATTATTTCCATTTTGTGGGTATTATGAATAATTCTCTAACAATCCCGTACACTTTCTTATATAGACATAAGTTTCATTTATTTCAGGGCTATTCCTAGGAGTGCATTTGTTGGGTCCTATCACAACTCTATGTTTAGGTATTTGAGGAACTGACAAATTATTCCCAAAGTAGCTATACCATTTCTGTTCCACCAGTAATGCATGAGTTTTCCAATTTCCCCATATACTCACCAATATTACTATTGTTTATCTTTTAAATTCTAGCTATCCTTGGGGCATCTGGGTGGCTTGGTCAGTTAAGCATCTCCTTTTGGCTCAGGTCATGATCTCATTGTCCCGGAACTGAACCCCATGTCAGGCTCTCTGCTCAATGGGGAGTCCGCTTCTCCCTCTCACTCTCCCTCTGGGGGCACTCTCTCTCAAATAAATAAACAAAACCTCTTAATAATAAATAAATTCATTCATTCATTCATCCTAGTGGGTGAGAAGTAAATCTCATTGATTTGCATACCCTGATGTCTAATGATGTATATCCTCTCTTGTACTTTGGGCACTTGGGTATCTTCTTTGGAAAAATGAGTATTCAGTTTATTTCTAAATTAGCTTATTTGACATTTTATGATGCATTGTATTCCTAATTTGCTCACTGTTTTTCATGAGTGGATTGAATTTTGTCAGATGGTTATTCTGATCTGTTGGGGTGATCATATGGTTTTTGTTCTCTATTCATTGATAGGGTACATTCCATTGATTGATTTTTTTAATATAAGCCCACCCTTGCATTTCTAGGATAAATTATATTTAATCATAGCACATAATCCCTTTCATATGTTGCTGTATTGGGTTTGCTAGTATTTTACTGAGGATTTTTGCATCTATATTCATGACCTATTGGACATATTTGCTTTTTTGTGTTTTTTGTTTGTTCGTTTTTTATCTTTTGTCTTCTCAGGGTGATACTGGCCTCACAGAAAGAGTTGTGGGGTATTCTCTCTTTTTCCATTTTTTGGAAGTGTTTGTGAAGAACGTTACTGCTTCTTAAAGATTTATTCATTTATTTTTAGGGAGAGAGAGGTCACCAGTGAGCAAGAGTTGGGAGAGGGGCAGAGGGAGAGAGAGAATTTTAAGCAGACTCCTTGAACATGGGGCTCTATTCCATGACCCTGAGATCATGACCTGAGCCAAAACAAAGAGTCCAATGCTCAACCGACTGAGCCACCCAGGTGCCCCTTGACACTGCTTCTTAATGAAAAGTTTGATGGATTTACACTGAAGTCAACTGGGCTTGGAACTTTCTAGTATAATTTTTAAATTACCAATTCAATTGTTTTGCTTGTTACAGGTGCACTCATATTTTATATTCCTTATTGAGTCAGCTTTTGTATTTCATACCTTTCTATGAATTGCCATCTAATCTACCACATTTGTTGGCATCATTTTGTTTAAAAGATTCCCTATAATTTTTTTTTTCCTGTAAGTTTGGTAGTAATTTCCCTTCTTTCATTCCTAATTTTAGAGATTTGTTTCCTTTCTAAGTTTTTGGTTAGTCTACTTTAAATTTGTCAAATTTTGGAGGTTGAGGGAAATTTTTTGGGAGAGGTGAGAAAGAGGGTGGGTGAGGCACAGGAAGAGGTCCATAGCAGTGGTGGGAAGTTCATCCCACCGAGCCACACTAGCTTAGAGGACAGGTTTTGTGGGAAAAACAGCCATCACCCTGAATGCAATATAAATAATGGTTCCCCCAAGTGCACCCTTAGCCATACATCTTCGAAGAATCACCTCCCAGAAGAAACACTGAGGCACATCAAGGTCATCTCCCCAGTGAGTAGACAGATGCAATAATGCACAGGGACATATCACATTGCATGGGGACTTGTTTTCAGCATTGATAACATATGGTAGCAATGAGAGAAAAGATAGTCAAAACAGGTTTCACCAGTCACCTGACCAAATTTTCTAATTTCTGGAAGCAGAACTGGTCTCAGTTTTAGTAGAACTTATGGGATCTTGGGCAAATTATGACAATGGAGGGGTCACAGGGGGAATATAATGGACTTCTCACTAACCTGGGATCAGATGGCTTGAGATGGCTTTAATTCAAACTGAAAAGAGATGAGACATAATTTGGCAGTATCTATTAGAAAATGTTATGAATTAGAAATCTCACTTGTAAAAAGAATATAGAAGGATATCTGGAGAATTACAACATTGTTTCTGATGGCAAAAGCATGCAAACAACCTAAATGTTCATCAATTAGGTGCTTGTTAAATGAAAAGTAAGAAGAGGTAAATCTATATATACTAATCTGGAAAGATGGCCTTGGCATATTGATAAGTGATAAAAGCAATCAGCTTACTAAGTATTCTTACTAAGTTCACATGATTAGAAATTTGTTTCCGCTAAGAAAGAGTTATTTCAGATTCTGTAATCCTAAATATTTATAAATTCTAGTACTGAACTATAACCTTTCTTCACATACCTATAGTTCATTGATCCTTGTTCCACTTACTGGCACCATTAGAATAGTCCTTCTTTCTAAATTTGAAATGAAGAGTTGTCATGTTTCTCTTTAGTTACTTCTTTCCAGATCAAACATTCCATTGGATTCATCTGCTCCACGCATAGCAAAATCTTGGTCATCTCTTTCTCTTTTTTTCCTTAAACATATGCTTATTAGTTTCCTAGGGCTGTAATAGCAAATAACCATACACTGAGTGGTTTTAAATGATAGAAATGTATCCTCTCAGTGTTCTGGAGGCTAACAGTCTAAAATCAAAGTGTTGGTAGGGCCATGCTATCTCTGAAGGTCCAAGAGGAGAATCCTTGATTGTTTCTTCTTAGCTTCTGGTGGTTATTGACAATGTCTGTTGTTCCCTGGCTTATAGATGCACCAATCCAACTTCTGTCTTCATTTTTACATGGTTTTCCTCTGGGTGTCTTTAAGTGTCTTTGCATGGCATTCTCCTCTCCATTTATGCCTGTGTCCAAAAGTCCCTCTTCTTATAAGGATACCTATAGAGCTCATCTCAATGCAAGATGACTTTGTCTTAATTTTATTATATCTGCAGAGACCCTATTTTGAAAAAAGGTGACATTCACAGACACCAGGATTAGAACTTGAACATATCTTTTTGAGGGACACAAGTCAATTCACAACACATACTAATTTGGACTTACGTTTCTTAAGACCAAACACAAACACTTCAATATAACTTGGCTCATGCAGATTCCAGAGGAACTACTACTGCTCCCAATTATGCTTTTGTGAATGCAGAAAAAATTTCAGAGGGCTTTTTAATGCATCCCTAATATAATTTTTTATGCTTGTATTAGCCTACCAGCCCAGTTGGTCATCTAAATTAATCACTATATATCCAGCTTATGCTTTCTATAACTTTAACTCACCTACCATGTTTCAACTTGCTCATGAAAATTTTGAATGAGTCAAGGGCAGAGATTATGGACATAGAACTAGGAATTCACATAAAAATAATTCATTTTCCAATCATAAATCATCTGTGTGTCTTTTTAAAAGACAGTTATCTTATTTTTTATGCTGTAGTAAATATTTGCCTAGAATAGGACACCATAAAAAAGTGTGGGATTGCCCTTCATTCTTGCTCTAACACCAAACATAAAATCACAGAATATAATACTTTATCTTGTTATCATATTCGTTTTCAAACATTCTATCTCTTGAGAGGTATCAAGCACTATAGCAAATCATAAATGCTTAAAACCTTATGAAGAATTTTAATTCATCTCTTAGCTCAGAGTAGGAGTCTTAAATTAGACCATTACCATATTTAAATGCATTATATAACAGTTTCAGAGAAAAAAGTGCACACTGTCTACTGGAGCAATTTGGAAAGAAAAGAAAATTAAAAAACGATATTGTTAACTACAAGAATGTTGAAAAATACACAGATGAAAAACTCAACTAACAGTGCTCCTATAATGATGAGATTTCTCCATTTCATTCTTGGCATAATCATAAATGACACTTTCACCACTGATAACAATTTTAAAAATGTATTCTTGCAACAGGAAAACAATTTTCTAAAGACATAACCAAAAGCAGTCAAGTCTTTATGAAGGGTTTTTGCTTGGAATGGAGTTCCATTTGAACTACGACTTGAGACTAGAATGAATATATATATATATATATATATATATATATATATATATACACACACACACACACACACACACACACATATACATATACATATATATAGTGTATTTATATGTATTTACATATATGTGTGTGTGTATATATATACACATATATATGCACATTTCAAAAAGAGGACTAGGTGTCTAAGATTACTATATGTCAAAGGCACACACAGAAATTTAACTTATGCCCTGACATCCTTGCCAATTAAAGAGAAGCACTAATTAGAATTTCAGCACTCTATTATAGAATACTTTGGAAATGGAAAGTAATTTTAATCTAAAAAATTAATTTAGACCCATTGTATATTTTAATGACTATAAGATGCAATATAGTTGAACCCCCATTTTTAAAATTATTGTATTAGCCAGGATTCTCCAGAGAAACAGAACCAATAGGAGATATATATATATATATATATATAT
>NW_024427107.1:26683812-26706235 GCF_017311325.1 Ursus maritimus | reverse complement strand
ATATATATATATATATATATATATCTCCTATTGGTTCTGTTTCTCTGGAGAATCCTGGCTAATACAATAATTTTAAAAATGGGGGTTCAACTATATTGCATCTTATAGTCATTAAAATATACAATGGGTCTAAATTAATTTTTTAGATTAAAATTACTTTCCATTTCCAAAGTATTCTATAATAGAGTGCTGAAATTCTAATTAGTGCTTCTCTTTAATTGGCAAGGATGTCAGGGCATAAGTTAAATTTCTGTGTGTGCCTTTGACATATAGTAATCTTAGACACCTAGTCCTCTTTTTGAAATGTGCATATATATGTGTATATATATACACACACACATATATGTAAATACATATAAATACACTATATATATGTATATGTATATGTGTGTGTGTGTGTGTATGTGTGTGTGTATATATATATATATATATATATATATATATATATATATTCATTCTAGTCTCAAGTCGTAGTTCAGAGCGATATATATATATATATATATATATATATATATATATATTCATATTTTATATATAGATCTATAAATCTATATATCCTACATATTTTGATAGATAGCTACATAGATAGATAGATAGATAGATAGATAGATAGATAGATAGATAGATATGATTATAGATTACAGAGGCTGGAAAGTCCAAAATCTGCAGAATGGGATAGTAGGGTGGGTCTCTGCTGTAGAGACACAGGAGAGTTGATAGTACATTTTAATTTAAATGCTGACTAACGGAAGCTTAGAAGACCCTGATAGTGTAGATGAAGTCTGAAGGCAGACTTCTGGAGAATTTCCTCTTGCTCAGAGTGAGTGGACATTTTGTTCTATTGAATGAGGACCACTCTATTACAGGGGGCAACCTGCTTTACCTGAAGCTCACAAATTTAAATATTAAACTCATTCAAAAACACCCTCCAAGTTGATACATGAAATGAACCATCACAATTATTTAAGATGCAAGGTGAAATTTTTCTTCCTTGTCACCATCAAATTAAGGAACAAATCATCTTCCTTAATGTAAATCCTAAAGAAGAAGAAACACTTCATAATAACGCAAAGAAAACAAGGTATCATGTGGGATTCTTACCCTTTTTCCTAAAAATGTAGTCAAGCTCCTAAGCTGGGGAAAATAGCCATGAAAGAAGGCAGTCATCGGATGGGGCAAATCACTTCCCCACATGACTTGCAGGGAACTATGAGTGAAAGAGCAGTCAGTCTATCACAGAGTATTTTATTCAAGGTGATAATTTTTTTCTTCCTTAATCCAAGTGACTAGAGTTCTGAAAGTTAGCCCTAAAAATTAATGGTGTTCGTGGGAAGGAGACCCTCCCCTCATGTCTGAGCTGTGTGACTATCAAACCCCTTCTTGTCCCTCCAGTACCGGAGTGTATAAGAAGGGAGTTACACAGAGATTGTTCTGGAGGTCTACATCATTAACACACATTCATTTTTTGTCCCATTCCTCAAATATGGGATCCCAGAGGAATAGATGGAGAAGAAGAGAGGTACATTTAACATTTCTCTCCAAGATCTGAGAACATTCCTAAATAAAGACTGTTCTAAATATGCCTCTGGTGTTTGGGTAGCTGAAGATAAGGAATCTGCAGAGTAGCCAGTCCCAGTAGGGCTTGGCGGATGTGTTTGCAGTGCACCTAGAACATGACCGAGGTAACTCTCGCTTCAGTCTGCAACTTCGTAGCTCCATGAGAAGGTGCAAGTGGACCCTGTTAGTTCTAGTAGTCCACAAGAACAGAAGTGTAGGTTAAAAAAGAGGCAGGATCAGCAGAACTCTGCAAATGGCTGCTGAGTAAAGTGAGAAATACAGAATACCTAGAGAGTGTTGAGGTCATCTACACCTGGAAAGACCAAGGCCAGGGACGATGTCTCTTAGAAGGGTTCCTTATGTACAGGCTAGAGAATGCTGAATACAGTCTAGCAAAACACATACATGCACGCGCGCACACACACACACACACACACACACACACACACACATCATTTACTTAGAACCACCAAATTAGCAGAGGTCCACAGCCTTAGGAAAAGAAAGATAGACTGAATCAGAACAAGGTTAATAATCCAACCTACTGATGATACCTGGACATTCAGATGAGGAGACCCAGCTTGTTTTGTTCTTTTTTCTTATCTCTACCTCCTGAAGAGAATGCAGCTGGGAAGAAAAGTGCAGGCGGTGAGGGAAGAGGTCTTGGAGCCAGAACATACCATTCCTCTCCTAATTCAAGCAATAGTAGTTCAAAAGAGGACAATTTTGAAATGAATTTGATGCTGAAACTTTAAAACAAATTAGAATTAATTTCAATTAATGGAGTGAGACTGTATTAGTCATTTACCAATTGTGAAAACTTTGTAACCACACCCAGACCGAGAGGAAAAATGGAATACAATAGAGTTGAAAGCAGGAATTGGAGTAAAGTGGTAAAGAAAAGTGATACTATCTACCATGTTATAACATTTGCAGTTGAGTTGACAAGACAGGTGACAAAACGGTAATTTCTAACTTAGAAGCTGCTACTGAAAATTAGTAGGCAGAACAATAAAAAATGTGAATAGGGTATCCCACAAGACTTCCCATGACTGTAATATGCAAAGCATAATTAAGAACTCCAGAAACCCACAAAATCATCTTAGAATTGACTTTTGGTCTTCACCGACAGTAGCACAAGGTCAATCGCCGGCTCTGTAGGGTGAGAACAGTAGTTCTCAATGGGCAAATGTGGGGGTTGGGGGGACCTGTGCTAACTAGACAATATTTGGTAATGTCCAGAGACATTCTCGGTTCTCTCAACTGGCCAGAGGTTAGGGGAGGAATGCTACTTGCATCAAATGGGTAGAAGCCCTGGATGCAGCTAAATATCCTACAATGTGTGGACAGCCCCTCACAACAAAGAAGGCCCTGATTCAAATGTCAATAGGGCCAAGGTGGAGAAATTTTGGATTAAGGCAATAATTTATGAGCTTTTACCCAGATCCATATGAGTGATGCACCAGCAATATGGGTTCAAGGGAGCAATATTAGTTAGGTATGCTTGGGGAATGCTTTGGTTGCCATCTCAAAATAGAGACTTTAATTAGAATAAAATTGTTAATACATTGTATCTGAACTCTCATAACCAATATAAATCATTGTATCTCCTTCCTACAGATGCTGACAAGATCCTTGATAAATTAATTTAATTCAGCTAGGTTTATGATAGTCCTAGAGAACCACTAACAACACAATTGGTCTGACCATTTTGACATAGGTTTTCACTTATTTTTTTGTGAGCTAAATATTTTAAAATTTTTACCTGTTAGAAAATTTCACAGAAAAATATTTTTGAAAGCTGTGTATGCGCCAGGCGCTAAGCAAGATTTTAGGTAGACAAAAACAACAAACAAAAATAACCTCTGCTTTTGAAAAGCTTAGAGATTAATAGAATTGAAAAAACAAGGAGTACTTGAAAAAAATAAACAATAAAAGACAGGATTAATTTACCTTTCACTTTTAATTTACTGTTTTATTGAAAATAGAATATATGCCTTAGGTGAAACTTAGAATCTAGCTGCAAGTACCAGGAAAAAAAATCATTTTAATTTGATTGGGAATATTGAAAAATTTTGTAGAAAGGTAAAAACACATTTAAAAGGCCATATTTTTACATTAACAATCCTATAACATTCATGGAAATATAATTAATATAATAAAGTTTAGAAATAAGAATGAATTAAACTTTAAATATCTTCACTGCTTGTATTGTCACATTTTAATATGAAATATATTACTGTGTAATGAAAACCAGTGATAAAATGATATTAAACTTTATTTTCCTCTGAAGGCCATTTTCTGATAATGTAGTTTGTAATTTGGAGGGGTTGTCTTCAGAGACCTGCATTAACAATAAACCTAGGTAATTTTGAAAATTGGGTGTGAAAAAACAAACAAATGAACAGATATTGCAGGTAAAAGTTGATTCAAATAATGCATTTCTCATTATAGTGAATTAAATAGCATTGAACTAATAAGAATAATATTTTTATTTTTAAATTTTAATGCCATTAGCAGTTCACTTTCTGTTTTCTGGTATAATTATGTATCACAATTTCTTTCATGTCAAAAAGATTTTTTCCCTTAGTTATTATCAAGATTGTAAAAACGTATTTAAATGTTACAAGAAAATAATATCAGAAACACTAATAGATTTGACTATATATTCTGAGTTTAAAAGTACACCATCTAATATGTCTGAATTCATTCTGAGATTTAAAAATATCTCCCGTGTGTAAACACTGTGGCAATGCAGAGACACGGACATATGGGGCCTATGAATAGCATAGTCTTTTACCTAAGTGATAATCTATTTTTCACAAGGAATTTATTTAGAAAATTAATATTTCAAGATATTTCATTTACCCAAATATGTGGCCTCTATTTTATTCATTTTCCATTTCTATATTAAGAATTTGAGTCATTATGAAGAACTTGAATTACTCTTCAATTTTTATAGTGTATTTTAGAGTTCTGTGATAATCCATGAAAAATTTCTTAATTATACAATTATAGACAGAATTGAAAAAAGTGAGGGATGGCCTGCTTGGAAATGTTGTCTGCTCTAATGACAAGTGAGGATTAATAGGAAAATCTAAAATGAATGTATGAGAACTTTTCCAAGTATCAAATTTTTAAGACTTCTGTATCCGAGACTTCATTTTTTTCCAGGTAGGTTAAAATGTTTTCTTGATCTGTTTGATGTTTTTGTGTCGATTTATAGTCTTTATTTGTCTATAAGTGCATAAATATTTTCTAAAATCTTCCTTAGCAGGTATTTTAACTCTATCTATATTCATGTGTTTGTCTAGTTAGACGGTATCTACACTTATATATGTGTGTGTATATATATATATAGTTATATGTACATGTATATTTATGTATTTAGATACTCTGGGGACTGTATCTCCAAATGGGTAGCATAAGACATTCAGGAAATATAGACCTGCAATGCATGTTGACCAAAAAAAAAAAAAAAAAAAAGCAATGCCTTTCCTTTTATGCATAAGGATATTATACCACAGATGACAACCTTTTTGGGAATTCAGTATTTCTAAAATGTGGTGGAAATAAAAAGGAGCACAGGTGACCCTATTTAGTCTAAGGGTGAAAATAATCAGGAAAAAGCAGTAAAAGCTGTTCAGGTTTACAGTGGTCTTTTTAGTAGCTCATACCAGCAATTAATTTGATCTGCAATCTAAGGAGCATTTTATAATTAATTTCTCAGCATTTACCACATACAAGCCATCACTTTAAAGTGCTATGTCATTAACAAAATCCCATTTTTTTTTCATAAAGAATAGGCATACTGATCTACATTTTTCCATGCTGCCAAGGCAGAATGGACTCGAGGGATATTATCTTATTCAGAAAGAACCTTTCAAGGTTGAATAAAAGAAATGGTGCAGGGTCCCTGGGAGAGGGAAGTGATCATCATTTTCACCTTCAACTCCTCTTTGATGTGGCAGAGTCAATTTTTAATCAGCAGCCATCAGACTGGGCTTCATTTCGCCTTACAAAGTCCTATTACTCTGCCACTTTCTGGAAGGAGGTGATAAGGACAATGCTCTTCTTTTTCTCTTCATAGAGCCCTGCATATGATGAGTCCCTTTGGAGAGGCTTGATAAAAAAATAAAATAAAATAAAAAAAGAGTGAGTATGTAGGGATAAAGGTCACCTCTCTGTCAGAATTAACTCTTCACGACAACAAACTTTGATTTCCCCATGTTTGTTTTTAGGAACAAGCCTATTGTCTTTGGAGGCAATGGCAGTCACAAGCTGAAGGGGAAGAAAGAGGCGAAATGCACACAGCCTCATGAAAATGATATTTAGGCTTATTAGTCTTCCCCAGTTAAACAACATAGGAGCTATAATGCTAATGAACATTATAGGTATTAGTGACATGCAGAAAAAATGTACAATTAAAATTTACTTCTTGTAGCGGCACACCTCAAAGAAATCATTTATCATAGAATGTGCGTAAGTGCCACACAGGCATAGTCAGGGAAAATCGCTTCTTTGCATTAGGCTAAATTGAAAAATGAAAAGAAAAAAAAAACCCACTATTTTCCCCCTCTGGAAGTGTTTTTTATATTAAGTAAACCTAGATTATTTTTTAAACTATGCACTCATGCAGAAAAACCTCTATAATCTCTTAGTATCATTTATTGTAGTTAGCAGTCTTAATTGCCTCACTGAAACGGATCAGAGTTCTGGGAATTATCCAGTAAAATGATGTTACTACTCTCCAGCCTTCTCATCCTTTGATATAATCTCATTAAAAATATCAGGCCTCTAGGTGAGGGAATACATATGGATAGTAAATGCATGTTAAGCAGGCACACCCAAACTGATGACCTAGTTATTACAGAACAGAGCCGCAGAAGATGAATTTTAATTTTGAAGTACAGCAATTCCTTTCTTGGTTAATACCATAATTATTAACATATTTTTGGAATGAATCTGCTTGTTACCCTTGAAAAAGATAATAATACTGAACCAACCAAAATACTGAAATGACATTTTTTGGAATAAAATAAACTCTTATTTTCCAGAAGACCACACAAGTGAAAAAACACACGTAATTTCATTAACTATAATTACTGAGAGGAGATGGGAAAAGACGTGTGCCAAATCCCTTTTTGTGTGTGTGTTCTCAAAATGTAGCTGGGTTGAAAAATATAAACCCTAGAGGAAATACACTCATCACCCAGCCAAATAAAGGGGGAAGGAGTAGAGGGGAGAGTCACGCTGAGTCCACCATAGGAAATAATTAGATTTTTATAGAATTGGATTTCCTGTTAAAAATTGGAAAGTATAGTTCCACAAAGCCTAAGAATGTATAGAACATAAAACCTACCCTGTGCTGTGCAGTCCAGTGCACTACAATAACAAACCCTTCTCTCTTCAGGAGTGAATAATGCGGCCGACAGAAACGGCCATGGAGACCGAAGATTTTTATATAGTCCGTTTTTAAAATACAATTTCAATATTTAATTTCTAGTCATTTATAATGTTAAAGGTCCTGAAAGCTCAGATACCCACAGAGTCAGTGAATTGGGATACAATGGATTATTCATAGACTAAGTGCTGCCGAAGAGCGTACCGTGCTAAAATGATCCTAACGATGATGTTAGAAGATCCCCCTCCCAATTTTGGAACAATTTTTGGAGTGAAGGCTTATCACCTTTTTTTTTTTTTTTTTTGATTATAAGAGAAATTCTACCCTGATTATTTCTTTTTGTTCGTGTTTCCTGCATCTTCACTCCTGCTATTATTTTGCTCTAGGAAATTTGCTTTGGGAATCAAGTATTGAAAATTATAGATGGCGAGGTTTTTAAAGTTTAGCCCCTTGGTCAAAAAGTTGATTGGCTAGCAGAAAACCATTCAAGAAACTTATCCTACAATATGCAGGTGGCTGTGTTCCAAAAGAACGCTGATAGGTAAAATGACAAAATCATTATCATTTGATTACAACTCAGTAAAATAAGGAAATAGATTTTTAATGTCATAGTGTTTCTAAGAGACAAATAGACACTATTAAAGCTGTGCCAGTTATTTCTGTTCTTAGTAGTGACCACGTTCTTTAAAAGTCTAAGTCTACCAAGACAAAAATAAAAGCCCACTAGTATTCCATAGTCATCGTTGTAGAGGTAAGACTTGTGAGTGGGAAAATTGGGGAGAAGATTCCATAAGAATTCAAGCCAGTATTTTAATTCATGTACCTGCAAAAGTTAGGGTCAAACAGAAATTAGTCCTCTCCCAACACCTGTGCATCCCTGCCTTGGATTCTTTACTCATGTTGTTCTTGACTTTAAGACATCTTTCTCACTCTTCTGCACTTGTCAACATTGTGTTCATTGTTCAAGCTCCATATTAAAAACATAGTCTTCCAAAGTTGTGCGTGGTCATTCCCTCTCTTACCCCACCTAAACCCCTATTTTCTTTGCTCCCCAAATCTCCTCATGCTTCCCCTGGTAACCTCCCCTGGTTGCTCCTCAGGGGTTCCATCTCCTGGAATGCTCCTCCAGGCATTCATAAACGTGGCAGACCTGAAGAACCCAGAAACCCTGAGGAGAATGCTGCATCCCATAAACAGCCACATCAAATTTCGTTTTCACCTTCAAGTTTTATTTCTTTGGTTTATGAATAGTTCTAAAGATAGAGACTAGAATTTTGGAAAGCCATTTTTCTTCTTCATTTCTATCTTCTCTTTTGATATGAAGATAGTTGTTGCCCCAGCTATTAATGTCAAATTAATTTAGAAAACAAGAAAAGTGAGAACAGAGATTTAGTAACCATTACTAGCCATTTACTAACCATTAACAATTTATTTTAAATCTTTTATAGACTATTGATATTTATCAGAGTGTCAGTAGGCTGAATGGGGTCAATAGAGATCAATGGCTGGGGTATATTTCATACAAATAGATCTAAGCAAAAAGATTAAGACAAAATGATAGGATCAGAGTAACTTTTAAAAAAGAAGTGTTACCCCTCTTTTTTGCGTGTGTGATGTAGATATTTAGTAAAGATATTATAGCTTTACTTTCACCACTTTCAGAAACCCCTGCCCTTTTTTCTCCAACTTGGACTAATTTGGCAAATATTTGCCCTTTTTTGTTGCCTTAATCTCACCATACACAAGGCAGAGCCACTTACTTCGGACAAATTACCTTCCTGTGTACTAAGTGTACCTATTTATATATGCAGTACATATACTAACACTATGGCCTGACGTGCTGGAGTCAGGGCAAGGATTTCAGCAGAAACATTTGCCTCAAGATCAAGTGTGTCTCAAATTCTGAGGGACTTCAACAGCAAATTGTGAAAGGAAACAGAATAAGGCATCATTATAACAAAACTTGTACCTATTTAAAGTCTAGTGACCTCTAGTCACTAGAGGTGGCTCAGTTAGTCAAACATCAGACTCTGGGTTTGAGCTCAGGTCCTGATCTCAGGGTTGTGAGATCCAGCCCCATGTTGGGGCCCCTGCTCATCAGGGAGTCTGCTTGAGAGTCTCTCCTCTCTCCCTCTTCCTCTGCCCCTCCACCATCCTCTCTACCTCTCTCTCTCTGTCAAATAAATAAACAACACTTTAAAAATAAAATAAAATCTAATGACCCCCGATACTGGGCAAATCTGAAGGTAAGATTGATCCAAGAGGTTTCTGGGCAGTATGCTTTCTTCTACTCACTGGCTTGAGAGTTACACACCATAGGCATTTCATGCTTTCAAAACGAGCATTTACATACAAAGTTCTTCCTTCCTGGGATGCCCTTCGGACATTTTATCTTCTTGGTAAGCACGTACTAATTCTTCGAAGGCCAAATAATGTGCCACATCTCCTGTGTTTCCTTCCTGATCCCCAAAATAATTCTTCCCATCTTTGATTTGACACTTATCTCTTTGTCTTGAAAGTGTCTCTATTGCACAGATTGAACACTGAATTTTGGTTGTCTCTGAACTGGTATCATTTAGCACAGTCCTCAAGAGAGTAAGATCTTGATAACAGCTGAGTAATTTCTCTTTCTCCACTTGCGGGTCCTTGACTGTATATTCTAGCTATGAAAAGAAGGAGAAACAGAAAGAAAAAGAGGGTTAGGAGGACACGAAGCAAAGATTCTGGGGCCAGGGAGAGATTGGGAAGGGTGGTGGCGAGCAGCGTTAGGCCTTTCCAAGTATGTAACAGCTCAGCCTGCTCACTTAATTTTGTTTGGAACCAAATACTGAATGGCCACTGTCAGTGTCTCTGTGATACATATATTTTGAGAAGATTCTGTGAAAGGCACCCTAGAAAGTCTTGTTGAATACACATTTGTATAAACTTTTTAATACAACAAATTTAGTCTTTCATTCTCTGTTCTCCCTTTTGAGAAAATAAAAATCCTCTGAGTTTAATACTCACTACTGCATAGGGGCACCTGGGTGGCTCAGTCGGTTAAGCATCCGACTCAATTTCAGCTCAGGTTGTGATCTCAGGGTTTTAAGATGGAGCCTCTAGTTGGGTTGTATGCAAAGAGGGGAGGGAGTCTGTTTGAGATTCTTTCCCTCTGCCCTTTCTCACCACTCTCTCTCTCTCTCTCTCAAAATAAATAAATATATCTTTAAAAAAGTAGTCACTGAGTAAAATGTGATTTTTTTTCTGTGAAGGATTTTATCCTTCCTGTAGCTCCTTATTACAAAGTAGCCATTTTCATTTAACTTTGGAAAATGCTAGTTTTCCCTTTAAAATATGTGATTTAATTGATTGAAATGTATTAGTTCTGTATATATCATACTCCTCCAATTCAATATTTTTCACATCTTTTGGTACTCTATTGAATATTAGAGGAAATTGTGAAATGCATCAATACAATAGGTCCTCCTATTTTCCCTGGTGGATTATCATCTTATATTATCAGATATTGTCTTTGCAATAACTTGCAAATGTGCTGGGTTTTATTTCTTTTTTAAGTAAGAACCCAAAAAATAAAGTTGGTTATATAGAGAGAGATGTTTCTAACATAAAACTAGAACTTTTGTGAACTTAGCTTTCCAGCCAATATTTCTCATGATTTTAGCCCATCACTTTGTGTAATATACATAGACGATGGAATCTTTGTGACTTTGCTTAGGCTTTAACCAACTGAAGATAGAACATAATCTTTGAGATGTTTTGATTTGATTAAAAAGCACTGTTGTATTTTAACCACAAATATGTACAAATGTATCCTAAATACTCAAATTAGAGTGTTTAAAGCACTATGTACATCATACTCAACCTTGTTTAAATTGAGGATCATTTCAAATGATAACAAAATGGATCTTTGAATGGAGAAGAGTATTATGGATTGTAATCCTGTGTAATCATTGCCACAGCATTTGTTTTCATGACAAATATGAAATAATTTTAGCTGGCTATGTAGAAAAAAACTGACACATTTTTGACCTAGATATATGTTCACATCTCAAGAGGAGAAAGTCATATTCACTTATTCATGACTGGGCAACAGTCCTTTTAAGAAATAGAAAATTACCTGATATTTTTACTACAGGAAAAATTGTTTCTGAGAATTAAACTATGCCTACATTCCCTATATTTATTTTTGAGGATTTTGAAAATTCTTCTTTCTACAATCAATAATCATTAACAGTTATTGAGCCCTTCTGATGGGCCAGGTCCTTTACTAAATGATTTACCTGCTTTACCTCATTTGTTTCTTGCAACAGATTTGTGAGGTGGCTTTTATCCCTATTTCCCCAAGTGAAATATGGCTTAGATATAATAAGTGATAAGCCCCCAACTAATTTTTACCTGGTAAAATTTTTACTTGTAATCTGTAACAATTTTTACCTTGGTAATCTGACCCCATAGCTTTCACTCTTAACCACTAACCATGGACTAAGTGCTTAAATTTTTTCTGGGAAAAAAAAGAGGGAAAGGCAAATGAAGAGGAAAGAAGAAAAGAGATAAAAGAAGGATAATGGAGAAGAGTGAGAAAATGTTCTATTTGACATAACAGAATTTTCATGAATTAAAATATCAAAAAATTTATCTCTAAATATTTAAATATGTGTATTTTATGACTAAACCTACAAGAAACAAATTAATTTTCCTATCCATTTTCTCGAAGTTATTTTACATAAAATATCACTGGCATTCTAAATGGCAATTTTGAATAAATGAGTGATAGTTGTATAATTGGCCTCAATACTTCATCTGTCCCTGAATCCACACCTTTACAAAGGAATTGTCATGAGTGTAGTCTAGTTTCTTATCTGTTGATGTTCAGTCACATACTTCACTATGGCCAATGACATGTGTGTGGCATGAGTTACGACATTATCATATCATGTAAAGGTGTGGTGAACTTAAAGCCTTTTCACCTTTCAGATCTTCAGTTTTGTCATGGAAAGTAAGAGTTCAAAATAGATAATTATACATATGTGTATATATATATACACACCACACACACATATATATATATATCTTACATACATTTATATATATCATTATGCCATACATATATAACCCCATTCATACTTTTCACACTTTATAGGCCTTGAAACAGATTCTCCTCTTTCTGATTCATAAAAATGTATGAATATAATTATATTTATTAAAGCAGGTGGCAAAACTGATGGATCATTGGCCCTGCAGGCAGATTTTCCTTAATTTTATTAGACCATCTTTAGGTAGGACAAGTACTCTCCCAATTGAAGATAATTCCTTCTATTTCTTATTCAGTGTCTATCATTTCATTCCGTACAATTACATTACTTGCCTGGGCACTAAAATATTTGCCACAGGCACCTTTGGATGTAAAGGTGTTCCTGTCAGTGACTACTTTATGGTTGATGTTTATTCTCTTTATTTAATTATCTTTGCCCCTTTTATTTTTTTATTTTTTTAAGATTTTATTTATTTATTTGACATAGAGAGACAAGCAGAGGGAGTGGGAGAGGAAGAAGCAGGCTCCCAGTGGAGGAGCCCGATGTGGGGCTCGATCCCAGGACACTGGGATCAGGCCCTGGGCCGAAGGCAGACGCTTAATGACTGAGCCACCCAGGTGCCCCTTTTTGCCCCTTTTTAAGTCTTCTTTCCTTTTTCAAGATTTCAAGCAGACTCCCCCCCTCCCCGAACAGGGAGCCCACGGCAGGCCTCGATTCTAGGACCCTGAGATGACCTGAGCCAAAATCAAGAGTTGGTCGCCCAACTGACTGAGCCACCCAGGTGCCCCCTGTTTTAAGTCTTCTTTCACACCATTGATAAATTCACCCTCCTCAAATATTGTTTTCTTCATGTAATTCTTTTGCTCAAGTGCTTATGACAGCTTCCTATTTTATAGCATACGTAGTGTCCAGACTGATGTTCACATTCTTCCATAATCCTTTCCTAGTGAATGACAGTGGGAAGAAACTGCGCAGCTCCTTTCTCAACCAAAGTCACACGCATACACACACACAAACACACACACCCAATCTTATTTCCATATCACTACAAGACTGTCTCTCTTTCTTTAATGGGATATGCCTTTTAATGTCTAACATCACTTCATCTCATAAGGCTTTCTTCATGAGTTTTCCACCTTTCTGTCAACTATCACCACCTCTATTTATTACACAAATGCCAAATGTTAGTGCAGACTAACTGCTCTAACAAATAGCCCCAGCATGGTATACTGGATTAAATTCAATATAAGTTTATATCTTGGTCATGTACCTAGACTGAATAAAGGTCCAGGTTTGCAAGTCGGTCTTTATCCACAGAAACAATCAAGGATCCATGCTGATAGAAGATATAACATTTTCATCTAAAGGACTTAAAATGTATTCGTGGTCATCATCTGCATAACAACCAGCCAGATGGGGAAAAGATCATCAATAAGACATTTTCACATTTCAGCTTCTTGTCCCAGAATGGATGCACATTCACTTCTGTTCATATTGGATTAAAAGATTTAGTTGCTATTAAATATAGTTCTTTGTCTGTGTGGCTGCTGATGAATGACAGCTCTGTTCAATGGAAAGGGAAATATTAATTGTGGTGGACAGCTATCTCTGCCACATATAATTTACTTCTCTTCTGTCAATGCTTTCCAACAAACTCTTTGTCCCCTAGCTTTTCCTCATTGTACATTTCATGTGCTCAACATATTTGTAAGCTATACGATGTGAAAAATCATGTTTGTTTTCTCTTGTAAATGTACCTGTATCTTCCATAGTACTGAACACAGTGATGCACACATTCTATGCATAATATGTGATAATTATTGTGTAAAAATATCTAACATAATGTGTGGAACACAATAGAAGCTCAATAAATGTGTTTTCTTCCACAAGCTAATATATGTGTGTGTGTGTGTGTATATATATATGTATATATATATGATTAAATTAAGAGTATATACATATATATGTATATATATGTGTGTGTGTATATATACGTATATGTAGATATATATACACACATTTATTCCTAACTTAAATCATTGAATCATCTGTTTTGTTTTGTTTTTCGTTTGATTCTGCTAGACTCTGGGTTCAGATCTGGAGATTTAAGTATGAGTAAGACACAGTTCCTGCCCTTAAAAGGCTTGTTTTCTCTCAGTCCACAAAAATTTGAAATGTGAGCTCCTGAAGGAAGCCTAATCATTTCCAGATTTGTTGAATCCTTCCAACCTCTCACTGAAATATAGTTACTATCAATAATACTCATATTCCAAAAGCTATAGTTGAATTTTAATTCAATTCAGACCTATGTTTGAGCAAAACATTTCTAAATGCATACACATGTAAGGGTAGTATGTACAATTCAAGTCTTTTAACATCAGACTTATTTCAATTTTATTAACTTATTTGTATTCTTATCTATATACCAGCTGATTATTTTTAACCCAAGCCAAAATAACCTAATGATTTGGAATATTTATCCAAAGGTATGGACTTTAATCTTAGGATGGTACTGGTTTTTACAATCTGTTTTCAAGAGAAAACACCAATAGTTTTCAAAACAAAATCTGATTGTATTCTAATTAATATGTCATAATTTAAATATCGTACAACATTGCTTATTGTTAAACTGAAAGGTTGACCCTCTAGAGTAGGAATAACATTTAAGAGACTATGGATAGTAGTATGCTTCCAATCTGATGCAAGGTGTTATAATGTTAATTCCAGCAATCATCCTATTTGCCCCATACACAAAACACAACCAAACATATATACACACACACACTCAATTTTGGTCATTAGTAAACATACACACAATCTCCTGTGGTCACCCACTAGGAAGGTACCATCTAACATGCAAGGGGGCCTTCTGCACTGGAGTGCTCTGTTAGCTCCATTCTCCTTGGAAGAGACAAGGGTTCTTGGGAGATGCTATCTCCGACAGTGGTTCAATTCTATAATTCTAGCTGCTTCTGTGTCCAGTATTACAAAAGTAGATTTGTAGTCCAATGTGAGAATCTTTCCAACTCTCCATTCTCCCTATCTTCTGAGCTATAACCGTTTTCAATACTTCTGAACTAGCATCATTTACAAATGGTATGCCGTAGCCAATTAATGCTGAAAGCTAATTCTCTTGCCAGCGTAGGAACAGGGGAGACAGGATAGAAGTAAATAGCCTCTGATCCTGATAAAAACCCTTGAGTTTCAGGATTCTCCAACATTTACCTACATCTGCTATACATCAAACTGAAAAAAAGAGGGCTTTTTTCTTCCTTCCTTCCTTCCTTCCTTCCTTCCTTCCTTTCCTTCCTTCCTTCCTTCCTTCCTTCCTTCCTCCCTCCCTTTCTCTCTCTCTCTCTTTCTTTCTTTTTTTACTATAGGAAGGTATATTATATAAAAATAAGAAGTCTCTCTAAAAATTTCAGATTTAGCTCAAATAACACTTACCAGGTTTGGGTTTACACAAATCACTTCACATCTAGAAGCCATCCTAGACCACATCCTTTCCCTGTGTAGTCACCTTTAATCACGGGTCAAATCTGTAGATTCCATTTCTTAAAAATGTGCTTTCTTTTTCTGCTTCTGTCTCCATCAGTAATAACGTAATTCAGGATTTCGTCAGCTTGACTACTTAATAATATTTTAATTGTTCTGTTTACTTCCATTCCTACCATTCCATTCTCAACACAAACCACTAGAGTTAACGTTATGAAGATAAATATGATCATGCTTCTGCTCTACTCACTATTATTCAGTAGACATATTAAGTATAGGATAGTTAACTTCTGTGGCATGGCTACAGTGTTCTTCCTGATCTAACCCTTGGATGAAAGCTTTGCCCTTTGCCTCTGTCACCCTCTCTTCCACACACTCTTCTGTTATTTTAAGATCCAGCTATTCTGAATTTCTCCGAATTTTCTGAATATACTATGTTGTTGTTACTTACTCTCTGTCTTAGCACACTTTTTTTCTCTGTTCACAATGCCTCACTGGGCCTCTTCTCATCTTTATTATCAACATGAATTCATTACTCCAATTAATGGTAGAGTTATTGTGAGAATTAAAATAAAAAGTATCAGCACTTAGCATATACTATATAGTCATAGCAATGCACACAGCAATATGTAAAAATAGCAATAATGATAACAGTAATTATTTCATTTTAATATGATTCCCTTATATACATCAAGAAAATCAGTGCTTTCATCAAAAGCAAGCCATCCTATAAAATGTCAGTGGTTGTAGATATTTCACCAGTCCAAGGAAATTCTCTTGGATCACCCAGTTTTCCCTGAACCACTTAGTTTGTTCAAGAGGACCCTTATGGAATGCTTTTATCTAGATTTGTCAATTGTTCATCTCTATTGATATTTCATCCTTAAAGATCACGTAAATGACCCCTTAGGTAGTTCATTCTTGGTACTTCCCTCCACAACTCAATGGGAACTTATCTGTCCCATCTGCAAAGACTCCTAAATTAACAGGTCAGTGTGGCAAAGTCTAAATCGGTTTTGGTATATTCTTGACTGTGTTTTTTTTTTTAATTCCCAGGATTTTTCTTAATCATGTATGTTTTATCTTGCTCTTCAGATTTCCTCTGGAGTATTGGTTTTTTTTTTCATAAATTTGTAAGGGTATTATATACTCTCTATTATCAGATGCTAAATATCATATTATTTATTCTTATTAGCAGGTTTGTATTTTTCCATTCATCATGCTGCATTCGCACATAAATATACATAATGGGTGTGTGGTTTCAGATGTTTCTTCACTCCAATATCTTCTCAAGCATATTAATTTTCACTGTAGTGGTTTTATAAAGAATTATAACTTAAGACACTTAAAATAATATTTTTTTAAATTTTTTTATTTAAAAAGGTTACTCTCTGGACCTGCGGTACCTTGGAGCCTTGAGTTTGTTGCTTGTGTCTAGGTGTTAACTGCATGAATATATATGTAAATATATATGTAAATATTGTCATCAAAATGCTCAAAATGTGTCTTTATATGAAAGGTGAGGGGCACCTAGTGGCTCAGTTGGTTAAGTGTTTGCCTTCAGATCAGGTCATGATCTGAGGGTCCTGGGATCCCCCACCTTGGGCTCCCCACTCAGCAGGGAGTCTGCTTCTCCTTCTCCTTTTGCCCCTCCCTTCTGTTCATCATGTGTGCTCTCTCTCTCAAGTAAATAAAATCTTTAAAAAAAAAATGAAAGGTGACTGTAATATTTAATTTTTATTTGAAATCTATCCCTCTTGGAGTAAAGTGCTTAAAAGTGCACATTTTTTCCCGAAAATATGAGTTTGCAGTTTTCATTATTTTGTTATGCATATGCTATGAAAATTATAATTACTCATAAAACATTTTATAAATCAATTGTAACTTTAGCATCAAGGATTTAGTGAAATCCTTGATGCTAAATATATATATAATATTTATATTATATGTTATAAATTCTGAGTTGATGTATTTAATTCTAAATTTGGCCAGACCATTAGTCCTGGGTAATATAATTGGTTTTTCTTACCGATGGCCATGAGTATAATTAAGCCACCTTAAAACATAAGAAAAACTAAAGTAAAGAGAAAAGTGTAGGTCCAAGGCAGTAGTTTCTCTGGTGGACTAGTAAAGGAAGTGCTCCTGTACACTTCACATTATTCTCTCAAAGCTGCTGAGTGCTATCCTAAAGCCTGGAAACAAGAAGTTATAGTAAAGAAAGAACATTTTGCCTAGAAAAAAAAATGCAACATTTTCAAACATTATGCGTAAACTATAAAAGGGAGATGGATTACCCATTGCTTTAAAATATCGACTGACACTATAAGAAGCAAGTTGCGTAAGAAATAGCCATTTTTAATCAGTGGAAAGTAATCTAGCAATCTGCTAAAGTGATAAGCAGGAAAAGAAAATGTTACAGTATTCCATCGTCAAAGTCAATAAAACAATTAAATGCAGTGCCATGACTCATAGCTTAGGAATGGATGTATCATGGAAATAGCTTTTTTTTTTTTAATGTAAAATGTTGCCTTCTTCTCCTCTTGCAAAAATTAGCTAAATATAAATGCTTATTTTCATCACACCTAAAGTGAGTGCCACAACCTCAAGGTAAAATGTAATAATGTGATTGAGGTTTGTTACATAAAGTGGAAAGACTTAATCACTTATGATACCTGGCCATATTGGCTCTCATTCCCTAGCATAATCTGTAACATTTAAGTGTGTGTTTGTGTGTGAGAGAGAGAGAAAGACAGAGGTCAGAGAAAGAGACAGACAGACATTGATAGCAATGAACTTTCTATCACACATTCACATGCGCACACACACAATTCCCATACTTTGTTTTTGTTTTTGTTCTTTACAATTTTTGGATCAATGGATGAAAGTTTTAATGCCTAGAAACACAATTTTTTTTGAAACAGACACATACAAAACCAAATTAAAATTTGAACACTATTTTTTTTAAGTGCCAACTACTGACAATGTAATCAACTGCCTTCCAGAGACAACTCTATTTCAAGACCAAAAGCTGAGCAACCACATCAACAAAAGACAGAGTAAGCTTGAAGTCATCTTGTATCCATCAATTCTGTTTCGTTTGGTGAAGCACAGACCATATTTTTGCAACACACTAGACTCAAATCTGTGAGCCTCACTGTACTCCCTGAAATTTTAAGGACATTCTTGATATTGAAATGAAAAAATAAATAAATGTAGATATTTTCTCAGTAACAGTTTTATAATTTCCCTCTAAAAACCATTACATCAATACCAAGAACAACAGCAGTTAATGAAAATGTACCTTGAAACAAATATCTTTTCATTAGCACAACAAAATGCATAATATTTCTCATTAGAAAAGATTTACCAAAATGGAAGATTAATTGTCTCAAATAAAATTAAGGAAAAAATGTTTAATTAATTAAGACAGTGCTTTGATTCCTTCACATTTCATCATGATTCTCTCATTTAACTAGCATAAAATGTAAGTTTTGTATAATGTTAAAAAGCATGTTAATTTGGATTTCTTTATCAATAGGGAAAAATGTAATATATGTAAGATGTCTAATTTTTAATAGAAATGACATGATTTGCATGCATGATCAACATAAAAGAACACTTAGCTCTTTTGGCTTATAAGGAACATTGAATCCGGGCTGTGGATGACAGCTAATTTCCTCTAGTCTTCTTTTGCCCTGCAGCTATTGATGCATGCTGATCTTCAAGTATTATTGGAAAAAAATTAGGCATAAGCATGAAAAGAACAAAAAACAAAGCTATCCATTTTAGGCTAATTAAAACAAACTAGTTGAAAATGCACTCCTGCTATTGAAGAAAAAAGAGCATAATGGTGGCCTAACCATTTTGTACGAAAAACAGACTATCACACACAACCAAAAATGTGTTATAAAGTACAGATGTTCCCTTAGATTAGAAAAATAAAGTTTGCTTTTAGCATATGTAAGCATACCATATGGAATTCATTTTCATCCTTTGGATGCTTTTAAAAAATCTTGAACAAATACTTTGGGAGTTTGATATGGAGATGTAAAAATCTCTAATGTATGTTTTTATTCTTTAGTATTAGAAGAGTTCAAGGCAATAATTTAGGAACTTAATACTGAATTGCATAGTTAGAAACTAAACGATGCAAAGTATAAAATTTCTCCACTTTTTTTCATGAATGTATGTCTTTTTACTATTCTTTTTTTTTCATATAAAGTCTCGTGTGTATATAAATTAACTCCCACAGTTTAGTTGATACATTCTTTTCCTTGACTATTTTTAGTGCATTCCCATAACTTTGAAATCTTTTCTCAGAGAATCCCTACAGCCTACTATCCATCTTCTCTCCCATTTTCATGACAATTTCGTCTTTATTTTTTCATTTTGTAATTTACATAGTTGTTTCCCCTCCAATACATGTTAGAAAAAATATATAAGCCAAGTACTAACATGTAAATAAAAAATGTTGATGTGCTAATATTTATATTTTCTTACTTTTCTATTTTTCTTATGTTTTCTATAACTGTACAGTTAAAAGCATATCTCTATTGTTTCATTCATTAAAATTGCCTCATTTATTTATACATTAGCATATGTAATTAAAATCTTTCCATTCCATCGAATTTCACTTTTTAAAAATGCTTACATTCTTTTCAGCTGGTTATACGCATGTAGATGATACAGAGAATATTTACAAATACATCAATTTTTATACTGGTATAGAAATAACACATTTCCTTCTAATTGTACAGTGAGTCTTTTTTTTTTATAGATGCAGTCTGGTGTTAGGGAAATTGCACAAAAACTTAAGACTTGGTGTTTAATTTCCAGATATTTAAGTTTTGTTAGTGGATTTATTCTTATCAATGATTCCCAACTGGGCTGTGAGGGAATTATCACTCTTATTTGTAAAAATAAACACACTTTCAAATATTTAACATTGGAAATACATTGTCCATACAGGATAAAGGTCAATTTCCCTGTCAGCTTTTGTTTTCCCTTGGAAATTCATCTTCCCCTTGGGATTTTCTGGCTTGGACTATTGTGATCACCAGAGATGAAACCCCATGGATTCTCAGCTGCTTCTTCCAAGGAGCTGGTTAAGCACAGAATTTATAAAAGGTGAAACATAAAGCAAATAAATAGCACAAATAACCCAGAGTACAATTTGCATTATTGCTGATGCAAACAATGGTAGAATATAAATCTTTCTCATAGGTTGCAATCTAGGACAAGTTGGCCTGAAACAGTTCTAGTTTATACCAGTGTGATTATTAATGGTTCTTCCTTTCAATCTCAAGTGTCCTTTTTAGGATGATCAATTACATGGTTTCTCTACCTATGTACAACTTTGAATCCACCTCCTGTTTTATATCTCCCAGTAGATTCTCATTGTGCATCTGGCAGTTGGCCCCTATGCAGAAGAACTGATTTTATTTTCATGGCTCATGAAATATAGACATTTATAGAGTTATACTCCCTTTGAAATCAAGACTAAGAGAACAATTTGGACTTAGTGATAATGCTATTATCTTGCCCATTCAGTTTCAGTTTCTATTATATAATAAATAGGAATTTGGTGATTGACTTTAGAAAGTGACTTGGTTTGTTAGTTAACTAGTAGAAAATGAATAACTTGTTTATACAATAAACAAAATATCTGCATAAAATAAGGCTAAAGTGGCTGAAGCATAATGGCCAGTTAGGGAGGAAAGGGAGGGAATTTGAGAGTGAAGAGCCAGATCCTGCAGGCTTTTTATGGCTAGTAAGGAGTTGGTTTTATTGTGAAAGGAATCCATTTGAGAACTTAGGGAAATAAGACATCTCATAAATTAGGCTATAAAGGATGGTGGCTTAAACTAGTGTGGTAGTAATGAAAATAAGAAGTAAGTAGGCTCTATTTTGAAGATAGTGTTATTGAGGTTTGTGGATGAGTGGATATAGGAAAAACGTGGAAAAACTAAATCAACAGGACATCCTATGAGACAGTAGGTTTGGGACAGAAGAGAAATCAGAAGTTCTCTTTTGATCTCATTGGTTTTCATATACCTGTTTGAGATTGTGCAGAAAGAATGTCAAAAAACATAAATATATGGATCAGGTGTTCTGGAGATAGGTTAGGACTAAGAGATAAAGACTTGGATGTCATTGGCATATCAATGATTATTTTTGACTCCGTTTCTGGGTTGAATTTACCACTCAGTTATCAAACTTTGTGCAGAGAACCCATAACCCTGATATGTTATTTTCCTATTCCCTGTTGCTTTAAACACATCTATCTTGTGGTCTACCACAGAGAACTTCTCTTTTTTTTCTAATAAATAGAATAAAAAGAAATAAGCTGTCAAATAATAAAGATGTACATGTTAATTACTTTAAGTAGATGGTCTTTCAACTAAACTCCCTTTGAATTCCAATGGGTTTGAATTCCAAAGACTGACTAGATCACCAAACATTCTCTGCTCCCTCTTTGTGCATATCCACTCATGGTCTAGGAGTGCTTTATGTTTGCAACATGTTGGCGACTTTCTTGTTTGCCTGGGCAAATGAAACTGAATGCTTACCAAAAATTGGTTATACATTTTTTAATATTTCTTATGACAATTTTAATAGTTATCTATAACATAATTTAATTTGAATGTCAAACAGACTAATGTTACATAAATATGAAATTAGAGTGGGATGTTTGAAACTTAAGTTGAATGGGTTGAAATAATTCAATATAGGTTATTAACTCAAAAATTATTACTGTCAAATTAGATGTGAACAAAATAATAATAAAAAACTAACATGTCATAAAGGACTAAAATTGCTTTATATGTGTCTAAATTCTTGTTCCACTTTAAAGAGAGCCCAAATGCCCATCGACTGATGAATGGATAAAGAAATGTTCATATATATATATATATATATATATATATATATATAT
>NW_024427107.1:26645716-26683802 GCF_017311325.1 Ursus maritimus | reverse complement strand
TTCATATATATATATATATATATATATATATATATATATATACACACACACACATACACACATTATATATATTACAAATATATATATATTTACACATTGTAATATATATACATTACCTTATACACACACACACATATATATATATATACACGTACACACACACACACACACACACACACACACACACACACACACACGCTGGAATATTACTTGGCCATAAAAAAGAATGAATTCTTGCCATTTGCAATAACATGGATGGGAGCTAGAGTGCTAAGTGAAATAAGTCATAGAAAGACAAATATCATATGATTTCACTCATATGTGGAATTTAAGAAATGAACAGATGAACATAGGGGGGAAAATAAGAGGGGGTGAACCATAGAACAGACTCTTAAGTATAGAGAATAAACTGAGGGTAGCTTGAGGGGAGGTGGGCGGGGAAATGGGTTAAATGGGTGATGGATATTAAAAAGGTCACTCGTGATGAGCACTAGGTATTGTATGTAAGTGATGAAACACTAAATTCTACTCCTGAAACGAATATTACTCTATATGTTAACTAACTGGAATTTAAATAAAAACTTGAAACAAAAAATAAAAAATAAAAAAACATAGAAATTGATAAAAATGCTCATAGTTAATGCATCTTTGGTAGTTTATGGAAGAATAACAGCTTAGAACTATGTATAAGCAGAACTAGACTAAAAGAAAATTGGCCTTATATCAAAAGATTGATAGATCAATACATATACACATGTTTTAAATTGAAACTGTTCAATGAACGTATGTATCATTTTTATGTTTTGCTGCTTCAATTGACCTTTTTTTAGGTCAGACTAACCACTGCCCTAATACCAGATAATAGAGTTTTTATGGGAACTTCAAGAATTGTTTGGATGGTACTGTTAATTGCTAAAATTTAAAAGATTTAAAAAACAAACTATGAAGAAAAATGTTTTAAAGAACAGGTCTTCCACACATCCTACAAACATATATATTGCAGATACTACTATCTATTCAGCACTGAGTATTGATCTAATTGCCCCATATTTGGTTACATTTGTTCACATTTACTGATTCAGGGTCATTCTCTTCCACTTACGGCCAAACCCATTGGAATCCAGCAGCTATGGACATTGCTTTTGCTAAGAACACCAATTACACTTGCAATATTTATCTAACATGGTATTTATCAGTTGAGACTATGGCAATTCTCTTCTTAAAATGCTCTCTGTCTTCATTTTCAGTGACAATTCTGACTCCTGCTTTTTCTTCTACCTCTCCAGATGCATATTGAGGACTTTTTCCTGCCCCTTCTGTGTTAGTCATCAACACGTTCTTATAGTCTCCTGCTTCTTTTCCCTCTCCAAATACTTCAATTTTAGTTTCAACTGCTATCTATATGCTGATGTGTCCTACTGCAAACAAGGCTAGGTTTATACTCAGAGCAATAAATAGCCTCGATCATCCTACTACCTATTTAACATGGTACATGGATGTCATATGGGATGTGAAACTGAAAGAAAAACATATATAAATGTATGCGCAGATGAATACGGCTATGGATAGTTAAGACACTCCTGAAGACTTCAAGAACACAGGAGGACAGATTGTACCTGATACAATGATTTATTTTAATGTTAGAGCTACTAAGAGAGCATGGCATTGGTGATAAGATAGAAAAGGACGTCAGTGGAGCAGAAGAGATTGTGCAAACAAACTCACACATAGATAGACATTTGATTTATGGAAAAGGTAATGCTCAGATCTTCACAATAATTTGTTCTGAGCTCATTGAATACCTATGTGAGGAAAAAAACTTGATCTTTGCAACATATCATAGATAAGAGAATAACTCCAGATGCATTTTGGATTTGCATGTAAAAAATAAAAATAAATAAGTAAAATCAAATCAAAGCTTCCAGAGTGAATCACAGTATTGTTACTAACTTTAAAGTTAACCAAGATTTTATGAACAGAATACACAGTACTAACCATAAGGAGAAATAATTTTGAATTGTAAGATATTAAAATTTAGGATTTTTATTTATCCGAGTGCAACATTAAGATTATGAAAATGCAAGCCACTGAGTGAAGAAGATATTTCGAATACATTTATCAAACAAGCAATTGATATCCTAAGTGTACTGATAACTCCTACAAATCAATATGAATACCAGCAATTCAATATTAAAAATGGGCAAACCACCTGAACAGGCATTTCACAAAAGACCAACAATATAAACATATGCTGATTAACAATCAAGGAGATGCAAATCAACACTAGTCAATGCATTGTCAAATGGTGGCACTTTTAAAAGTCTGAAAAAAACAGGTTGAAGAATAGGTGAAACAGCCTGTACTGTCATATTTAACTCCACACACACATATTCTAAACCTACTTAAAATCTTAGTTATAAGTCAGTAGAAATGTACAGAACTGTGAGTCATTTATAAAAATGTTCTGACGGCAATTGCTATAATAGACCCAAAATGCAAACACCCAAATGCCCACCAACAATAAAGTCATTAGATAAACTGTGACCTAGTCATACAGTGAAAAACTGTATATAACAATTAAGTAAATAAACTGCAAGTCAACTTTACTACATGTTTAAATCTCAGAAACATAATACTGAGTGAAAGAATAAAAAAAAAATCTAGTTTTTCATATGATTCAATTTCTATAAAATTCCAATACAGGCAATAAGAATCTATGTAAGATTTCAGGATATTGGATATGGTTGGGGACTCAATGGAGCTAGATATTAGGAGAGACAGGTTTTTTTTGGATCATGGTGATGTAGTAAATCTTGAAATGTAAATTTATAAAATATGGAGTTTCCTGTAGGCATGAATTATACACATAGTAGATAAAACTACTACAAATTAAATATCTAAACTCCACAGCTATTAAGTGACTAACAGAGAGTTTTAACCAAAACATGTTTGATTACAAGTTATGCATTAATTTCAAATAATATTCTGGGAAAAAAATCCTTCATATAGTGATGTTTATAACTATATTAATTTTAAACTTTTTATATTTGCTTAAGGAAATTTGTTCAGAAACCTAAAGAAACTTGTATCTTTGTCTAAACTAACAAAAAACATTGTTCGATCTTATAAGAATCTCTGTCATCATATGGAATTTTGAATATGAAAAGAGCTACTATGGAGAATATAATAGGTCACATTCCTAGCACTACCTGGGAACAGTACCATTTCTATGAATCACTCTCAGACACAAAAGCGTTTCAAAAAACCAACAAAAAGGAATGTTGTCAAAAAGAAAGGGTAAAATGGCTGAAATCATAGATTAGTGAAAGAAAATTTTCAAAAACAAGCACTTATTTCTCCGTAGCTTTCAATACAAAATAAAATTATCTACTGGGGAATTTTATCTAATTGGAGGTCTTTTCATTCATTCAACAACAATGTATCAGACACTGTTCTACATGATATGAATACAGTTAGGAATAAGATGAAAATCTGTCTGCTCCCGTATAACCTAGACCTGATGTGGAGAGACTATGAATACAAAAGATAAACCAGTTATAATATATACATATACTATATCATATATTATATGTGAAATCTCATATATATATGTGTGTGTGTTGTATATATATGTATATGTGTGTGTGTGTGTGTATGTATGTGTATATATATATATATATATATATATATATATATATAGCAAGTTATGAGAAGTAGAGCAGGCCCCCGTGCAGTTTCAGTTTCTGAGGTTTCAATTACCTGCAGTCTACTGCTGTCCAGAAGCAGATGATCCTCCTTCCAACATATGGTCAGAAGGTCAGTAGCAGCTTAACACTATCTCATGATGCCTACATCATTCCTCTCACTTCATCTCTTCACATAGGCATTTTATCATCTCACATCATCACAAGAAGTATGACTACAGTACACTATATTTTGAAAGGGAAAGACCACAATCACATAAATTTTATTATATTTATAATTGGTCTATTTTATTATTATGTTGTTGATCTCTTACTGTACCTCATTTATAAATTAAACTTTATCAGAGGTATATGGATGTATAGGAAAAAACATAGTCTATATAGGGCTTGGTATGATCCATGGCTTCAGGCATCCAGTGGGGGTCTTGGAATGTGAACCCTGTGGGTAAGAGGGGACTACTCTATGTGTTAAGGAAAAACAAAACAGAAAAGGGCAATGTTGAGGTATTATGCTGGGGGAAGGAGAAGGTATGAAATTTAAATAAGGTGCAGAGAAAGGCGTTGCCAAGGAGATATATAAATGAATGACTAAAAGAAGTGAAGAAGTGACCTGTATACAAATCTTAGGGAAAACTATTTCAGGCAGAGGAAATAGTCTAAAATTCCTGAGGCTGGTGTTTGGCAGTCATGTTCAACAAGCTCTCAGGGGCCAGACTGACCAAGAGGGAGTGAGCAAAGAGTGGTGGGATATCAGGTCTCAGAGGAAGCTGGATGGACAGAACATGTGGAACCTGATAGGCCCTTGTGAGTACATCAAATATTGGGGAGTTCTGATGAGAGGGATGATAAGCTTTTTTTTTTTTTTTAATTTTAATGAGATTGTTTTGACATTTGTGTGAAGAATAGGCTGAAGGGTTGTGGTCATGGAATCAGGAGAACCGTAAGGAGGCAATGATAGATATTCAAGAAGGAGATAATACTGGTTTGGAACAGAGTGGTAGCAATGGAGGAGGTTTGAAGTAGTCAGGTTATAAATTCATTATGAAGGTAAAGGTCTGATGTTGTTCACGGATAGAATGGGGAGCTGGAAAAAGGAATTCATGATGGCTCTTAAGATTTGGGGCTGGAACATTTGAAAGGATGATGTTGTTTATCTACTTGAAGTGAGGAAAACAAGAGAAAAGCAGGTTTTTAAGGAGTGGTTAAGAAGAAGACAAGGAGTTCATTTTTGAGCTGTTCAGGCTGAGATGCCTATTTACAGTCAACTATACAAATCTGGAGAGACTGGGGCTGGAAATAAAATTTGGGACTAATCCGCCTCAGCAAGATAAAAATAGACGACCATATGAGATCCACCAGAGGATAAATGTAGATAGAAAAAATAAGAAGAAAGCTAAGGACTGAACCCTAGGGCATGACACACAGAGAACGGAGAGGCAAGGAAGAAACAACACGGGAAGAGTGTCCAGAATGGCCAGAGTGATGAAAAAAAAATGTTAAACAAAAAAGCCAAGTAAGAGAGTGTTTCAAGAGAGTGGTTCACCAAGTAATGTCAATTAAACGAGGACTGAGTAGTGTGGAGGTCACTGAAGTCTTTGTTAAACACAAGTGGGTTGGTGGGGATTACTTGTCTGGTTGAAATGGGTTCAAGAACGCAGGAGGAGAGGATTCAGAGGTAAGGACTACTGGTATCTTCAAAGAGGTCACCTGTAAAAAGAAAACAAATAGAGGGATAGTTGTTAAGATGGACAAGAGTGGAATGTTCAGGAAGGAGCAATAACAATACAACAGTAGAGAGGAAAAATTGAGAGGTATAAGAAGAAAAGCTTAGATATTTGGAGGCATGATAGGTTTGAGGTGTATGTATGATGCTAAAATATTGCTGCTTGTGCAGTCTCATAAATAAGGAGGACATAGAAACTCACTGAGGTTGTGGCAGACATTCACATTTTTATATTCCAAAGATATTAGAAATAATCACTGCAAGCAAAACAAAGAATCAAGTCATGTTGGAGGTTTTAGAATATAAATGCATTGACATTATATATCAACTATAAGCTTAGTTGTTTAAATTTTTGAATAAGTATGTTTTTTATGATGTTTCAGAATCACATTTGCAATTCTCATCTCTCTCGACACACCATGAATCTCTCCCACATGCAGAGTTTCCATTGACTTCAAAGAAAACATTTCACGTGGAAGCAACAGGACTGGGTTGAGAACTGAGCCCAAAGAAAATGCAGATATGGCAAATAGTTGGGAGAGATGGTTGACCATACAGTCAGTGGATATTTGCAAATGTATAGAAAGTCCATTATGGAAATGTATCCTTTCGTAAACAAGTTGAAATTGTTATAGTAAATTTTACAAAAATGCATCCAGGCACTATTTAACTTTACAACAAGACGAGGTACCTGTGTCATTTTGACATAAAGCAAAAATAGAATCACATTCATTGCTTACTTGTTGAAACACATCAAGATCTTGAAACATCTAATATTTTTTATAAAGAATAATTTTGCCAGATGTCTGTATATATGCACAATCAGACATGCTTAAAATATTTTGACATTTAAGCCACTTTAATTATTTAAAGGATTTTGACTCTTTGGCCTGGGACATGTTTATTCAACAAATATGTATTCCATTATTTCATTATTATTGAACACAAGGCAATTTACCAGAGACTAAGGGAACACATAAACAGTGGACAGAGAGGTGGTTGCGAATAGAACAGAGTTCTGCCATACTAAGACATGTACGTGCACATTAATGTAAATATGTGAAAATACATAGAAGTTTGGGATTGGGAAAAGTAAAACAGTAGCTTATAACTTCTTTACTGACAGTGACAGGTTTATTTCTCTAAAGGAAAATTAAAATTTGGAAAGAACTAATAGGAGTTCTATAGTTTTTAATCACTAAACTCACAACAATATACATGGAAGGTGAAATTATCTCACAAAGAAGCAATCACTTTATTTTCACCACCCATTTTATAGTTTACACTTTCAATATATAAACTACAGGTAATTTATGTAAAAGACACATGCCACTTAGAAGGTCAAGTAATACTTTTCTTTAAAAAAGCTAACTTATAATCTATTAACAAATTGTCAGATTTAAGAATAAAATGAAATTGTTTATGTTCTCTATAATTTATTCTTCTCTTTCTCTGTTGACTTGACTGCCAAGGTAATTTTTAAAAAATTAAACCATAGTACCATGGCTCCATACCAAAATTATATTGCTGTGCATTCAATTGCAATATTCCTCCTGAGGCCAAAACATTATTTTCACAAAGAATAATGCTATGCAAAATAACAGGAAACATACTGTGAATAATGTCTTACATATGAAACACTTGGTGCTGTTACCAAAACATTGATTTTGTGTATGCAAATCTAAATAGCCATAGAGAAATGACAGCATAACAGTTTATGGATATATTAGGTATATTTCAGTTGTGAGCACTTTATCAATTGTTAGGGTTAATTTTCCTTAAGAAAAAAATTGCATGGTTACGCTTGTAGGAAAATTAGAAAAGCTCATGGATTATAATTTTACCTAGAGTCAAAAATATTAAAAGGTGAACGTTAGTACACACATAATTTCTGATGTTCACTATTAAGTAACATAAGGCCATTTATCTTAAAGTCAGCAAATTTCTCAAAATAAGGTTATAAAATATAATGAGGACATGGGAAAAACATTCCATGCAGGTGTGGAAAATGGTCTACAATATATATTTTTGCACTGATTTTCTTTGTTTGTTTTTATGAATTTCACCAATGTTCACTCAGTTTTAATGTCTGTGCACAAAAGAAAGAAATGACTAATTCGCCAAATTGTCATACTTTATTATTAAGTATTCCATAATTTTTCTTAGCTTCTCATTTTAAAAAATGAACTTCTTGTGAATTTATAGCATTTTTTTGTCAATGAAAAGAGTAAAGAAACTATATGCAGTTATACTTTTAGAATTCATACATATTTCTAGTAATATAAATTGTGTAAAATAAAAAATCTGTCAAGAAATTAGTAGTGATGAGTAATTCTTTTGACAATGTAGAGGAGAAAAAACAATGTTTAAGAGCCAGTCATGTATTTATTTCACTAAATAGTATACTTTGGGTATTTTCAAAGCATTTGTACCTATAATATAATGTATTTTCAAAACAACATTTAATTAAACTGAACAATAGTTAAATAAAAAAATGTACCATCTATATCTTTGACAAATACATCTCCATGAAAACCTGGAAGGTCATGTTACATTTAAAATTCTAGACACCTTGCATTATTATGCAGGAATGTGCCTATGCAGGGAGAGCTGCAGACCCGTAGGCCCACAGTCTGCCTTTCTTTTTTCCCACTCTGCACTGTGAGGGACATTATGCTCCTCCTTATGAGCACCACAGTCCCTGGGTCAAAGTGTTGTCTGCAACCCCAACCCAGAAGAACAGCAACCCCTTGGCCATCACCAGTCCATGGTTGTACCCACACACACCTGTGGTGGAGTGGGTAACACATGTGGGGCAGTTTGCCCTCTGGAGGACAGATCTGCCAAGTAGGTCCAAAAAGGACAGAAAATTCCAGGTCTGATAGACAACACAGTCCAGAAGAGGTGATTGCACCAGGGACTTCTGGCCCTTTGAAGTGGGGTGTGACCAGAAGAAGGTCAAAAAGAGGCTGTCTAAACACAGAACCAGAGTATTTGCCCTGCCTGTTGAGTTCTAAGCAAAAATTAAATTTGAAAAACATGATCAATATAGAAGAAAGAGAGGAAGGAAGAGGAAGAGTTATAGGAGCCAAACTGAACAAAGAATTGATCTTGTAGGGCCTCAAAAACAGTGGCCAGGAGTGTAAGTGTTATTTTTAGTATGCTGAGAAACAATTGGAGAGATTTTTGTTCTATTTTGCTTTAGTTTGATTAAGTCTTTAATTTTTTGGAGCAGTGTAAGGTTCACAGCAAAATTGAGAAGAAGGTACAGAGATGTCCCACGTACTCCCTATCTACCCTACCCACATACTGATCTTCCTTGACTTATAATGGGTTATGTACGAAAAAAAAAAAAAAAACATCATAAATTGGCAAAATTGTACGTTGAAAATGCATTCTTAAAATTTTTAAAAAAGATTTTATTTATTTATTTAAGAGAAAGAGAAAGCATGAGCTGGGATGAGGGGCAGAAACAAGCTTCCCATTGAGCAGGGAGCCAAGATCCCAGGACACTGGAATCATGACCTGAGCCAGAGGCAGCTGCTTAACCGACTGAACCACCCAGGTGCCTCTGAAAATGCATTTAATATACCTAACTTACCCAACATCATAACTTAGCCTAGTCTGCCTTAAATGTGCTCAGAACACTGACATTAGCTTACAATTGAGCAAAGTCATCTAACACAAAGACTATTTTATAATAAAGTGCTGAATATCTCATGTAATTTATTGAAGACTATACTGAAAGTGAACAGAATAGTTGTCTGGGTATAGAATTGTCTAAGTATATCAGTAGTTCACCCTTGCGATCGTGTGGCTAGGTGGAGGTCATGGCTGGCTGCCACTGTCCAGCATCATGAGAGATCATACTGCCTAGCCTGGGAAAAGACCCAAACTCAAAATTCAAATTATGGTTTCTAGTAAATGTGCATCACTTTCTCACCATTGTAAAATCAAAAAGTTGTCTAAGTTGAGGACCATCCTATACATAGCTTCCCACATACCTGTTTGTGTCTTTGAGTATTGAGTCCATTGTCTCGATGTTCCCCATTTCTTTTTTTATTCATTTACCTACTAAGGAATATCTTGGTTGCTTCCAAGTTTGGGCAATTATCAATAAAGATGCTATAAACATCCCTGTGAAGGTTTTTGTGTAAATATAAGTTTTGAACTCCTTTGGGTAAATACCAAGGAGTGTGGTTGCTAGATCCTATACAAGTAGGTTTAGTCTTTTAAGAAACCATGAAACTGTCTTCCAAAGTGGCTGCACCATATTTCATTCCTATCAGCAATGAATGAAACATCCTGTTCCTGTACATCCTCGTCAGCCTTTGGGGTTGTCAATGTTTTGCATTTTGATAATTCTAAGAGGTATATAAAGGTAAATCATTGAGTTCTACTATGTTCGTACTGATTTTCTGCCTCCTGGATATGTTCATTTCTAATAGAGGGGTGTTGAAGTCCTTCCAATAATGAAAGTGGATTCATCTATTTCTCCTTGCAATTCTAATGGCTTTAGCCTCACATTGTTTGACACTCTGTTCTTAGATGCATATATATTAAGGATGTTATATTCTCTTTAAGAATAATCCCTTTATTATTATGTAATGCCCTTCTTTGCCACTTAAAACTTTTCTCGATTTGAAGTCTGAAATTAATGTATCTATTCCTGTTTCCTTTTGATTAATGTTAACATAGTAAATTTTTCTTCATCCAGTTACCTTTAATCTATATACGCCTTTTATTTTAAGTGGATTTCTTATAGACATGTGTAGTTATTAATTTTTTTATCTATTCTATCTCTGTCTTTTAATTGATACATGTAGACCATTGATATTCAGAGTGATTTATATATCTTTGGATTGATATTACCATATTCCTTACTGTTTTCTATTTGTTGCCTTTTCTTTGTTTCTGTTTTGTCGTCCACTGTTTTTCTGCCTATTGTAGTTTTAATTGAGCATTTTATATTATTCCTTCTTTTCTCCTTTTATAGCATATTGGTGTTTATCAGCATAACAATTATACTTCTTTTTTACTTTTTTGGGGGGAATGTTCTAGAGTTTGCAACATACACACATACACATACACACAAAAAACATCAGCTAATTCAAATCCATTTTTCATATTTTATAGTAACAAAATAGACCCAATTCCTTTCCTGTTCCTTTTTTTATTTTTGTTTTTATTTATTTATTTGACAGAGAGAGAGGCAGCAAGAGAGGGAATGTAAGCAGGGGGAGTGGGAGAGGGAGAAGCAGGCTTCCCGCTGAGCAGGGAGCCCAATGCGGGGCTCAATCCCAGAATGCTGGGATCATGACCTGAGCCAAAGGCAGACGCTTTACGACTGAGCCACACAGGCGCCCCTGTTTTTATTTTTTTTAATATTGTATTTATTTATTTGAGATAGAGAGAGAGACAGCATGAGCAGATGCAGAGGGAGAGGGAGAAGCAGACCCCAGCTGAGCAGGAAGCCTGACTCTGACATCATGACCTGAGCTGAAGGCAGACACTTAACCAACTGAGCCACCCAGGTGTCCCCTCTGGTTCCTTTTATCATTGCTGTCATTCACTTCACTTTTATATAAGCATTCATAAGCATACATATGTAAATGATAGATAGATGATAGATAGATAAGCATACACAATTAAATACACTGATGATACTGTTTTGGATAAACTGTTATCTGTTAAACAAATTAAGAATAAGAAAAAGAAAAAAAATATTTTACTTTCACTGATTCCTTCTCCAATGTTCTTTTTATTTTAAGTAAACCTGGATTTTTGACCTATATTATTTTTCTTCTCACTAAAGAACTTCTTTTAACATCTTTTGCAAGGTAGGTCTACTGGCAGCAAATTCCCTCAAATTTTGTATGCCTGAGAAAGTCTATTTCTCTTTCACTTTTGAAGGATAATTTTGTAAGGTATAGAGTTCCAGGTTGGTGTTTGTTTTTTCTCTCAACATGTTAAATGTTTCACTCCATTCTCTTCTTGCTTGCACTGTTTTTGAGGAGTGTTTGGATATAATTCATGTCTTTACTCCTCTATATGTAGGCGTTTTGTTTGTTTGTTTGTTTGTTGTTTTTGTTTTTTGTTTTTTTGCCTTTGACTCATTTCAGGACTTTTTCTTTGTATTTGTAGTTTGAAAATAATATGCCTAGGTATACTGTTTTCTGTTTGTTTGTTTGTTTTTGTTTTGGCACTTATCCTGTTTGTTGTTCACCTACCTTCCTGGATCTGCAAAGTGGTGTCTGACACTAATTTACAGAAATTCTCAGTCATTGTTTCAAATATTTCTGTTTCTTTTTTTCTCCCCCTGATATTCCCATTATATATATTACATCTTTTGTATTTGTCCCACAGTTCTTATATATTGTCTTTTTCCTATTTTATTCTCTTTGCTTCAGTTTCAAATGATTCTATTGATATGTCATCTAGTTCTGAGGTTCTTTCTTCAGCTGTGTCAGTCTACTAATATATCTATCAAAGTCATTTTTTATTTGTTACAAGGTTTTTTTGTTTTTAGCATTGCTATTCGGTTCTCTCTTAGGATTTCTATCTCTTTGCTTACATTGCTTATCTGGTCTTGTATGCTGTCTACTTTATTCATTAGAGTCCTTGGTGTATTAATCATAATTGTTTTAAATTCCGCATATGATAATTTCAATATCCCCACCATGTCTGCTTCTGATGTTTGTTCTGTCTCTTCAACTTGTATTTTTTGTCTTTTTTAGCATACCCTATAATTTCCTTTAAAAGTGGACATGGTGTACTGGATAAAATTAACTGCTGTAAACAGGCCTTAGTAATGTGGAGTCAAGTTTTGGGGAAGGGGACGCATTCTATGGTTCTATGATTAGGTTTCAGTCTTTTAGAAAGCATATGCTTCTGGATTATGAACTTCATAGGAGTCTCTCAGTTTGTTTGTTTTTTCTCTCTCTAAAGGTGGGACACATGGCTCCAACTAGTTAAAGTTGGCATTTTTCTTCTCCCAGGTCAGTTAACCTCTGATAAAATTGAATCAATTTAGGTTTGGTTAATTAGCTTACCTTCAAAGCAGGCGTTATTAAGCAGAGAGTTCTATAACATATTTAAAAATGGTTCCTTCCTTCTTTAAAAACACAAAGGGATTTTATTTCAGTATTTACTGTGGGAGCCTGCTTGAGCTCCTAGAGGTAAATTTCACAATAATGGGCAGGGAGCCCTTATGATTGGGTCCCCATAGAGTTTCTCACATTCAGAGTTGTCCACATTGAGACTCCAGCAATTTGTTAGTAATGGTTTGGGTTACCTTACCCTAGCATTGGTTTGCACAGTGGTTTCTGCTTGTGAGTCTCTTAGGTAAGCTGTGATGACTTGTAGTCACCTTTCTCTCCATTTGGAAGACAGTGGTTTGACCTATGTTCTCCTTTCTTTTATGGATTCAAGAAGAGTTGGTTTTTCAGTCTGTTCAGCCAGTACTAATTAGAATGCAGTTGCGCTTTCCAAGCTCCTTACATGTAGAACCAGAAACCCCATTGGAGAATTTTGAAAAGAGGAGACATACTCTCTTTTTATGACCTACAAGATCTGACTGCAGGGACCCCTGGGTGGCTCAGCCGGTTAAGCATCCAACTCTTCATTTTGGTTTAGTCCTGATCTCATGGGTTGTAAGATGGAGCCCTGGGTTGGGCTCCCCACTCAGTGGGGAGTCTGCTTGAAGATTCTCTCCCTCTGTACCACCACCCACACACTCTCTTTCTCAAATAAATAAATCTTTTTTAAAAATTGAAAAAAATAAAAGATCTCACTGCTTTTTGGAGAATGTTTAGTTGGCCACTATAACAAAGGGAGGGAGACCAGTAAAAAGACTATTACCTCACTAAGGAAAAATAATGTAGCTTGGACAAGAATTAACCAGTATAGGGGCGCCTGGGTGGCACAGCGGTTAGACGTCTGCCTTCAGCTCAGGGCATGATCCCGGCATTATGGGATCGCGCCCCACATCAGGCTCCTCCGCTATGAGCCTGCTTCTTCCTCCCCCACTCCCCCTGCTTGTGTTCCCTCTCTCGCTGGCTGTCTCTATCTCTGTCAAATAAATAAATAAAATCTTTAAAAAAAAAAAAAAGAATTAACCAGTATGGGTGGTAAGAACTGGTTGCATTTTGGATCAATTTTGATAGAAGAGATAATAGGATTTGCAGATGATATGGCCTACAAGGGAGAGAAAAAAAATCAATGATGGTCATAGAGTTTTTGGCCTTAGTGACAGAGCTAATAGTGATGCCATTTGCTGAAGTGGAGAAAGGGGTAGAAAGAAAATAATGATGTTGAAGATATGTTAAATTTGAGACTTTATTAAACATCCTAGTAGATATATGTTGAACACTTAGTTGGATGTATTTGGCAAAAGCTCAGGGGAGGAGTGGGAGAAAATACAAAAATTACCAAATGAAGGTGGAGAAGGCATAGGTGGAGGTAGAATAAAATCCAAGTAAATATGAGGTTCTAGAAGTCATGCAAAGAAGAGTTTTGAGGCAGAAAATGTGATCAATTTCATCAATTGCTTCTGCAGAGTGGAGTAAAATGAATACTGAGACTAAAATATTGGATTTGGCAAGAAAGACGTTGTTGTTGGCAACAATGACAAGAGTGGTTTCAGTGGTTGGGAAGAGAGTAGGAGGTAGAAAAGTGAGTGTTTTAGCTAAAGTGATCCATTAATCCATATCAACATCCATATTGTGAGTGAGTTACCATTTCCTTTCTCCCCCACAAACATTCTTTGCTTTGTGGTATCAAAACCACATGGTTGTCTTAGAGATGATTATTCCTTTGTTTTTATGTCTCCCTCTGCACATTTCTTGGAGCATGTTGCTTATGCACCAGAGACTGGAGTTCAACAAAATAGCATTTTTACTCATATATTTCTCCTTTCTTCTTTTCTCTTCTCTTCTCACCTGTCCTCCCTCTCCCATTTTATTCCTCTTCTCCTCCCTTCCTTCCTTCCTTTCTTCCTTTCTTTCTTTCTTTCTTTCTTTCTTTCTTTCTTTCTTTCTTTCTTTCTTTCTTTCTTTTTTTTTCTTTTTATCTCTGGGGTAAATACAGGTGTTAAGGACAACTGTATTTAACAGAATCTAAGCTGTAGTCAGGGCACTATATTTTCCCCTTACAACTAAAAATTTATTATTGACTTAAACCATCATTCTATCTTCTTTGAAGATGTTTTTCTTTCTGAGAATCTCCTCATCACCCATTCTGAATGGACTCCTGCTAGATCACTTCCACACTTCTTTGTCAATGCCTGAATTTGCTTGAATGAATATTAGAAGTAGACATTAGAAGTCTATGACTAGAGCTAAAATCCACTGAACACACTCACTCTCTTAACAATTTATTATCATTTGATGTCCATAGGATCATTAGTGATAGCTCCTCCTTTTTTAGAACATTAGTAGTTAGGGTTTCCTCTCTCTCTCTCTCTTTTTTTCTTTGTTAGCCTGTTTATAAAGTTGTCGATTTTACTTATCTTTTCAAAGAACAAACTTTTGTTATTTTTTCTATTGTTCTCCTTTTTCAATTTCATTGATTTCTGCTCTAACTTTTAGTATTTATTTCCTTCTGCTTGCTTTAGGCTTATATTACTCTCCTTATTCTAGTTTCCTAAGATAGAAGCTTAAGTTTTGGTTTTAGATTATTTAATCTTTGTTAATATATGTATTTAATGATATAAATTCCCTTCCAAGCACTGCTTTTGCTGCATTCCATAAATTTTAACATTGCATTTTAATTTTTATTTAATTCAAAATAATTTTTAACGTTCCTTAAGACTTCTTTGATTCAGGGTGCCTGGGTGGCTCAGTCAGTTAAGTGTCTGCCTTTAGCTCAGGTCATGATCTCAGGGTCCTAGGATTGAGCCCCACATGGGTTCCCTGCTCAGCGGGAGCCTGCTTCTCCCTCTCTCTCTCTGCTGCTTCCCCCTGCTTGTGCTCTCTCACTCTCTCTCTGTCAAATAAATAAATAAAATCTAAAAAAAAAATGCTTTGAAAAATACCTGTAGATTGTGTGACCAGGTATGTCCACATCTGAACTTCTAACACCTGGATAAGGCTAAAGAGAGAGACTCATGTGCTACAATAATAAGAAAAGGAGCTCCTCTTACACATCTGTTTCTCACAGCTCTTTAGGTTGTAATCTATCTTTTTTATACTAGAGTCCTGTTGGGGTGGTAGTACGGTATGGGAAGGAGGAATGATCTAGAATCTTAAAATTAACTCTCAGTGTTTCAGTGAGACTGTGTGTGCATACATTGGCATTCACAAATATTTCTTTGGTGGTATGACATTCCCAGTGCTCTTTGCTGAGACAGGAAGGCAAGCGTGAATGGAGTGGCAGCAGAGCCCTTCTTTAAGTAAGGTTAAGACTCTGGTACAGATATTTTCTTGGAAAGTTGGCTTTTCAGTTGGATAATGCTCTGGTTGTATTTCACAGTGATTAGTATTTGCTCTCAGCTAAAGCCTTTAGGAGACCTTCTTGGGTTTTCCTTCTAAGAATGTAATGGGGTTAGCATAGGCAAACCCCACAGGGGTGTACAGATCTCTATTAGACTCCAACCTCCATGACTTTCTCACTCCTCCACTAGTCCATACTCATCCTCCACCAATTTATCAGTTGAATAAAATTAATCACTCTTATCAGACTATGATTCCAGTGGCTTCTGCTCCAGGTGTGTAGAACTCAGTTCTGACTCTCTGGATCCAGAGAGTCCACATGTCTCTATGAATTCTGGGGTGGCAGTTTGCCATGCAACCTCAGTTTTCTGATGGGTCCAAGAAAATTCCTTGCTTTTCAGCTAGTCTACTTTGTCTTATTGTAAGGATGGTAGTAGTTATGACTTCAAAGCTCTTTACATGTCAAAGCTGAGACTGGAAGTTACCACTAACATTTTCAATTTTATAAAATATCAAATTAAAAGTTGTTTTGGGAAATGAAACTTTGGGATAGGTTTTATTCAGAATTATTACCATTGGTTCAACTCTCTGTGTATTTTCACTATTTTCAAGTAAGTATTATAAAAAATTGTTTATACTTTATTAATTCCTTTTATTCATAAGCTAAATAAATGTGACCATATCATATCATTTTAAATTGGCACTTTCAGCTCTCATATAGCTCAATAGGCCATATTCTAACTCTGTATGCATCAATTAACTCTATATTATACTTCTCAAATGTTGAAGAAGCTCAGGTACAAGGTATTAAGTAGAAAATGATGGCAACCAAAAGTAAGTGATGATATACTGTTGTCCCAAGAAATCTCAGAGTTGGAATTTCCTGTCTATTTGTGTAGTTTATATAATTCTTTTAACTGCAAATTCTGCTTTCTAACTGAAGTCTATTCCTGTGTTTATTTATGATATCCATTCATTAGATTTATAAATGTATAGCTGTTGCATAACTCTTTAGGTATGTGCACATAAAATAAATGAAAACAAATGCTTTCATTAACACAGCTGCTCTATAATATTTAGTTCAAATAATTCTATATTGGCTTCCCACAGGCAAGAGACTTGGGAAAGAAAAAGGAAGGGAGTATTAAAACACAAAAATATTCCTCCTTTTATTCAAGAAACCCAAAGTAGGAGAACTGATATTTGTGCTCTAAAAGCACACAGAGAATAAATACTAAAGACACAGACAGCATAAATGTTAACACTGAACTCATCACTTTTACAGTACCACCCAAACACATTCTACAGTCCTTTTGGGAGTTCCAGGGTTCTCAAAAAAGGGCATTTTTAAAGAGACAATGAACTGTACCTTTGCAAAATATGCTTTGGGTTTATTTTAAGACATTGTGAAAATTCAGAATTTCAATGTAAAAGGAAACAATTTTAGGTCACTAAGAGAAAAAAGTTTTTGAGAAAGTATCATTTTATTCCCATTCAAGAAAGATTAAGTCAAATTCATATATTAACTGTATTGTGTCTAGCCCCTGGCCTGAGATGGGATTTTTTTAAATTAGAGCTGTCTAGCCAGGATGCATGGTTAGTGGAAGACAAGGAGGGGAGGGATTGGCAGAAGGTTTGCCTATAACTCACAGGCCAGCATCTGAAGATAGAAATCCTGGATGGGATATGACAAAAAAAAGGGGGGGGGGCAGGAATATATTGCTGGTCTCAAAACAAAAAGATGAAACTGGCAAGTTTCACAAATAAGAGGGCACATAAACATAAAGTAATGAGAGTAAGTTGAAGCCAAACAACCCATAGGAAATATATGACCAAATATGTCTACATTTGGACTTTTAATGCCCAGCCAATGCCAAAAGTAGAATCCTATGTATCATAATAGGCTGGTCTTGAGCTCTCTACATAAAATCAGGAACTAGAAGGGAGCTAAGTTTTTGCTTACTATAATAGTTACTAGGGCTGCCATAACACATTATCACAAAATTGATGGCTTAAAACAATACATATTTATTCTCTCATAGTTACAGAGGCTAGAAGTCCAAAATAAAGGTGTCAACGGGGCCCTTCCCATCCAAAATCTCTAGTAAAAAAACCCTCTCTGTCTTTTTCCTTGCTTCTGGACACTCCTGGCAATCCTCACATATCTTGGCTTGTGGCACCATCTCTAATCAGTGCATCCACCTTCCCAGGACCTCTGCCTACCTTTGCATTCTCCGCTTTTCTCATGAGGATATCAGTCACTGGACTTAAGGCCTACCCTAAATCCAGTATGATTTCATTTCAAATTTTTAACTAATTGCATCTACAAAAACTTTAGTTCCAAATAAAATCACATTCAGAGGTTCTGAATTCTTGAGGGATAGTATTTAGCCCACAGTACTCATGATGTCAAGAATATGGCATTGAAGGGGCACTCACCCTGGCTAGGGTTTCAAATAGCGTAAGCAATGAGAAATTGTAAAGTCTGTCAAGCCTACCCTGGTACCTGAATTTACATCACCTTATAGTGTAGAACATCAATTCTAGATAGTTACGTAATGTATTATCCAGGTTAAAAAACCCATAGCAACTTGTCAATATGAGAAAATCCCCGCCCCATAAAAAGAAAGTTTTCCACAATTCTTGGCCCATAGATGATCCCCAAGTAATTTGAATTTGTTCTATTGATCATCTCTAAATTTTTCCAAAATGCTAAATCAATTTAATTTGTCTTTATATATTTCATTATTAGCTCCTTATGTCTAATTATGTATAGAAGACAAAGGGTATGAGTCGTGGATGAGAAATGAATTTATTTTGATTCAAAACCTACTTTTGACAATAACCAGCTAACTGACCTCATGGAACCTGTTTCCTCACCAATAGAATGGGGATTACCATAAATCTTCTGCTTATAATGCAGATTATTGTGAGGACAACATGAAACAGTGAATTTGAAAGCATGTTGAAAACTGGAAGATGCGTTGCAGATAAATGCAAGGGATTAAGGGCTTTGGAAAAGGTCCGTCATGTGTGCAGAATAAGTCTGTGCAGCCAATCTTTAAAAGTTAATACAGCCAAAAATTATTGAAGTCTCAGTAGAAAAATCCTAAAAGTGGCCAAAGATTTTCTTAAAGGAGCAGAAATTTTAATCAAGTTCTTCTACCTGAATCACATGATTTTAAATGATGAAAATGAAATTAGAAAAGCAAATTTAAAAAGCCAAACATGTTCTTCGTAAGGTGAGCAAAATATGTTCAACTATCACTAAGCTTCAGACTATGCTAAAGATTTTATGTCCAGGTTTATCCTTAGGTTTGAGGCTAAGTCTGAAATGACTTTCCTCTGCTGACTTCCTAGGTAGATTCACTGACATGTCCTGTAGGTCACACTTAGCAAAAGACAACATTAAGATCTTAGCAGTAAAGAAAAGGGCTGCTCTTGAGCTCAGTTTGCAGAGTTTGCTCTATGACCCACACACAATAATAGCACTATTAGAATCTTATTTTTCTTACTTGCATTAAAAAACAAATTATGAGCTTTCTCCTGTGCAGTGCAACCTTTTTTTGTTGTTAATATTACCTTGGCTGCAAAAGGCCATGGAAGTCTTAACAAGGAAACCAGTGGCTTTCTAAAACTGGAAAAATCCTATGCTTATTTTATTCCCATAATGCTGAGGCCAAATCAACCAGACACTGACTTTTACTACCAGGACTGTAGCTCTCAGTTCCTGGTTAAGCAGCCTACTAATTCCTTTTCATTCTCTCCAATAAAGAGTAAATCCAACAGAAAGTCTTTCAAAAATAATTGGAATAAAATATATCTTTTGTTGCATCTTTCTTACATCTTAATGCAGTAAATGACACAAACTGCAACATATAAAAACACATGTATACTGGTGCTCACAACTCTTCTGTCCAGCCTATAACTCATCAGGCAAGATTGCCTCCTCTATCTTGTACACATTAGTGAAATTAAGTACGCTGGACTAATTCACTTCGGGAAACACTTACGGTGTCATATTGTTGGAACATTTAATAGATCCATCACTGATACAATGTGAAGAAGCAAATTCCCAACAGAAAACATTTCCAGCTCAGGTCCCTTTTACTAACTTCCAATCTACATCTTCTCTGGTCTGCTTTCCCCATTTTTCATCCCATTGCTTTATATTTTTCCATATTCCAAACCCCTCCCTACAGACAAATGTGCTTGGCCTTGATGTTGAATCACTCTGGAATTTATCTCCTATATCTTCCTCCTCTTGTTCATGAATTTTACACAAAAGACTAGTTCCACCCCATCCAGAAAACTAGCCTGAGTACCAGGAAGGAACACTAAAACTGAACTGGAATCTCCTATTCCTTTTCTTCTGATAAGAAAAGTGCTATGTGCCAGGCACTGTAACAGGCCTAAAGATCAAAGTGTTGGAAAGATAATTTTGGCTTTGAAAGCCTTTCAGTAATGGGCTTGTGATTGCAGGAGGTATCTAAAAATACACAACTCTAACACAGGACAGGAAGAGATATAGTTAGTGTTTTCTGAGATCTATGAGAAGAGAGAGATGATAAAATATTAATTTTGTTCAGAAAGGTGATAAGCCATATAAGTAAGATGACCCTTTTTTTGAACAGTGTGTAAGGACCCATGGCTGATAGGCTGTAAGTTCAGATTAAGGTATTTAAAGGTATAGCATCATCAAATGAGGCAGATAAAAATAGGTGACTGAAGTTTTGTGAGAAAAAAGGAATGCGATCACTACCATGACCCAAAATACTGTTTCTTTACCACACAATTAGAAAAGAAAAATGATAATTCAAAACCAAATATGCAGCTAAACATTGCTGCTTATGCCTACCCTAGTAGTGTGTAGTAAAGTGAATTGGCGAAATGATTTTAGAAATTTCTGTGCTATCTTCAAAAGTTTGTAATATTTGTTGCTCACCTGTACTGTTACTTTTTTTTAGTTGTATTCATTTTTACTTAGCCTAGCCCTAAGCAGTACTAACTGTGAGATCATGAATTTAATGTGCTATTAAATTAAATGTACAAGTACTAAAATACACTAAAAGTGTTATCGATAACCCAACTATAAATAATCTTGCATTCTTTGTAACTCAGATCACACTTTGGGAGATGGTGATCTGTAAGTCTACAAAGTCCCCAACTCTAAATATACAACAGTTCACTCCTATAGGGACTACCATTTTTGTCATTTTAATCTTTTATTCAAGGGGTACTTATTGTTAAGAACTTAAGTCGGAATATTGGATACATTGCTCATCATTTCTGTGACTTGAAGCAATCTACTTGGCCTTTGAGTCTCCATCTTCTCCTCTGTAAATAGGAAAATGATATCTACCTTTCAAAGTTATTTTTAGGGTTGAGTAAAGCAATGTACTCAAAGCCTTTGGCACAGTCATTGGCACACGATAAGCAAACCATAAACTGTGGGTGTTTGTATTATATTTGCATTATCTAACAAAGTGAGAGAATTACCTCCAGAAATAATCTATTGAATTTCATTTGGATTACCTGGAAATCATTTTCTTACACTTTCCCATTTATTGATTAGTTTGAAGCAGAATAAAAGAGTGCTTTCGGCATATGGTAAATTTATGAAAATTATGAAGGTTACCAAAAAATCCATGACCACCATCTTCTCCGAGTAGCAGGGAATCACAGAAGAATAAAAGAATACAATGGCAGCCTAAGATTATATCTTTTTCTAAAAATAAGATTTATTTATTTATTTATGTAAGGGAGAGAGAGAGCACGAGGGAGGGGCAGAGGGAGAGGGAGAAGCAGAGTCCCTCCTGAGCAGGGAGCTGGACAGATTAATGTGGGACATGATACCAGAACCCTGGGATCATGACCTTGAGCCAAGGGCAGACACTTAACCAACTGAGCCACCCAGGTGCCCCCTAAGATGATTTCATATAGTAGCTTCAATGAAATGACCATAAACTATGTCCCTAATGTATATAGTGTCTCACTTCCCTCAATTTTACAAATTAGGCAATTAAGTAGATGAGGAAATGGAGGCTCTGAGGATTTAAGTAACTTGCCGAAATTAAAGGCACAAAGCAGACAGATGCCGGGAATCAGGTTAACCTGAACACAGTGCATATGTTCTTTATGCTGTATCAAAGTAGACGTTGGTGGCTGTTGTCATGTCTTCTACAGAGATGTGGGTCCCACCACAAAGGGAGGAGAGTACTAAAGGCAAACTTTATTTCCTGGACAGTTTTATTCAGGGACATAGAGTAAAATTTCAATTAATATATCCTATTAGAAAGAAAGGAAGAGCAGAGGCAATTTGTGATGAGCAGAGAAACCTATCAGGAAAAATGAATCTCTTTTTCCTTGCACATACTTTCAAAGCCATCCTACAGGCATGTCAACTGCAATGGAATGATTAAGGTAAGAGCTGCAACATTAAACACAACACGATGGTGAGATTAATCTTAGGTATTTAATGAAATACCATCTCCTCTTTGAACTAAAGTCTGACAACTTGGTGACAGTGCAGATCTGTTCATAGGCCATTTAATTAAGAACTAACTTTATAGTAAAAAACTATTTTGGTCACCAAATAAAATCCTTGTTTAAATCAAGATGTTTTCATGGCAGGTTCTTGAGGTCAAAGATATCTTTTGCCATATTTGAAAATAATCTTTAGTCATTTTTAGATTAGGTTATGATTCAAGTACCACCAATTTCTCATTCTAAACGTTCATGATTACCTTTCTTAAATTTTTAGTGTTGTTGCATTTTATGCATTTAAAATGTTTATCTCCACTGACCAAAAAAAATGTGGGGTTTTTTGTTCTCTCTCTCTCTTTTTTTTTTTTTTTACAATATATAGGCAAATGCTATTATGTAACACCTGGTGTTTCTCTTTACATTATTCAAATCAGCCATGTTTGTTCTCATAAAAATTTAAGTAATTATGTATTCAGTAAGGTCATGAGGCACACAGAGTTTTATAAGAATAGAAAGAAGATGAGGCTAGAGAGTGTTAATTTGTTTGGCATTGGCTTTCTTTTCTTTGGATTCTCTAAGAGATGCTTGACCCGTGCTCTCTAAAGCAATAAAAGTTTCCATTCACATTTTATGTAATTATATTTGGTCATTTCCTCTCCAACTACAGTTTTTGGAAACATTTGAGAAAAATTAAAACGATCTATACCTATTATAATTTCGCTCCAGTAGGAAGCAGGAGGTGAGCAAGAAAGAAGAAAGAGGGAAACAGTATTTGTGTCATATACATTATAATTATATTAGGTTACAGCTATTTGAAGATGAAATGCAGTCTAATTACCTCTTATTATCTATAGGTCAGATCTAGTTTACCTATGAGACATATCAGTTTTTTACTGATAATATTGTCATACCAATAAGTTCACGTTTTTAAATAAGTCACAGGGATGAAAGGTGTAGCATAGGGAATACAGTCAATGGTGTTGTAAGAGGGTTGTATGGTGACAGATGGCAGCCACACTTGGGGAGCTGAGCATAGAGTAGAGTAGTTGAATCGCTATGTTGTACAAAAAATAATAATTTCATTTTTAATACATTAGGAAAACCTTATGTGCACACCTTATTTAAAGTCTTTAAACCTTTTCATAGTCGTTATCTCATTTTGAACCTCACCTATCTCTGAAGAAAGCATGGGAATCAATATCTTCTTAATTTGTAAATGCAAACAATGAAACCCCAAGAAGCTACAGGTGTGGTTGAATTGCTACGGTTGGTGTTAGAAGAGAGCCCCTCTCAGACCTTGAAGATAAACCCTGCTGTCAACATTTGAAATCCATTTTTTAAAGCAGCAATTAAACCTCAAACAATATATTTGATTTATCATAGAAATCTGTAGACTATAAAATTTCCTTTACAACGAATTTTCTTCTAAGCACATAAATCACTTTTAGGAACCTTATAGATGTTACCTTCCTCAGCCTGAAAAACTATATCCCCACCAAAAATAAAGCAGAGGGAGTATATATATTGTTCCCATTTCAAAGGAAACAAACCGATTACCTAAAGTGTCAAAAAGCAAGTGCAGAATCCCAAATTACTTTGCATTTTGCTTTCAGCTCTTTTAAAACCCTCCTTTCAGAATTGTTGAATTTTTAAGTTATTAATATTTTATGTTATAAAGAAATAATTATCCCTTTATTTCTAATTATTTTAAATATTCTATCTACTCAGGATCATTAAATTGTAAACCTTTTAGCACTAGGAACCTATTTTAATGTTGAAGCATCTGTTATTATGTCCAGATCTTCTAAAGCACTACCCATATATTATACTAATGTAAAAATAATAATTTTTTAATGAGTAAGATCTACCATGTTCTATCCCCCCTTTTAATGTTTAACAAGCATACAGACATTTTAATAGATATATTTTTTCACTGACTTGTTTGAAATTAACCACAAAATTTTTCAGTAGTAGCCAACCCAGCAAGAGTAGCCTAGATTAGCAGACAAGAAGAAGAATAATATCCAATCCATATTCAGTGTGTAAATGGTGAATTCAGTGATTAGTACTTTCTCATTAAGAATAAGTTCAATTATGCCACAGAACACTATTTGGTTTAATGAGGAATTAAAATGAATGGAATTAGATTTAGACTAGAATCTCATGAGCATTAATAGAGTGATTAAAGTGGGTGTAAAAATTTTTATTTTTTATTTATTTCTCATTCTAATCAAGAATCTTAAGATGGTTAAGTCATAGAAATTATTTTTTAACTGAAGTTGCCAGTTGCATCAACTCTTTTTCTCTTTGACTCATATGTGTATTAAGATATTTAGATTAATTTGCAGTTAAAACATGACATTGTTTTTTAATTTGCTAATTAAAAGAACACAAGAACTAATGTGATAATTATTAGCATTTACTGGATGCTTATTATTTTCCAGAAAATACTTTCATATATCACCCCTTGGGAACCCTCCCAACCATCCTATGAAGTAAGCATTCCCATTATATTTACAGGAAAATTACCTTTATGAGCTTAAATGACTTACACAAAGTCACAGGGTGGGGTCAGCAGAATTTTAATATGACCTCCAAGATCCCCATCCCTTGGTGTACATGCACTGCATAATCCCTGGATCTGTGAATATGATGGATTTCATTCCTAGGATTAGGTTGTCATTTGGCACAGATCGTTTTAATAAAGGGAGATTATCTTCAGTGGGACTGACCTAATCAGGTAAGCCCTGAAAAAGGACTGATGTATTACTGAAGCCAACAATTCATTCAGAGAGCCTAAAAGCATAATGGGGGTTTGATAGGAGAGAAAGTCTTCTTTTTTGCTTTTTAAGATAGAGAGGGTCATGTAACAAGGATCTTATAGTGGCCTCAGTGAACTAAGAATAACCCAAACTAGATAGCCAGCAAGTACAGAGGCACTTCAGCCCTACAACCTTAAGGAACCAAATTTTGCCAAAAACCTGAACTAAATGAAAGTGGATTTATCCTAAGAGCCTCCAGACAAACACTAGTACAGACAACACCTTGATTTCAGGCCGAAAAGAAACTGAACAGAGAAGCCAGTCATGCCATGCCTGGACTTCTGATCTACAGAACTGAGCTAATTAATGTATGTTGCTTTAAGCCACTATGTGTGTGGTAATTTGTTACACGGCATAGAAAAATAATACACAGGATGTCAGAATCTACATACAGGAGACATAATTATATTGCCTCTACCCCTCCTTCCTATTTCTCCAAACAGTCTAGACACTCCTTCATGGAAATGTGGATTTATTTATTGCTTTTGATTGAGCATGTCTTTCCACACCCTGTGTGAATCAACTTGACTTAATGGAAAGGGACCTGGATTTGGAGGCAATAATATTTAACTCACACATTAAATAAATGATTCTGTTTATTCATTTAGAAGTGTCTAATCTAGCATATTTAGTTCAGAAGATTTAGTTTGCCACCCTGCTCATAATTAGTACTCAAATGATAAAACATGAAAGTTACCAAAATTATTGTATATCTATACCAGTTATACATTGAAAAGTTGCTTCCATTGCTAATGTATTTCTTGCTTACTGTAGTTTTCAATGAAGGCAAAAATTCTACTTATTAGCCAAAGTTTACTGGATTTACAAGTATTTCCCTGACCTCCAGATAGAAGTGGAAGCTTTTTAATGGATTCCAGTTTTATCTTATGAATTGCATATATACATGCATGTTATTTTCCATAAGCAAGTTTAACGTCTTATACATGTTATAAGATGCATGTATAACGTCTTATACATGTATAAGAACTTATCACAAGTTCTCAGCATAGGACTACATGTGTAAGAGATGCACCAAATGTTTGCCAAATGAATTTTAAAAATCTTCTAAAAATGTTGGACAACTCAGAATGTATAAAGATAAATTAAAATATTTCTATTGAAGAAAATTTCTGGTTGATAAATCTTGGCATATAGGCCTTCAGAAAATCATACCAAATACATTATTTTTTTATTATTTAAAATTCTCAGTTTTTCAAAAACAGCCATAATATGTAGTTACTTCAGTAATTTGAAAATCAGGTTTTTCGTTCACGTTCCATGGAAGATTTGGTTTTAGAAAAGAACCTTACAAAAGGTTAAAAAAATAAGAAAGGCATTTTTTATTTCTAATGGTCTATTAATCCCATTATGCCATACTTACAACTCTGTTCTTATGAGAAACTTTATGACTGCCATCGCTATAGCCAATTGTATTTTCAGAGCAAAAGAAAACCATAATAAGGAAATCGGACTTGTTATCAACTGCCATTTTTCACTGGACAGACTTAATTGTTACTAGCCACAATAAACAGAATGCATTGTTGAACATTATTGGCCAGCTTCTCCTAGAATTTCATTCACTGGATGGCAAGAATATCATCTTGGACAGAGAATCTTAAACACTTTTACATGTATAAGCACAATGCACTGCCAAGAACACTAGGGTATCTTTCTGACTTCCTGAATCTGGATGTCTGCTTCCTTTCCCAGGTTAGGGAAGTTTTCAGCCATTATTTCTTCAAATAAGATTGCTGTCCCTTTCTGTCTCTCTTTTCTCTCCAGGATCCCTATAATAAGAATGTTAATTCTTCCCTGAGGCTATCTTCTTTTTTTTCTTTTTGATGCTCTGAATGGGTGAGTTCAATTGCCCTGTCTTTGAGTTCACTGATCCTTTCTTCTGCTTTATCATGTCTGCTGTTGAACCCCTCTAGTGTATTTTTCAGTTCAGTTATTGTATACTTCAGCTCTACTGTTTGGTACTTTCTTACCTTTCCCATCTCTTTGTTGAAACTCTCACTGTGTTCATCCATTCTTCTCAGTTCAGTGAACATCTATGTGACCATTACTTTGAACTCTTTATCAAGAAAATTACTCATCTCCATTTTGTTAAGGTACCCCACCCCCCAACTGAGGTCTTTTCTTGCTCTTCCATTTATATTGTATTCCTCTGTTTCTTCATTCTGCTTGACTCTCTGTATTGGTTTCTATACAGTAGGAAAAACACCATGTCTCACAGTCTTCCAGGAGTGGCTTGTAGAAGAAGAAACTTTTTATTCAGCCCTGTCCCAGATCCTGGTTGTCTCTCAATCTTCTGTGCTTGTCTAAGTAGTCTAATATAATTTTATTAGCTCTCAGTAGTGATAATGTGCCAAGACATGTCAGTGTCCCACATGGGAGGATCTCAGTCAGATCTCACCCGGACTCATGCTGATTGGAAACCAGACCTCCAACTGCACCTTTTAAAAGTATGCAAACATGTGTAATCCTGAGGGGTCACAAGCATAAGGGCCACTGAACACCAGAGCCAGAGGATCTGGAACTGTCCCTTGGGAGTTCTAGCTTCCTATGATTAAGTCTCAGTCTCTGTTTCTCTTGAGGACTGACCTTGCTAAGGAGGACAGAATGCTCTGGATGTATTTCAATATGGTCACTTTTTCCTCTCCTACCTGGAATCACAAAGAGATTTTCTCTGATCTTGATGAGAACCTGGGAGGGCTTTTAGAGAAAAATATATGCAAGTGTGGAGTTGCCCCCAAGACTGGGCCCCCTCAGAGTTTCTAACTCTAAAGTTAGTTTACCCTGAGCCTCCAGCAACTCATCAACTATACACTGGACTGAAAACCAGAAATTCAGAAGCTCATCTGAAACTTTTAAAAATTACAAATTAACATCCCTACTGTAGGATAGAGAGCTGATACATAGAGAGATTAACTTGCCCAATAAACTTTCCACAGTGTGAGGGTGGTAAATGTTCAGATTAGATTGCAACTATGTTGACTACAAAGATTCTACTCTTCTACCACATCCTAGTCTACGTCTGTTTGATAAGATTAGGAAGACTGCAAAATATAGTTCCATATATTCCAAGTGAAAATAAAAGCTTAAGCATGACAGCAAAGTCAAAGAATATATTATTCTATACAGAATCTAGGTTAAAGATCCATCTTGGTTATCTAACTGCATCTGGTATAAGCAGACCGAAGCTCAGCAACAAAACACAGGCTCCTATAAGTGATTTAGGATAAAATTTTGGACATAGATCTCTGTAACTAGCATATACTTAATTGGGAAGGAAAAAAAAAGTTCATTTGTTTGCAGTCCTAAATCCTCTTCTCTTGCCCTAGAGGTACTGCAGTGTAATTTAAAAGCTAGACCATCAATTCTGGCCTTAAATTCTTATTATTCCACCTGTGAAATGTGTCATTTCAAAGCTAGCTGAAAGTTCTTAGCTTTCTGGGTGTTTATGGGTATCTTGTTATACCACCTTGCATTTCTTTAAAAATCCACCATTTTCCCCATAAATTCAGGGAAAGAGCACAAGTCTTGTATCCAAATGATATTTACTAACTTTTTAAAAATATTTTAATTACATTGATTTTTCTAATTTATAGAATTGTTTCTGCCAGCACAACATATCTTAATAAAAATAGTGGGTCTGTATATTTACAACGTTTTATCTAAAAGACAACAAGCAACTGCATTTCAGGGAAACATTTAGATAATTATCTCTGTGGAGTTAATTAAATTGAGCTTTCAAATTTCATCCTGATGTATAGTTTTGGTTTGGAATGATCCAGACTTGTAAAAATCCTAAAATGGAAAAAGTAATATGAAAGAAAAAGTAAAGGTAAGCAACAAAATATGCTTTATAGTACAGTAAATAAGAGCCTTCAGGAAATGGAATGATTTACAAAATGTTTCAACACTAATTATGCATTATTTATTTGATAGATCATAACAGCTTTCTTTGGAAAAATTCTGCCTAATGCAAGTCCTGTTAAAAACATTTTTGTCACAAAAAGAATCACAAAAAGCCCTTATGGGTACTACGTTGGCACCAGTTTGTGGAAAACAAAAATCACATTCTATTTGTTTCGAAAAGTGTTTCTGGCCCATCTCTTTATTCCCTACGGTCTGATTTTAAAGTAAAGTGCCTTAGTGACATATCTCAAGGTTATTTAGCAATTATACATTGGTTACATTAAAGGATGCTGTCAACCATGTAACACAAATGATCACAATGAATGCTTAAATTGATCAAATAAGCAAACTAAAAAGGCACTTATTTCTTTTTTCAATAACAAATTAAATTCATTTTTATACATTACTCAGTACTATGTTCCTATAAGCACTACCAAAAAATCAAATGGGATTTATGCTGTGATCTATAATTCGAGGAGGTTCACATAATACAGTATATCAGGTGCTTCCTAGATAAATAAGTGGTAAATGATGTCTAGTGATGATGATTTGACATTTTCTAGCTCTTAATTCACTTATTCATCTAAAAAAAAAAAAACTAAACAGTAAGTAGAATTTTTATCTCTGCAATACTAACAATGGAATTAGGGCTCAGAAAAGTACTTTTCCCAGTCACACAGGTAATACTTGTTGGGTCCAGAATTCCAACACAGATATTTAGACTTCAAGAACCCAAGCAAGATCTTTACTACTGTGATATTGGAATAAAATGTAGTGTGACAATTTCCCTTAGTGAGAAAGAAACCAATAGTCTTATGTTGAATTTGAATACTGAGCATGGTGGAACACCAGAAAGTTTAACTGCTTCAGAAGAGAGGCAAGCTTCCTTTCTTTCTTTCTCTTTCTTTCTTTCTTTCTTTCTTTCTTTCTTTCTTTCTTTCTTTCTTTCTTTCTTCTTTCTCTTTCCATTTAGCTGCTTTTACTTTTAAGTACTCGTTGAAGTCATTTAGTTTTAATTCACCACATAATTCTAAGAGATTGAGATGATATCACTTAGTTTTCTCAAAGGTGCTTCCTCTTCTGTTTGTCCTCTGTCACCCCCAATAGCAAAGAGATCACGGGATGGAACTCACTTGCCATAGCTGGATCCATGTCCTAGAGCAACTTTCCACTGTTTACAGTTTTCCTTTTTCAGTTTAATAACTGTTTATTCTCCCAGTAATATGTTACATCTCCAGTTCTTCTTCCTTGTCTTCAATATCTGTTTTGACTAAGTGTGCGTTGCCTACAGATCATATTCATAATAGCTTTGCATCCTATCAGGGCTCAACTGATACTACATTGAATGTAATATAACTTGGGTTTAGTTATATTTCTCTGCCAAATTAGCTAGTCGTTTATTATCATAAAGCCACTTAATTCTGAAACTAGTTTTAAAACATTAAGTTACTGCACCGTCCAATAAAATTCTGTATTCTATATAAAGTTTCTATATAATTCTTAGTAGAGAGTAATTCTATGTCCTACTTGATAAAATTAATGTCAATGTCATCATAAATATTATCAATCTCCATTATTTTTATGTCTTAATAAACAGATTATACTATCACAATTTTATTCTCAGCTATGGCTATATTTGAATATAATCATCAAAAATATAAAAGGAATATTTATTATTTAGTATAAAACTTGAGCAAAGAAGTTGTTGGAATTACCTCTAAATTTATACTTGAGTTAACGGACTCATTATTTCAAACATCGTGGTCTGAATCAATATCAGTAATGATTCATTCTTTTGATTAAGAAGTGACTCTGTCTGTAGATGTCAGATAATTACTGAGATGACCTATAATGAGAACATTTCACAACTCTCTGACTTAAATTTCTTATTCCCTCAACAGCATAATGACTTCCTTCTAGATCTTTTTATAGTGTCTCTATGCTCCTGGGGTTTCTTTTCATGATCAGTCACTATAAAGGGTTGCTCCTATCATCTGTTTTTAGACAAAGAAATGTTGTGGCTCTATACAATAAAACCTGTGTTTTGTCTAGATATTTTAGAATTCTGGCATATTTCCTAAATTTTTTTTTTAAGATAGGCTCGTCCCACACATCTGTATATAAATTACATAAAACTGCAATAGTAAAAGATGATACAGGATACTCTTTGTTATTCTGTTAAGTGCTCTGAGGGGAATTAAAGTGGTTTCTTTTATATAAAATATTAAGATTAGAAATGCAAGATGTTCTTCTGATCCTGCCCCTTAGGAATATGATATTTAAAAGTAAGTAAGGAAAAATGATAACATCTTGATGACACTCACTATGAATCTTGAACTTCATAGCAATACCAATATACAAAGAGCACTTTGTAGGTAAAATCATAAACTTGTTGTTAAATCACTTGACTCTTTCTCAAAAAATTCCTGGGGAATCGAACATCGCACCAACATTATAGTTTCTTTAAAATTCATAACATTTAAAAACTCAAATATACTCACTAATATTAAAAAAAATCTTTATATGTTAAAGACATACTTTTATTCCACCTCATGCTAAAAATGTGAATCTTTTTATTATTGGCCTTTAACTGACATACAGAATTTCCTTAGCTGTCATTTTATGGTTTAGTCCTTCCCTGGTTAATGTCTGGTGAAAACAAAATAAGTGACCTTATGTGAATTCTGTTGTTTTTGTTAAAGCAACGTGGATAAGACTCACATGCTCATATATGTTATACACATTTTTAGGTTGTTTTTAACATTTAAAAAACAATTTAATTTGCCAGGGCAAACTTTAATGAAGAATGTAGTCCCTATTGATCTCCAGATTCTGTCTCAAGTAAGGAGAGTCTCAAACTCATTAATTAGAGGTTTCCATTCTTTTCATAATATCTGCATTCCTGTTAGACACAGAAATTGCCTAAAGAATTAGAAATTTAGAGATTATGGTGATTCAAATGACAGATCCACGCTTATTTTTCAGAACATACAAAGCGAAGGAGAGGATATTTTTATCTCATTTAATAAAACTTTAATAAAGAGGGGGGACAAAATAAAACAAAATACCTATAAAACAACACAGATACATTTTCATTAAAACATCTCATTCTTCTCTAATTTATAACTAATAGTCATCTTAGTTTCAGATCTGACATTAAAATTATATTCACCAATGTTAACAAACTAAATCCAGACAACTTGAGAGGCTTCCATCTTCTGGATATGAAATTCATTCAGAGCAATGAAGCATAGTGTAAACAATGGAAATGGGGTGGAGCTCCACTTCTGCCAATTTGCTATGTTGGGAGTCTGTTTCCTCACACCAAGAAAAAAAAAAGTGGGCTTGGTACTTGATCCCACTTTTTCAAAATTCTTCAAGTCTAAGAGTAGAATTCATGAGAACACCAAAAACTCAAATAAAAATAAACTCAACTTTGCAAGAGCTAAAATCTCAATTGATCATATCTTCTAAGCTTAAAAGGCCATATACAAGGTAACTTTAAAAGCTCTAAATCCTTAAATTAGCTACCAAATAAGCAAATGAATAAAATAGTGACTAAGAAGTTTCTTTTTTTTCCATTTAATATGTAGTATAGACAGTGGTTTAATCTAAATGATATTTGATAAATATAACTGAATGTCTCCTTTATGCTCAATGCTAGAATTATTTATGAGGCTAATGTCCAAAAACGTATACTACCCCAAAATCATGTTATTAGTTTTAATTTCATCATCACTCTGGTAGATAGCAAGACAGTACACCATAGAAAACTCAAATTTTAGCTTTGCAGCTAATTTGGTAACTATTTTAGTTTCCTAGTGCTGTTGTAACAAGGGACCACAAATGAAGTAGCTTACAACAACAGAAATGTAATGTCTCAGTTCTGCAGGCTAGAAGTCTGAAGTCCAGGTAGCAACAGCATTGGTTCCCTCTGGACACTCTGGGAGACTGTTTCATGCCTTTCTCAGTGGTTCATGGTTGCCAAAAATCCTGTGTTTCTTTGTTTGTAGACTTAGCACTCCACTTTTGGCCTCCGTCTTCATGTGGCATTCTCCCGTGAGTGTGCATGTGTGTGTGTGAGTGTTCTTTTCTTATAAGGATACCAGTTATATTGGATCAGAGCCCACTCCAAGCCATTATAACCTCATGTTAACTTGATTACTTCTGCAAAGAACCTATTTTCAAGGAAGTTCACATTTGCAAATATCAGTCTTAGGACTTCAATATAGATCTTTGAGGGGCACAATAGTGACCAACCTCATTTTGATTACCAGTTGATCATCAGTAACACTAATGAGAATGCCTATATTTCAGGAATAAAAGAATAAAAAAGTTAATACTTAAAATTTTTATAATAAAACCATTTATAAAGACACAGTGTTTGGAACAAAAAAAAATTTGTATTCAATGAGAGAAAACATAAAGTTTGGAGGCTAAAAATTTATTTCAAAGATCTCCAATCTCTAATTTCAAAGATCTCTAAAGATATTTTATAAATTAAATAATATAGAAAATCTGTAGATATTTATGGTGTATCTCTATTTCCTATTAAGAAAAGTTACTTCAAAATTGCATACATTGGTATAATTGGTGACAGAGTTAAAATGAAATTCCAAATATCCTTATTTCTTGGCCTGCTCTTTCTACTCAAATGTATCCCATGGTTTATCATTTACTTTTAGACTTGCTTACATTTGGTATGCTATCCTCTTTTCCTATTTGGAGTCTGTAGTTAAACCCTTCAAATATAAAAGGACATCAAAAGTATCTGAGAATTTGTTAGGAAACTGAGGGAGTAGAGTCATTATACTTCTTTTGAAGTTCAGTGCTTAAGAAATTGTTCTGGAATTATTTGACAAAATGGGCAAACAGTCTCACAGATTTCATACTTATCTGTGATACTGTGGTATAATGAGAAATACAAATCTTAGTCTTCTTCCCCAGCTACTGGCCAAAGCTCCTAAACCCTTGTAATTTATTAAAAGAAAAGAAAAACAGAAGTGTCTTTTGTTTTATATTTTATTTTTGTTTCTAGCGTCTGAAACATTTCCTGAGTTATCAGTATGAGAGGGGTAGGTTTTGTTTTTCATAACAAGCCCCTTTCAACCATATCTGAGTTTATGCTAATGAGGTAGATCTGGAGGATGGGGGCCAGTTGCCAGGAATCCACCAAGTGATTAGAAAGTTGGAAAATCCGGCCTCATCTTCAATATCCTGGGGGAGAAGAGAGACCAGAAGCTTGGAGTTGACTTAATCATCAATGGCTAACCATTTAATCAATCATGCCTATATATTGATGACCCTATCAAACTCTTACAAAATTCAAAGAGCTTCCAGTTTGGTGAAAACAAGTGGGGGAATGGCACATCTGGGGAAGAAATGGAAGCATTGTGCCCCTTGAGGTTACCCTGCTATATGCATCTCTTCCATTTGGCTGTTGCTGAGTTGTAGCCTTTACAATAAAGGGTAAGAGTAAGTAAAGCACTTTCCTGAGTTTTGTTCTAGTAAATTATCAAACCTGTGGGGAAGGTGGTAACTGGAACCCTTGATTTATAGCCAGTTGGTCAGAAGTATAGGTGGCAACCTAAGACTTACAATTGACATTTGAAGTGGAACAGGCAGGCTTGTGGGACTGAATCCTGAAGTTGTGGTGTTTGTGCTAACTCCATGTCATTTGTCTTTCATTAGACTTTTTTTTTTTAAGTTTAAAGAGAGCACTTAATGTTCTGATCTTTTTCCCTCCCTCTCTGTCTCTCTCTCTCTCTCTTTTTTTTTTTTTTTACTCCACTGGTTTTGTATTATATACCTCTCTCTCTCTCTCTCTGTCTGTGTGTCTCCTCTCTCCTGTCCTCTTTACATTGTAAACTCTGAGAAGAGAAGGATCAGATATACAAATGTATACAGATACATACAATCTCTCTATCAAGTCCCAAGTAATGTATGTGATATTAGTGCATAAAATTGGAATTGAGAAATATATATTTTTGTTTTGTTTAAAGGTAGTGATATTAACTTACATTGCTTAAAGAAACTTTGTTTTACTTATGATCCTAACACAACTTTTTGCCTTTTTTGTTTTTTGGTTTTTGCTAGTCGTGGTCAAACCCTGTCTAAGGAAATGGAAGAGCTAACTCAATACTAAGGTGCTAAAGAAAAGAACAATTTTACTGTTTTACTTTATGCTTCTAATCGGGATACAAACTCAACAAGAAAGGTCTCTAGAAAGAAGGGTGTTTTATCATGCTTACTGGGTATGCACCTGTTATGCATCAGGATTGAAAAGATAAGGTGGCATGTGAAAGAAAACTGCATGGGACTCTTGATTCCCAAGGGATTACCCACAAAACTTCTTTAATACTCTGTACAGCCATCTTGGGAAAAAAGGAGACAACTCTTGCCTGCCTTCCATCTAAATGTTTGGACTCTAATAAGAACTTTATTGTTTTTTAGGGGAAACTATAAAATCTAAAAAATTCCTCAAAACTTCACACGTGGGTAACTCCACTGCTTCTCATCAAGTGTTCTGTGGTCTCTTAGGGCATATTTCAATTTCACTAGGCTTAACACACTTTTAGGATATGGCCCAACAATGAGCAAAGGAAAAATATATTTCCGCCATGCTAGACTAATTGTTGCTTGTCTTCTTTTCATTTTTTATTTAGTCTCAATATAATTCTCTGGTTGCTCATTCAAAAACAGTGTTATGGGAAACTTGCTATACAGTATGGTAAGGGGTCAGGTATAACTAACTAACTACTTATGTAGTCATCTTGGGTGGTCGAGAATATTGTGGTTTGGGAAATTTCCTTCAAAAACACCTTGTATTAAAAACACCTGTATTGAATCCGTGTTGCTCTTCATTAGTATGGCTAGTTCAGAAATATTTCACAAATTGATATAAAATTTTGAAATTAAATGATGTGCTAGTGTCCCAGTGGATACATGGACTTAGTTAAAATGTTTTTAGGCAACCATTTTGTGTTTTTACACAGGAAGAAAAAAGCATGTTACCTCGATGCAGTATTTGTATACCATGTCAATTAAACTCTCCCTCGTTGTGCAATATTCTTAGCCTCATTTCTATTAAAAAAAAAACATAGCTTGGTCTCTATAACTTCAGAGACAGTACTATTGAGAAAAGTAATCTCAAAATGATGCCCCCAAAAACCAAAATTTTAGAAAGAATAATATCATTCAAATCAATTGAATGGTATTATTTGTTTAAAAAAATTCACCATTCAATATAAGTTTTTCACTTTTAAAACACTTTTCTCAGGGATCCCTCTTGCACTGTTGGTGGGAATGTAAACTGATGCAGCCACTCTGGAAAACAGTATGGAGGTTCCTCAAAAAGTTAAAAATAGAGCTACCCTACAATCCAGCAATTACACTACTAAGTATTTACCTGAATATAAAAATGCTAATTCAAAGGGATACCTGCACGCTGGTGTTTATAGCAGCATTATCTACAACTGCCAAATTGTGTAAACAACCCAAGTGTCCATCAGTTGATAAATGGATAAAGGAGATGTGGTGTGTATATACAATAGAATATGAGGAGCAACTCCATAAGTCCAAGAATAGTTTATTTTAGGTTAACAGCTAATATTTTCTCCACTTTAATGTTATAATAACAAAGGGAAAAGTCTAACTAAACATCCTCTTACCTTGTGATCCAGCAATTATGCCCCTTGATATTTACCCAAAGAGTTAAAAACTCAGGTCCACATAAAAACCTGCACATGGATATTTGTAGCAGTTTTATTCATAATTTCCAAAACTTGAAACAACCAGAGGTCCTTTAGTAAGTTAATAGGTCAATAAACTATGGTAGATTCCAGATAATGGAATGTTATTCAGTGTTAAAAAGAAATAAGCTATCAACTCATGAAATGACATGGAAGGACCTTAAATGCATATTACTAAGTGAAAAAAGCCAATCTTAATAGACTACATGATTCCAAGTATATGACATTCTGGGAAAGACAAAAATATAAAGACACCAATAAGGTCAGGGTTGCCAGAGGTTGAGAGGGGCAGAAAGGTTGAATAAGTGGAACAAAGGATTTCCAGGGTAGTGAAACTGTTTTGTATGAAACTGTAATAATGTGCATATGTCATTACACATTTGTATAAATCCACAGAGTGTACAACACTGGAGTGAACCCTAGTATAAACTACAGACTTTGGGTTTTGTGATGTGCCAATGTAGTTTCATCAATTGTAACAACTATTCCACTCTGGTTGAGGATGTGGATAATGGGGGAGGTTATGCATGTGTGAGAGCAGAGCATATGTAGTAAAGCTCTGTTCCTTCCTCTTAATTTTGTTGTTAACCTAAAACTGCTCTTTCGAAAAAGTCTTCACACACACACACACACACACACACACACGATATTTTCTTTGATTAGAATATGTTGAAAGAATATTGAAAATAAAATGCAAAATAAGTCTTACTTTTCTTAACATTTGCCAAGCATTCATTCATTTATTAATTCACTCGTTCACTCAACAAATTTATTGAATGCACACTATAAAGACTGCTCTCAAAATTGGGATTTGGGAGTGGAAAAAGATAGGCAAAAATCCCTGCCCTCAAGGACTTGACTTTATAGAAAGGAGAGAAACACAGATAAATATAACTATTTATTATATCTATTTATCATGTCTCTATCATCTCTCTTTCACCTATCCATAAATTTAGATGATGACTAATGCAATGAAGAAAAAAATAAAGCATGTATGGGGGATAGGAGTATATGAATCTTTGAAATTTGAGATAGGATCATCCTGGAATTTCTAAGTTAGCATTTAACCAACGACTTCAAGGTTTGGGGCATCTGGCTGGCTCAGTCGGTAGAGCCTGCAACTCTTGATCTCTGAGGTTGTAAATTTGAGCCCTATATTGGGTATAGAGATAACTTAGAATCAAAAAAAAGAAGAAGAAAAGAAAGAGAAAGAAAGAAAGAAAGAAAGAAAGAAAGAAAGAAAGAAAGA
>NW_024427107.1:26532138-26645706 GCF_017311325.1 Ursus maritimus | reverse complement strand
GAAAGAAAGAAAGAAAGAAAGAAAGAAAGAAAGAAAGAAAGAAAGAAAGAGAGAGAGAAAGAAAGAAAAAGGAAAAGAAAGACTTCGGGGTAGAGGAGTAAATTAGTACACCAGCTATCTGTTGCCGGCATATACAAGGACGGCAGCATGGCTGAAGCATGATGAGAGAGGAGTAAGAAACTAAGTCAGGGAAACTAGATCATGTATCTCCTGTAGGCCATTATAATGACTAGAGAATTTTGAATAGAGAAGTGATATAATTATGGAGTAAGATTATTCTAGCTGTCCTGCTGAAAACAGATAATTAAGGGGAAAGATACCAAGTAGAAAGAGCTGTTAGGAGGGTATTAGAATAATCCAGACAGGATTTAGCCCTCCATGTTAGCAATGCAGTTAGTAAAGAGAGATTAGATTCTGAAAATATTTTGAAGTTAGATGTGACAACATTTGATGATGAATTTACTGTGGGGTCTGAGAGGAAAAGAGAAACACCCAGTATCATTTCATGGTTTTTGGCAAGAGAAACAGGAAAAATAAAATTCCCATTTACTGAAATGCAGAACACTTTAGGAAGGGAAGGCTGGAGATCAGTTTTGGACAAGTTACAGCTGAGATAACTAATACACATTAATTAGAAATGTTAACCAGGCAGTTGCATATTTGGGTCTGGAGTTTAAAAGAGACGTCAACAATATAGATGGTATTTAAGCCATAATAGGGTGAGTCACCAAGAGAATGTGCATGTGCAGGGAAGATAATGGGTCAAGGACTGGATCCTGGGTACTCAAAGTTATAAGTTCAGGAAATGAAAATAAACGAGATTGTAATATGGTCAGAATCAAAGAAATAATTTTGCAATATGGAAAATATTTATGGAGGATTTTCAAAAAGACTTGGCCATATTTGAGTAAAAATGAAACTACTTAGAAGCATCAAGTTGAACAAAAATCAAAATGGCCGCATCAACACTTCAGCAAAGCTTGATTTTAAGGTAACCTGGGGCACCTGGCTGGCTCAGTTGGTTAAGCATCCTACCTTTGGCTCATGAACCCAGGGTCCTGGAATCAGAGGTCCCAAGTCTAGCTCCCTGCTCAGCAGAGAGTCTGCTTCTCCCTCTCTCTCTCTCTGCCCCTCCCCTCCCCTTCGCTCGTGTTCTCTCTCTCTCACTCTCTCTCTCCTTCTCAAATACATAAATAAAATAAAATAACATAATAAAATAAAATAAAATTCAATTAAAATAAATTCAATTAAATTAAAAAGTGACCTTCTTCCTCTCTTCAGCAAACCTCCCCTCCTCCGTTCTTAGCCTTTTTTTCAGGAACCTGGTACTACCCTAAAGACAAGACAAAAGAGGCTAGTAGCAAGTACACAATTCCTGTCAAAACCAGCTAGATCCTGTATGTCCCTGTAAACAAGCCTCCTCCCAGCCTCTCCCCTCTGGGGAGATTTCAAGTTTTTTGAAGGCCATAGTCTGCTGCAGCCTCCTTTGCCCAGCAAAGCAATAAAACTATTTCTCCTCTTTATCCTAGACTCTATCATCACATTAAAGTTTGGCTCTGAAGCAAGAAGGTCAGTTTTCGACAACAAAATTAGGATGACATGTTTGGAAACTTGAGATTAGCTAATAATGTCCGGCAAAAAAAAATAAGAGAATAATATCAGGAAACAAGACAGTTTAGTAACAAAGAAAATAAGTGACATTATTTAAATCTAAAATGGCTCTTCAGTTTTGAGGACATGAAGAGGTCTTAATAAACTTCAGTTGGACAAGAATATAAAAGTTCTCAAGGAATGATTAGGATAATATTGGTAGTTCATGAGTTTACTAGTTGCAAAAACAGGGTTTTTTGCAAATGAATCTGAATGGAAGAAATATGTCACAAAATATGCTCTACTTTTATACAAGTGTTTTAGTCAATTTCAAAAACAGAATAATACTCTACTCCTCAGAAAAATAATACTTCAAACTCATACCAAGAAAGCCAAACATTTCTATTTGTTATTATACACCAACACTGCTAAGCTTACCTAATGTGAGAATCATGTTCATAAAATGACTCAGAGTACTGCATTATTCATTTCATAGGTAGTTGTGTTTTATTACTTATTAAAATAAACAGGAGGGAAAATTGTTTGCATCTTATCCTTTAGAGGTTGATATTTTTGAAACAGATTGAAAAAGTCAAAAATTATCCTAACATAATTATTCCTTTTAACATCTTCTTTTGGTTAGAGATATTGTTTATGAGCTTTAACATTTTTTTCATCACTTTTTTTCTTTCAGAATAAATGTGATGATTTCATTGCATATGATAGTAATTAGTTTATATGTGTATATATGCACACACAGCTCATCTTCATTATTTGTGGATTCTGTATTTGTGAATTCACCTACTTGCTAAAATTCATTTGTAAACCCCAAATCAATACTTTTGGTGCTTCTGTGGTCATTCACAGACATGCACCAAGAAGCAAAAAACTTGAGTTGCCTGTGGCACACATTCCCAGCTGAGCTGTCAAAAAAAGAGATGCTGTGTCTTGTTTGAACTTCCATGCTGTAAACAAGTGTCCTTTTCATGGTCTATTTAATGCCATGTTTTTTTGCATTTTTGTGCTTTTTGTTGGTGATTTCACTGTTTTAAATGGCCCCTAACACTGGTGCTGAAGTACTGACTGGGGTCTCCAGTAAAAGACATCTGTGATATGCCTCACAGAGAAAAGACATTTGTTAGATAAGTTTCTCTCAGCCATGAGCTCTATTGTTCTGTTGGCATGGGTTCAATGTTGATGAATCAATAGTATATATTAAATAAGGTGTCTTTAAATAGAAAATACAAATAAAGCAAAGTTATGTATTGATCGTTTGATGAAAAGGTGATCAGAGGTTCACAAGGAACCTAACCCATATTTCTACTAAGTGATGGGGTTGGCCAAGCCAGTATTCGTGGCAACTTTGTAGAATAGAACAAGAGTCATCTGTGTATTTAAGTTTAATTTTCAAAATTTCAAATTTTTAATAATTAACATTTCTCCTGTGTAAATAGAGCATGTGTAAAATATTTTACTGAGCTAATCAATTAATTAGAGAAACAGAAAGATACTCAAAAGAGAATTTAAGAAATGGAGATTTTTATAGTCAGTCGAAAGAGACTGAAAGAACATAGGTAACAAAACAGGTTAATTTTTTACAAGACAATAAAGCATAACATTTGGAGTTGTCTTTTCTACCAGAGAGAAATTATTTTGGGAAAATAATCTGCAAGTTATCATGTAAATTCATTAGATCTGGGATCCTCGATCAATGATGACTCAGTATGTTTTTATAAGTAATAAAAGGCAGCTTTCGGAAGAACATTTGTACTGCAGTCTGACAGTTTCTTAACCTGAAAAAAAGCAAAAACAAAAACCTTTACCTAGGGAAATTTTGGTTTTGAATGAAATCTATAGTTTTCCTATAGGACGCAATATTATCAAAAGCCAATTCATCTTTCTCTCTAACAAATATATGCATAACCTATTGAAAAATCCATAATTTAAGATAACGTCCAAAGCAGAGAAAAATGCTAGATGAGTTTCATGCATGTGGTTCTTTTGCATATCCTATTTTGAAGTAAATTTTTTGCCTTAGTCAACGCCATTATATTGTTAAATACAAGTAGGTGAAAGTGATACATTGTTCAAGTGGCCTAGACGAATTGTTCAAGTTAAGACAAATAATATTAAAACTACAATATAGTGGGACAATATTTAGAAACACCCCTGGGTTTATTTCTCTTCTCAGTGATTTAGTCTTATTTTCACCTTAAAACTAGTCTGTGAGATTGAGATGGATTACCCCAGAGAGGAGAGCAAAACAAAACAACAAAAATAACCCTTTCTGAAAAGGTGGAAGCAGAAGGGGAAATCCTTGAGTACTTGCACCTGAAAGAGACTATTTTAAGCTAGACAAAAATGGAAAGAATGGTCATTGAGAATTGGGATAGTTTTCCCTATCCAGAGGAATGGACCCTGAAGGAAGGTTGATCAGAAATACACCAAATTTTGGAGAATTTTACAGATTTTAACAGAATCCGGTAGAGGGCGCATGGGGTCCCAATTCAATTAGAACTATTTACTCAGGTGAAAATTTAGTATCACCAAATAGTTACTAATAAGAAAAATAATGCGTTTTCTAATTTCCCAATATTGACATAATGTTAGTTGAGTTTTAGTCCAATATACCATTCAGTGTGATTCCAGGGAAACCACTGAATTATGCCATGAGTGAAACTATACTTTGGAGAGATTTACAGTGCATTCCAAGGCTGCAGGGGGGTGGGGGGAGGAGTAGCCCCATAATAAAATGACAAGGATAAGAGCAGAAGAAGTTACAATAGCTAGTAGTACATTGCAAGAAAAAAAAAAGAGATCTTTTCATTAATGCCATTTTGTGCAGGATGTGACTCTTCTATCAGACACAAAACCAAACCACTTTAATAAAAAATTAAAAAGAAGTTTGGTATCGGAGCAATAAAATAGAAGGATATTGACTAATTCATCCCTCCACCCAAAGCACCAAGACAGTTTTCAAAAAAATGTTTGGAGTAATAGAAACAGCTTCTGTGTAAGTTATTTGATCAAAATTCTTCTTTTTCTGGTGTGTAATACCATATTCTTCTCAGTGTTCCTCAGTTCCCTTGCGTCCCAACTAAGCCATATCACTTTCAGCCAGAGTAAAATACAAATTCTGTAAATGAACAAATGATTAAAGAAAACAGAGTTAACAAAAATCCTTTATCTCCCCCCCAATTTTTTACATTATTGGCTCTATATTTCAACACATTTTAACTAAACCACTGAAGTATCATAATTCCTTCATTGGAGGAAGAGAACATAATTCATTTAAATAACAAATTATAAATCATACTTAACTTATAAATTATATGGAAAAGCATATATTTTTATAATATGACAAAATTAATTATAATGATTAATTAAAAAACAGCATGTCTGAAGAAATTTTGCACTGGATTAGCCTCCTTTTGATTTGCTTCTTCAGAATTGAAAGTGTGTTGGCAGGATATCGTTCTAAATATAACAAGAAAGACAAGGTCTCTCTTTTTCTCTGTCCTTCATTTCGTGAGCCTTATGGGCAGTTGCCCAGAAAGAATCACTTTACCCCAGTGATAGCCAGATGTCCACTCTGTCTTTGGGATAAGAAAAATCCACACATACTACGCTGAGAATGTTATTAATAACAAACCTACTTTTCTCAAGTCAAACTCTCCTTCTAGTCACCGTTGAAGTTATTGAAAGAACTGTGTATGCTCTCAGCCTCCACTTCATCTCTCATTGATAACTGAACGCACTTCAATGTGCTTCTGTGCCACTGTACTGAAGATGCTTTCACGAAAGTTACCTGTGAACTTGCAGTTCCCAAACCCACTGAATATTTTTCAGACTTTCTGTTATGATACCTGTCCAGGATCTGTATAGATTCAGAATCTGTAATGATTCTCATATAACTTTTCAGAAACATGAAATGTTACAATTCCTGTCTCCAAACACGCAAGATACACTAACTAACAAACAATAAAAGTTTTCTTTATGGAAACCCATTTTTCAAGAACTCAGACCATCATGCCCCCGAATATGTCACATTCCTTATGTTGCTCATCCAGGAATGACTGAGAGGATTCAGAGAACGAGAAGTTGTCTTGCTTCCAATGGTTAAGAAAGACTCATACCCTGATAGGACCTTAAATCAGCTGTGTAAACTTCGGTAAATGACTTGACATCTATTATCTATTTCTTCATTTTAAAAATGAATATTAGTAACAACAATAGCTGGAATTTATTGGAAATTGTCTCTGTCTAGGGCAGGATGTGCTAGTACTTTACCTGTATTCCATCTTTTAATTCTCAAAAAGATCTATAAATATATATATCATCAATATATTATCATCTCCCTTTCCTGTGCATGCAAAGTGAAGTTTAACAATTTTGAAGGACTTGTTGTGGGTCACACAGCTAGTAAGTGGGACAACAGAGATTCTAGCCCTTGTCTATTCACTCAAAAACCTGCCACCTCACAGCATTGTCATACTATGAACATGCCTTTTATCACACCTGGAGTGTAGTTGTTACTCCTAAAATAATATTTGAAACAATGAAATTGTTGAATAATATTTCAAGATGTAAATATTCCTGAATATATATATGCTTTATCTATGCAGAGGCATTGGGAAAGAGATGTGCTAGCTAAGAAAGAAAAGTAGAGCAAATTATATATATATATATTTTTTTCCTTAAAAAGAGAGAGAGAAAGCAGCTAGCACAAAAAGAATATGGAAATATTCACAAATGGATTAAAATGCACAGATAAAGAAACAAAAGTGAAATGAAAGGAAAATGGCATCCAGGAGGACAAGGAAACTCAAAGAATCTCCCAGTGTGACTCAGTTTGAAATCGCTTCAAAAGTTTCAGTCAGCTTGAATACACAGGCCAGCTAAGGGTGAGCTGTTGCTCTGGAATAATTATTTCCACTCCTACTTTTCTGATGTATAAACTGAAATAGTGACAGGATGTCTCTGTCTTTATGAGATGAATGTCAGCATTTTTTAGCCTTCTTACATTTTTACAGAAATTGTGTTTTAAAAATAAGCCTATTTGTGGAACAAACACAAAGGAAATAAATTCCTTTACGATAAAGTTATTGTAGCATTAAATATGCATTCTGTTTGATTATAAACTACTTGCAGATAAGCACAATAAATTTTCCAGTTCATAGCATTTACTTTTCTTAAATCTTCCCACATAAGTTATATAGATTTTGCTTCAGAAAGCACGAGATAAATAAAATAATTTACCATAAGATCCCATGAATAAGTGAAAGAATGTTGCTTTCCAGAACAGGCCAAATGAATTAAATACATTTGAGATCATGACAAAGAATTAAAAGCATGTTAAATAATGTTATTAGTTATTATATGGAGTAACAAGAATCAATTTTTAAAAAACAGAATTAGCATGACTTTTGCTGTATTTATTATTATATAAATCTTGTGAAATAGTAGTGTTTGTTGAAAATAAGTTCTCAAAAGGTGATGTTCCTTGTTTCTTTTCAACTTTCTGCATTTTGGTTTTATCTCTTAAGTCTTCTTCCTATCTTATGTGCTCTCTGTAGAATACAGACCCAGAGATCTTCCTCAGATGGATTCATTCATCTAGTTCTGGTCCTTTCCACTATTTAGGATGGGAATTCTTGGCTCTCTTTTGCTCTGAAGCAAATATCCTAATTCATACTATCTCATAGTTTATACTTTATACACAACAGTACAGAAATAAAGCAAATATAAGGAAAACTGTAGGAAAGAGAAAAGTAAATTTATAAGTGGAAATTGAATTAAAACATTAAAAAGCAAGTGTATCACAACTTAAATCAAGAAAACAAACCACCATATATGTAAGATTAGGAATAAGAAGGATACTACACCTGCAAATTCTCTGAAAATCATAAATTACGGAATAATGCAAAAAATCCTGAGGCAATGAGTGATTTTCTAGCTAAACATAAACCTTCAAAACTGATCCAAGAAAAGTGAAGCTTTCAAATTCTATAATGATAGAATTAAGGAAAACAAATTCTCAAAAAAGTGATCAATAAAATTCACAAAGCCCAAAGGTTTTAAGGTATTTATTTCTTTAAAAAATGAAGGAAAACATGATTCTCATGCTCTATAAATTGTTTAAAAACAAAGAAAGATGGAAAGCTACCAAATTTATTTAATAAAACCAACATAACATTAATAAATGTTCTTGACCAAGGAGCAGAGTAAGAAAACTTGTAGACTGTGTGTTCGGGACCCATGAGAGGGAGCTACCATTAAGTGCCAGATATTAATTAGGGAAACATCTGTGAAAGAGAAGAGGGAGCAGGGATAGACAGGGGAAGATGCCTTCAGGCTAAGATGCCTGTCTTAAAAGGAAGCAGGGATCAGAGAAAGATTGAGGAGAAAGATTCTCAGAGTAGTGCAAGGCCAAGAAAGTTTTCAGTCAGCAGCTCCAACATGAAGAATGCCTGTAGAAGACTCTGAAATTCAGTTGATCTGGCCAAGGCTTAGTAACTGTAGCATCCATAGTCGTTGGCTGGTGCTGATCCTGGCGTTGGTGTGAATGCTGCAGGGAGAAGCAGAAGCAGTGCAGCTGAAGCCTGGTAGCTGACGGTGCTCCTTGTACGCATTTTCTCCTTTCATAGACTATCTGCCATATGTAACATGTGCCGTGAACCTGCCACATGGACCTACGCTGTGAATACCTATAAATGCCAAAATTCTAAATAACACACTAGAAGAATTTAGCAGCATTGTAAGAAAAGAATAATATGTTTTGACTGAGTAGCATTTGTTAGAGGAATACAAGTGACCTTTAAAGAATGTACCTATGGAGGGGAGTATCAATCCCTAGGTGTTACGATTTCGTGCGCTGTATAAATGGTGATCTGACATACAGAAATTTAGTCCAGAGTTGCAATGGCAAACATTTCAAATGGCAGGATCTGATTTCTTATGAGCTGCTTCTTATTTTGGCAATACTATATTTCAATGTATCCGCAGTTTTTTTTTAAATTTTACTATATTTAATGATTTTCATCGGCCATATCAAGTGACCCAATATTCTGTGATCTAACATTAGATTTTATGTCACCATCATCAAAGGCATCTAAAAATACTTGTTATCTATCCTCTGATTAGAGTTGGTAAAATGAATATAGAAAACATTATCGGTATTGCAAAATATTATTTCAATAAACATTCAATATCATAGTTACTGGTGGAACATCAGAAGATTTCTCAATAAAGTTATGAAAAAGATATGTTACTCCAAATGCCATTATTATTTAACAATATTTTATAAATGATAGCAGCTGCAATATGGGATGTAGAAGACAAAATTATCATTACGTTTATGTGGTTTATTCTTACCCTGGAAAATCTAACAGAATCAACAAAAAGTCATTAACGTCAATAAAGCAATATTGTAAAATGGTTATTTTCAAAAATAACATATTAAAATTAGTGATTTTTAAATGCTATCTGGTAATTGACTTGAAAAAGTCCCCATGCATAAGAATAGATGCATAAGGGGCGCCTGGGTGGCACAGCGGTTAAGCGGTTAAGCGTCTGCCTTTGGCTCAGGGCGTGATCCCGGTGTTATGGGATCGAGCCCCACATCAGGCTCTTCCGCTAGGAGCCTGCTTCTTCCTCTCCCACTCCCCCTGCTTGTGTTCCCTCTCTTGCTGGCTGTCTCTATCTCTGTCAAATAAATACATAAAATCTTAAAAAAAAAAAAAGAATAGATGCATAAATTATATTACTTATAAGGAAATATTTCAACAAGAAACTTCTTAGGAACTGAGTGAAGATAACCAAAAACTTTCTTGCATTGAAAGAAAGATGAACAAAAGGCAAGACACACCTTGTTGCTGGATGAGAAGACTAAATGTTACAAAGACATATTTTTCTTCAAATAACTTAAAAATAAATATTTGAAATGGAAATTGGTCAATTTAGCCAAAATTATCTTAAAATTCACTTTAAATGGTAATCATGCAAGAGTAGCTAAGAAAATATAAAAAGGCTGATATGCCTTGCCCTGACATATCATAGCAACTGTTAAAATGCTGCAGATTTTAAAAAACTATATTTTGCTAATATTAATAATATCTTTTATATTATAACTATGAAATATAAATCAGTCAGGAGAATATAGTTTACTTGTGTTTTGATTTTTGATTAAGTGCTTTAAATTAGCAAACACGCAAATCTTATACAATTAATTATATTGATCTTACAAAATTCATTATATTCATTTATATCAAAATCAAATTTTAGGAAAAATTTTTAAAAAGTATAGAACAATGTTTAATATCAGTGTAAGAACTCTTTACTGAAAAAAAATGTAAGGACTAAAAATTTTACACTTAAAAGTATACATTTTTATTACTTCGGAAAGTATCAAAATAAATTATGAAGTCACATAAACCTGGACAACACTCAAGAAAAAATGGCAAAAGAGTGGTTAATAGTCATGCTACATGACTAGCACATATGAATTAATAAAACTAAAGCATGTCAACTGAAAATAGACAATGGGTATTAATTAGCAAGACAGAAAAAGAAATTAGCAACAAACATTATTTAAATACAATTAAAGACAAATATTTTATTTATAAAGTCGTAAAAAAGGGTTTTTTAAAGTTTAATTCTTTGTATTATTTAGGATGCAAAAAGACAGGTACTACACACATTGATGTGTATATGTATTTTATAAGCTTTCTGAATTGTAATTTTGCATTATATGTACTGAGGGGTATATTTATACCCTTTGTTAGAGTGATTTTATTCTAAAAATCTTAAAAATATTTAGAGATACATAGAAAGGTACATACAATATATAAAATAGTATTAATTGCTATGCTGTTGCTTTAGAAAGTCTTGTGAGAACTTGAGCTCAGCAGTTGGAAATCAATTAAGTAAATAATTTAAACTGTAAATACAATTGATTATTATGGGAAAAACTGTTATGAGAAAATACTTAATGAAGTGGAAAATTATTGCGATTTATGGCTGACTAAAACAGTTACAAAGTATTGTTACAGAAGAATTGTTCCGAGCACCGACTAAAGGCAAAAATATCAAATATAGAATTGTTTGTAACATAAATAAGAGCAGAATTGCACAAACATACCACAGAAAACAGCAGTTTGATACCAGGAATAATGGATATAGATCTCTGAAAAGTTTACCAAAAAAAAAAAAAACCCAAACCTGCTGTTAATGTTATAGCATGAAATAGCACTAATATTAATAGCACTAATATTAATAACACTATGATCTTATCAATTTTCCATTATAAATCAGATAAATTTTTTTTGTCCTTGCCTACCTTATGGAGAGAGAGGCTCCCAAAACTTTATCGATCTGATTCACACACTAAAGCTCCATGGCAGGAGATAGCTAAGATTGAGAAGCAAGAAATTAAAAGCAAAGTTTAAAAGTTGGGAATAACCCGTTGGATGTAATGTGGGGGTGGTAGTTTTGAAGAATAGGGAATTGAAGAGTGGGTCAGGTTTAGTAATGAGAAGAGAATTCCTGATCCCAAGTATATTAAGTATCTCTTCTACTTCTGCAGAAATCAGTGTGAATCTAGGTTCCACTCCGGCTTGGTTTACAGCCCAGGAGAGACAAGCAGAGCCAGAAGAAAGGGAAAGGAAGGAGATGCAAGGAGGGCACATGGGGACTGATGAAGCAAGGTTATTGTCAAAGATACAAGAGATGCCACGAAAAACAGGCATGGATTTTTGTAAGTATGTTAACAAACTTAACACTGATCATCATGCATGTTTCCTGTTATCACATTGAAATTCCATCACTTGTATTTTCTCTCTAGTCCTTCCTTCAGAAAATAAATAATGAGAAAATGCTCTTAATCCATCTGCCAAATAATCACCACACCATTTCAATTCTATCAGGACAAATAACGGTTCTTTCACTCAAGCCATATAGAAAGGCATTGTATTTCTTTTTATTTTTGTTTGTTCATATCTCAACAGGAAACATAACTTTATCCTGTTTTTCCAATATTTCTCCATCTATATAATTGTTTTAAATCTAAAATGTGTTGTCTTGGACCACAACTTACTCTTTTTCTGTTTGTAGGTAAGCCTCTTTTAAGATCTTTAATGCGATATAAAGGGTAATAAACTGTATGTATATACATACAGAAAATAAATTTTCAAATACCTATTTCTTATAAATTTTTGTTTTCATAAATATTTTTCACAACAGAGCCAACTTTTCTGAGAATAGAAAATCAAATCAGGAATCCTTGATAATGTTAAGAAAATACCTGTATGTCCTATAAATCAGACAACGACCATGCCCAGGAATGGATTAGCAGCCTGGGACCTCCTTATCCTTTTGGTGTAAAATTGATGAGAGGTTAACCCCCGGTGGGAGAGAAGGCTGAGAACCACTCCTAAGCATTTCCTAGCCAGCAGAGTAGAAAGAACATGGACAACATTTACGAGTTCTTAATTGTGTATGGCAACAGGCAGCATACGACACTCTTGATGAGTCTTTTGGGAATTAGAAGGATGAAAAACGATGAGTATGATCTTACATGCGGGCTTTTGGTCTAAGGCTATATAGATGGTTCATGGAATTCCCATTTATTATATTCTCAGCTCATTGATAATACTTAGATTTTTACTAATTACTAAGACCTAAACAGCAAAAGAGGCTGAGTCATTTAGATCTTTGAGCTGGTAAATGCCATGTTTCAATGAATGCTATTACAATTTTAAAGGAACTCAAAAAAAAAGGAGCTCAGTATTAAAAAGGATTATTCTGCCTATGAAGCATATACAACACAACACACTGCTCTGAGATTTTTCTTTTCTCTCTTCTTCCTTTCACCTTCTTGTGTTCAACTGTCTTACTCTATCTTCACCTCCAAAGGACTTTGGTATCTATAATTTAGAATCCATTTGGGTCTTTAAGTAATAACCATGAAACGATGTAAGAAACAAATTTGGTAAGAAAAAAAATTATCTAACTTCCATTTGGCAAAAAATTGGAAAATCTATAAAAACGTTATTTTGGGGGTACTTGTAAATGCTCTTCCTGTAAGAAAACTGGATAGGAGTTTCATCAATCTGGCTTTATATATTAGAATTATTTATAGTCATTATTACATCAAAACAGGTGGATGGATAAGCTGTCCAGAACTGTGGTTCTTTACCTTTTCTGTAGCAGCTATTAACATGTTATGTTCAAAAAATTGAGAAAAACAGCTAAAATGTATATGGGCAAATATTGCTTACAATAAAAACAACCCCAAATATCCTCAAAATACAAAGAAATCCCACACACACCAACATATCAGGGGGAAAAAAATCCTTATTTGGCTTTCCAAGTAATCAGTTTTATCCCCAGAAAATAGGTCCAATTTACTGACAGCTATACACTGAATAGTAAATTGACTCTTTATAATATCATCTCTGCTATTGTTACACTATGGACCCCGTTCAAGAATCATTGTCCAGCTGCTCCATGAAAGCCTGCATAAAGATACACGAACCCTGAAAGTAATCTATTTCCCAGTTCTTTGTGGCCCTGGAAAGGCACAGAATTTATGGGGACTTGTTAGAGAAGCCAGGCTAATAAAAACAGAAAGATACCCTAGTGTTCTTGGCAGTGCATTGTGCTTATACATGTAAAAGTGTTTAAGATTCTCTGTCCAAGATGATATTCTTGCCATCCAGTGAATGAAATTCTAGGAGAAGCTGGCCAATAATGTGCAACAATGCATTCTGTTTATTGTGGCTAGTAACAATTAAGTCTGTCCAGTGAAAAATGGCAGTTGATAACAAGTCCGATTTCCTTATTATGGTTTTCTTTTGCTCTGAAAATACAATTGGCTATAGCGATGGCAGTCATAAAGTTTCTCATAAGAACAGAGTTGTAAGTATGGCATAATGGGATTAATAGACCATTAGAAATAAAAACATGTCTTTCTTATTTTTTTAACCTTTTGTAAGGTTCTTTTCTAAAACCAAATCTTCCATGAAACGTGAACGAAAAACCTGATTTTTAAATTACTGAAGTAACTACATATTATGGCTGTTTTTGAAAAACTGAGAATTTTAAATAATAAAAAAATCAGTAGTGTCTATGTCTTCAATAACTAAAATCCATTTGAAAAATTGTAACGTAGATAATGGTAGACATGACTGTTAATGATTCTTTCTATTCCATACGTCTGCCTGCATATTTAAAACAATGTACTTTTGTAAGATATAAGTAGGAGGTATTAAGAGCAGTTGAAAGAGGAAACCATTACCTTCCTGGAATATGGTATAATCAGATTATATTATATTGCACAAATATATTATATTATATTGCACAAATTATATTATATTTCACAAATAATCTTCTTTGTATTTACCAAGTAGAATTAAAAGAGAATAAAAAGGTAACATAATGGACTCAAAAAAGTGCAGCCGTAAAATAAAATAAATTTCCATAAGGTGTTTTTCCTAAGCTGGGCTGATGGCATAGCCTCAGACACAGACGGCTATTCACAGTGCATTTCCTCAGTTGCACTAGCCCCATTTCAAGTACGGTAGCCACACATGGCCAGTGGCTACAGTGCTGGACAAAACTGTTTAGAAAACATTTCCATTAGGGGTGCCTGGGTGGCACAGCGGTTAAAGCGTCTGCCTTCAGCTCAGGGCGTGATCCTGGCGTTATGGGATCGAGCCCCACATCAGGCTCCTCCACTATGAGCCTGTTTCTTCCTCTCCCACTCCCCCTGCTTGTGTTCCCTCTCTCGCTGGCTGTCTCTGTATCTGTCAAATAAATAAATAAAATCTTTAAAAAAAAAACATTTCCGTTAACATGGAAATTGCGGTTGGACAGTATTGTTCTAAAGAGTTCTCATTGGCCTAAGAACTTTTTGTGTTCATAGGGTATTTTTTGTATAGTCAGTGGAAAGTACTGAAACAATAAAAGGAAAGAAACAAAAACATTTTTGTATAAAATCTACCGTAATTATCTTGGCTTTGAAGGAATTAAAAAAGACAGTCTTATTTATAGAAATATATAAGATTATATAGATTCTCAATACTTTTGCAGTAGGGGCGCCTGGGTAGCGCAGTCGTTAAAGCGTCTGCCTTCGGCTCAGGGCGTGATCCTGGCGTACCGGGATCGAGTCCCACATCAGGCTCCTCCGCTATGAGCCTGCTTCTTCCTCTCCCACTCCCTCTGCTGTGTTCCCTCTCTTGCTGGCTGTCTGTCACATAAATAAATAAAATCTTTAAAAAAAAAAAAAAAATACTTTTGCGGTAGCTAGTGGTCAAATACTCTTTAGCCCTAACGCTATTTGGACCCTATCAATCGCTAGTTCTTCTTTGAGTGCTGTTATGCACCAGGCACTGTTCTAGATGCAGGGATACAGGAATCCTTCAGCCATCCAGCATTCACATTTTCCTTCACTACCTTTCTCTAATTACCTAGTACCAACCCTAAATTTTAGTACATATGTATTGAGTCCTACAACCCTGTCCAGATATTATTTGAACTTTTAGTAAAATTAGGTATGAACTATTAGTAAATGGAAAATTTAAATGGCATTTGGGTTTTAATAAGATCTTTTCTCTCTACATGCACTCCCCTAGCTTTATTTCTTGTACCTTTAAAGGATCTACTTTTGTTAATTTCTTTCTGATTTCCCACATATGCAGGCACTCTCAGAGGCCAAAGCTTTAACTAATTGGCCGGATCTTAGATTTAAAATATTTTATGATAAATAATCATAAAAATATTTTATGATAAATAATGAATGTAAAATCTGATAAGTCAGGCAGAAATATTTTTAAAATAGCTCATAGTTGTCTTCAGTTACCATTTTAAAAAATTCCAACTTGATCCAATTATTGTCTAAAACCTTCACTTCTTTTTATGTTAATTAATAAATAAACACATAGCCCTGTTTTTTAAAAAGACCTTATGCCAATTTCTCTCTAAGTCTTTTTTCTCTAACCTTATTTTATCACTAGTCATTTCCCTGCCTTTACATTTATAACCCTATTCTTCACTAGAAAGGAATTTGAACAAGCAAACACATTGTGGCAGAAAAAAAATCACCAAAAGCTGTTAGCCATAAATATTCTTATAGTGTCATACTCCTATAACTCATATTAAAATCATAGAACTTGAATTACATGTGTAGTTGTGTAGTGGCCACAATTCCTTTGCATGTGCACACATATACACACACCCATGCACAAAGTTTAAATGCCTTTTAACTGTGGGCTTAAGTTACCGTATGTCTGGCTATTCAAAGTTAATAGCAAAATTCTATCTTTAGCCCATCGACTAACATATAACAGCAGAGTATGAAAACCACCCACCCACTGTGCAAAGACCAGAAGTAAAGTATATGGAATTTATTGATGGGTTTTTTACTATGAGTATGTTCAAATTGATTTCAAACATTGAGCAAATAGGGACTTAAATTTGAAACTGTTAAAACAAAACGGGCAACTATAGACCTTCTTCTAGAATGTCACTAATTTTGAATGTGCGTGTGTACTTTCAGGAAAGGGTGATGAGCAGGAGTTCAAGAGAGTGTTGATGCCAGTGTCAGATGAAATCCAGGACACGTGCCAATGCGCTGGTTCTAACAAGATTTAGTGCATTTACGTTTGTGTTGGACTCTACACCAAGGAGTGGCAAAGTAGAGCTAGGACACTCATCTTCACAGTCTAGCTGTTTAGAAAAAGACGCACAAAGGACTCACAGTAATGCAGTGTGAAAATTCTTACAAAAGAATTATTTATGAAGTCCCGAAGTAGGCGTGATTAATTGAAGGAGTTTTCTACTTCTATGAAGTAGAAGTCCCGAAGAGGCATGATTAATTGAAGGAGTTTCCATATGCATTTTAGACTAATAATTCCATTGATGTAAAATAATAGCTTGAGGAACAGAGTTGTACACTATCTGTAATAGATACTGAAAACATGACATTAGTTCTTATAACCAACATGGTACATTACACCAAACTCTCTAAAATTCAGCCTTGAGTAAGAAGGAATGTTCAGATGATTCAGAAAATATAGGCATCTACCTATGCGACAACATGCTTCAAAAAGAATACCTTGAGATACATGGGAAAATATACCTTTTGGTAAGAAATGAAGTCTGGAACAATTTTTTTCTCAGCAGAGTTTACTGGATGAAACTATGAAAATAATGTCTAAATGGTACATATAAAAATAATGACTGGGCTAGGTGATAGGAACTTTTCTTATAGGAGGTTTATCTTTTTATCTTTAATTCTAGCACATCACCAAACATGATAGATAATTTAAATTTATTTTTTAACATTTAAATAAAGGAATGGGTACATTTAAATATGTATGCGTTTATAGTATGGGGATAACCCTTTTCTTTTTGGTCACTCATGCGTGTTAATGCTCTAGGAATGGACTCTAGCCAGGAGCAGCCTTGCTAGAACCTGTCTCATGTGCAGTTATACTCATTCATTCCCATGGGTATTCAGGAAATCTGCTGGATAATGGAGACATCTCTCTATCTTGGGCATCTGGAAGAAAAAAGGAAGTATACTTCAGTTGGACATTGTTTTTGGATTCTTTTCCAGTCCCCAAGGCCAGGAGAATGAAATTTTCTTGAAGGCGATCTCTTTCTAGTATCATGTAGCAGAAAATAAGCCAGATTCCAAGGGTGCAACAAATATAGAGACTGGATAATCTAATTCAAAACAATCCGCAATGAGAGAATAAGATAGCATTTTTTCGCCGTGGAATCAATGACCCAGAAAATGAAATAAAATCACTACCCTCAAACAACCTCTCCTCTATGAAGCCTCTTTCTTGATTCCAGGACAAATTCAGTTCTTAATTTGCTGAGGCATTCAATGCTCCAAACATAGCTTAACTGGAGCACTCAAGCAATGAGTTACCAGCATAATCTCAAGACTGGCACTGCTTAGCTTGTGGGTGAACCCTGTCCCATTTCCACCCTAAATTCTAATAATATTCTTGGCATGATATTGGTACTCCAAAAAAAATAGAAAGATAATAAATAGATGATAGATAGATAGATAGATAGATAGATAATAGATAGATGATAGATAGATAGATGATAGATAGATAGATGATAGATGATAGACAGATGATAGATAGATGATAGATAGATAGATAGATAGATAGATAGATAGATAGATAGATGATAGATAGATAGATGATAGATAGATAGATGATAGATAGATAGATAGATGATAGATAGATGATAGATAGATGATAGATGATAGGTAGATGATAGATGATAGATAGATAGATAGATAGATAGATAGATGATAGATAGATGATAGATAGATGATAGATAGATGATAGATGATAGATTCATTTAATGAATAATGGTCATAAGTTATCTGAAGATTAATTGCTAGATGAGAAACTATTCCATCCATAAAACTGACTTGTTTATATAAATGATGAAGTATATAGTAATGTTAACTTTCTTGTAATTACTAGTCACTGTAATATTTTGAAAATATGCTCAAATGCTACATGATAAGTTTCTCCCTTTAGAAATGTGTATGACAGACCAAATGAAATAAATCAACAGCCTCAAGCTGGTCCAAGGGCCTAAATTCCTTACTTATTACTGGAGTTGGTGGTTTGTGGAATGGGGTATGTATGTTTGTGAATGTATGTGTGTCTTGTTGAGACCCTAATTTTGAAACCACAAACTCACTCACCCATAATCAAAGAGTGATATTTCAAATACTGTAATTTATGTTACATAGTCCATTAATTACATTAGTTTTCTGCATATATCCAGATGTGCACATAAACATTCACTGGAGAATATACAATGTTTCTGCTCTAAAATAGTTCACAGCACAGCAAATATAGGCATCCATTCTCCCTGGGGATAGGTGGTCTAACATCAATTTAAATAGATGTGGGCTGAAATTTTAGGTTTGGTTTAAAACTTAAGCTTTCACAATCTTAGCCTTATATTGGACCTTAGTTCACTGTTCCTGGGGAGTTTTTAATGGCATCCCAATCTCCTAAACAGTGCGCAGTACGTTCTGTTTTTCACATTACCATTCCTAATGTGTCCTTGAAATACCTGGGGTGCTGGGGATTGTTCGACCACAATGCACAAGTCTTGTATTATGTTGCTGGAAGAGTACTTAGAAACACTGGTAATATATAGTTATTAACAATTTATTTAATTTAAAAAAATCTGAAATGCTCTGACATGGGTACCCAAATGCCCATGTTCAATTTGATTTCAAATATTTGAAGATTCTCCTTACCTTATGGCTTCATCTTTATCTGAGAGACATAGGAACTAATCTTGTGCAGGATAAGCAATTATGACTTTTAGAAGGTGCTATTCCCCGAGTCTTGGTTCACTCTCCCTTTGTGTTAGACTCATTACTGGTGGCTGCCTTTCAGCTCTAAAGAATGAGAGCTGACAAAAGTTCTCATAAACCTAGCATCTGCTCTTTAATTTGTCTTTGTAGAAATATAATATTTTCTCTGTGGAGATGTCACACTTGTTATTTGGGAGAACATATTTATTAAATGCAAAACACTTTTAAAAGTATTCGTAAGAACTGGTTTTAAAACAACTAAATCTGTATAGTCTTGCCACTTGGTCGTTAGCTTCATGCTATTAGCCTCCCTGTTACAACACACAAATAAATAGGAGAGAAAATTTCGGCCAAGTATGAATTCATTTGAAATTCATAGATTTCAAGTTTCAAACTTTTGTGGTTCCCATTTGGCTACCTAATGCCAAAATGCAGCTCCTTAGAACAGGGGGAGAAGGGGACTTATTAAAAAGAATCTCACAAACGTTCTTGGACAGGAGATGACTTTCATGAACAACATTATGACAAGTTAAGTGCAAATGAATCAGAACATATGGATTAAATTTCCCTTGAAGTGTACATGGTTTTGTAAATTACGAGAAAAAAGGGAATGGGAAAATGCAGTTTTAACTTTGCCAAACCCAAGACATTTGAACAATTGTTCAAGAGAGCATGCCAAACCCATATTTTCCTCCTTTAAATCCACCTAATATAAGAAGAAACACTTTGAACTTATACAGCCAGTTCCTTCTCAGTAACTCAAAGTCCTTTTGGAATTTCCTCACGTCTTCCACATAGTAGCCTTGCAAACAAATTTTGGATATATCACTGCAATTTTTACTTTCCATGTGTGATTCTAGGAAAAGTTGAAAAATGATGTGCTTTGTAAATAGGGAAAGTAGGTGTTCAAACTTAAATTAAATGGAAGCCAACGAAGTCTTCTTTTACTGAACTCTATTTAAAAAACTGTCTTCAACAATGTCATGGATAAATACTGTGGATTACTATTATGAATTGATTACAGAAGTTTCTAACTTTTCTGAAGGCAAGACCATTCTCATAAGTACAGTATTACACTCAATATCTGACAGAAACTTATTGGTCATCCGCATATTTATTTTTGTGATGAATTTATTGTATAATGAAGATGTGTTCAGCTTAAAAAAAATGGAATTCCAGATAAACCATAAGGAAAACATCAGAAATAGCATCTACCGCAACATTTTGAGGTGTGATCTTCCACTTTTTCCTAATATTTTCCTAATAATAACACTTTTTCCTAAATATTATTTATAACACATATGCCATAATATACATTGTTTATTATTATTTATTCCAATTCACTTTTGACATATATATTGTGTATAGATAACATATGCATATATTTTATACATAGATTTTGTAATGTTATTAAAATTTGACCATACTACATACCTCCTTTTCTAATCTGAAATCCCCCTAAATTTATTGTAATTTTTTTCTTTTATTATATATCAACAACATAATTTATATAGTATCATTACCTAACCCATTTGGGTTAGACACGTTTATGGTTTCAATTTTGTCTATATTATTAAAAAATGGGTATAGACAAATTTTGAAGTTTCTACTTATGGAGCTTGTAAACTTCTAAATGATCACTCTGCCTTCTAACACACCGATTTTAGTTCAATATTCCTGTAGACCCCACAAAGGGCAGCAAACCTACCTAACCTACTGCTAGCCTCCCCAGGCTAATCATAATGTGGTACAGAATAGAAAGTCAATGCATGCATGCCTGAGTGAATGAATCTTCCTGTCCTAGAACCCCCTAAACACTCCACTCTCTGAATATCACTCTGATCTTCTCAGCACTTTCTGGTCTCTATCAACAAAGGGCAAAGTGCTATGCCTTCTTCCCTTATTTATTTCAATCTATGTATCCATTCTACTGACATGTCCTTGGTTTACTTTTGTGGTCAATTTATTTGATCTGGTTTTTGCAATGAGCAGGCATTTTTCATTACAGAACCCAACCTAAAAATGGAAACTTTATTTGTTTGAAGTATAAGTAGGAGAATTTATATTAACTTGGAAACTAGAGACACAAATTGGCTGAAGCCAGGAAGGGAGACAGAGAAGGAATATGTTCATAGGGTAAGAATATGGATTCTTCCACATCTACCATTACCCTCCTGAGAGTTATTAATATATTACTTTCCATCTCTCCCCACCTACGCCATCTCCGACATCATTTACACTGGGTGACTCTGATACTTGAGATTTTGTACTCTACCTTTTTCCTCAGCAGATGCAGTCACATTTCTTCTCATCCAAATAGCTTTCTTACTGCTCCAACTAACCCCCATATAAAGAAACAATACCAAACATTTCCCTTTCTTTCCTGCTAAGAGATTTTAAATAAGCACGGCTTTGGCTTTATATGCACCACAATTATTACCCATCATGAATTTACTTAAACACCGTTTGTCAAAACATTCATTCAGTGTAATTACCTAAGCAATGCCGTGTGCCCAGTACTGTGTGTTTTATCAATATATTCTACAAATAATGATTAAATGCTTTCCATGTACTAGGTACCATGCTGAATTCAGCCTCATATTGGATATGGCCAGTGGTGTCAAGTTGCTTGCATCTAGTAAAGGAGAAACCAAAAACAAATGCAAAAAAACAAAGAGACTATGATAGGCAAAATGACAAAGAAAGCCTGGAAATTTACAAGAATAAATAGGAAAACACATGACAATGTTTGGACGGAAGGGCAAGGAAAGCTTCATAGCCAAGCTAAAGTTAGAAATTAAGATAGAAACAAAGGGACTGATTGTAAAAATACTTGGAATGCAGAATCAATCAGACCTTGTGGGCAATTTGATATTGGTATGGATGGAAGAAAGAAGAGCGATCCTTGCATCTCTGTGATTTCAGGTTTGGGTAAAAATGCGCATGTCAGAAAGACAAAGAGATTTCCACATCCTTTAGGTGATCAGATAAGTGGAGAATTAATGAGCTAGATTTATCATATATGTAAATAATATACAAATTTATGAATATGTAATATGAATATATATGAATATATCATATATGTAAATAATATACAAATTTATGAATTCCAGTTTATATAACATATATATATATGTAAATATGCATTTAAAAAGTTTCATGCTCCTATACTATTTTGTGGTCCCTTTTTGTTGTCGTTAGTGTATCATGAACCTATTTTCACCTCAGTTCATATAGCTCCATGACATTTTATCCAATTCTGATAGAGGTCCATTGTATGGGAAAAAAAATATTCATCAACAGGACATGGGATAAATAAGCTCTAGTGCACTCCCTGAAGACTTATAAATAGCCAATTCAATGATCACAACTTTGTATTGGAAAGACTTCACTAGCAGAGTATTTCGGAGTAGCTATACCTACGAGAAAGGAAGATTATCCAAGAAGCTAATAAAATATTCTATGTGAAAGATGAGGAACGTCTGAACTGAAAACAGTGCCATTGATAAAGGACAAATTACACCATAGAGGAGGTCAATTATGATTAGGACTTGTAAGTCTCAAATACAGAGAAAAGGGAGATTATATTAAAAAAATTTTAAAGATACTTAGTGTGCATAATGATAAAGATTGCATAACTAATAACATATGGATAAGGAGGAGTACGAGAAAAAAAGGTAATAAAAATGGAAGTAAAGATTTTTGGCTTGATTACAAAGAAGAGAATTTACTCAGAAAACATTGAAAGAGGCCTGCCTTGGGAAGATAATATTGAGGGGCTGATTTCAGTTTTCAATTTTCCATTTTAAGAACTTGTGGAATATTGTGAAGAATGGGCCTGTAGTTCAATAGAAGGGATTAGGTTGGGACCATAACCATGGTGTATTCTGCAGAGAGGCCATAATTGTAGTCTTTGGTACAAATAACATCACTTAGGTATTGTATTCAGACTGAGAAGGGTTGAGAGCAGAGTGCTGAACAATGAGAAGGAGAGGTAGAGGAGGGAGAGCATTAAAATTGTTGTCATGGCAGAAGGTGGAGTCAGATGTTGCTTTGAGATCAATGAAAACAAGTATCAAAATGTCTTCAGTAGTTTGGACAAATAAGAAGATAACCAAATTACTTTTTAAAAAGCATTTCTAGTTGACATACAGGGAGAGTATCCAGATTACTGACTTGGAAGTAAGTGAACTTGAGGAAGTAGAGTCAGTGAATGTAAAACTTTTTCACAGGGATTGGCTTAAAGGGAAAGAGAAAAACTGGGTGAGATTACAAGAGTCTGTGTTTTGTGTGTTTTGTATATGCACACATTGCCCCCACGTGCTCACACAAGTGAGAAGATTGGAGAGACTTTAATGTTTGTGGACTGCAAGGAGGAAGTCAACAAGAGACTGGAAGTAAATAGAAAAGGAAAAACAGACAAGACAAACAGATATTGGATTCAAAGCACTGGTGGAGAGATTATTCCTTGGAAGAATACATTCTTCTGTTATCATGGGAAGAAAGAAGGAAATTACATACCAGGAGATGGAAAACAGGAAGACATGCGTGGCTGATGATCTCTAGAACAATATGCAAACAGATGTAATGGGATAGAGTGCTAAGAAAGGGACATATCAAATGCAGTAAGATTAGTTAGAAAGGGCCTCAACTGATTTTTTGAACCTTGGTTAATTCTGTTTGACATTCATGAAGATTTGTGGAAATGGTTAGCAAACAGAGACTGGAAGGACTTCAGAATGATAGTAAAACCATACTGGGGACTTGTAAAGGATAAGACAGTTAAGTATCATGGAGTTCTGCCCTCACCTCAGCAAATAGTTTCACATTTGCTAGTTTATCTTTCTCCCAAGTCTTAGAGCTAAACCTTCCCCTGTACTCAGAACTTATGCCTCACTTTTTTGTTAAGAACCTCACAGTGACAATTATGCTCCTTTCCTTCGAAAGTTTTTTTTTTATTTCAATTCCATTCCAAATAAAACTACTTGACTTTAATTCTTCAAATCCTCGACTTGCTCTTGCTTCCCAAACTCTTAAACCTTGAAATTTATACTTAGAGACTGAACTTTCTCAATAGCCATCTCTCTTAATACCAGCACAATCTGGCTTCTATCCCTGTATCTACATGAGAACTGCTCTTTGAAAGGTTACCTGCAACTTGTTGATAAGCACTGTGGCCTTTTCTCAGTTTTATTCTCCATCACTTTCCTGGAACATTTAAACTTGTGGATCTCCTGTAATACCTATATGCAAGCATTGCTTTTAACTTATTCTCTTCTGCAGGATAAATTTAAAACTTGCAATGTTGTTTGGGTTCCCCAATAAACACATTTTCTGAACCAAAATTGGGACTTACAAACTTATTGGTGGAATTTTGAAAATTATAGTGTTTTATATATATGAAATCTTTAATGACATAACATTAAATAATATAGTTAAGTTATACATTAAATTATGCAGTCTTTTCCAAAAAAATACGTACCAACAATGTGGTACTGTCCTGGAATATTCTAGAAATGCTCAACTACAAAGTGGTAACTTCAATTATGATATTACTTTTAGACTGAAATAGAATAAATTCCATTAGCGGATAATGACCTTAATTCACAATATTAATAAGAAATTCAAGAAAGCAATTTAGGATATCTCTCTGATTTCTTAATAAAATTTTGTTAAAATAAAAAAAAAAAACCTAAAAATATCCTAGTCAAAAGTGGTCTTTGTAATAAAATTTACCAAAGGTAAAATTTTAAGAATAACTTTTTAAAGTCCCATAAATATTCATTTTTGGTTTTGGAAGTGTTCCATTATTCTGCTTTAACCATCAGTTCTTTTGACTTTAAGCATGTATTATTTGCAGCCTTGATTTGTACCAGGCACAGTGGTGACTGCTGGGAACATGAAAGTGAGCAAAAGACAAGAGAGTGAACAAAAGTCCCTGCCATTGTGGGGCTTACAGTGTGGTGAGGGAGATAGTTGTTAATCAAATCATTACAGAAATAAAGATAAATTTACCACTGAAATAAGACTACTTTTTTTTTTTTTCAAAAAAAGAAGTTTATAAATCTGGGAGATTTGAAGATGTGAAAAGATTTCTGTGAGGAAGTGATGTTTGAGCTGAGATCTGAAAGAAGGCCAGGACAGAAGACAGCTGTGGGGAGTGGGTTGGAAAGACAGGACAAGACCATTACAGGAAGTGAGACTTACATGCAAAGGAAATAGGATAGTGGACAATAGGGTCTGTATAAGGAAATGAGTCTATTTAGAATCATGCTATAAGGGACGACTGAGAAAGGTAAAAGTGCTAGAGTGGGAGAAAGAGTCTCTTGCTCACCAGTTCATTCTAAATCTTCAGAACTATGCCCAACACAGAGAAGATGCTTGATAAATATTTGAAGAGTGAATAAACAGATAATTCTTTAAAAATGTTGAAAAGATACCACTTTGGAAACTATGGAGGAGAAGAGACAGATCCCCACGATTTCTAACAAGATTAGCATTTGAGAGACATTTGGGCCTGCAGTGAAAACAGAAAGAGAACAGCTACACATTTAAATTAAGGCATGGCAACAACAAAGGGGCTTTACCACTGTGCAGAATCAAAGGACCAAGAAACAAAGACAAAATTTACTCATTTTAAGTTCACACACAAACTGGGGGAATATGCATGATAGAGATGTAGCCAGAGTTTAAAATCCAGTATTATTGATTTAACTCTATACTGCTTATACTTTGGCCAATAATGTAGGCAAACTCTCTATTCCTAACTCAATGACTTACAATCAGTTTTTCTGAAGACTTTACCCTTCATTTACTTCACAGATTACTCTTTTATTCAGATGCCTTCTTCATTACCACATGGTAGAGTTTTCTACAATATAACCAGACATCTCTTTTTCAAAACCAAAACTTCTTTTACTCAAACTCAAATTTTAGAACTGTATAACATTCTCCTACTTACATGAGTGCCTTACAAAACTTTCTTATTAGTTTAGGGCAAGATCTTTGGCATAAAAAACCATTGAGTGAGGTACAGCACAGAGGAAATCTAGGACAGTGAAATTCTTTTCTGTCATACTATAATGCTGGATACATGGTATTATGCATTTGTCCAAATACAGAGAATGAACAAAACCAAGAGTGAACCTTAAGGTAAACAATGGATTGTGGGTGAGTGGTGTGTGTCAGCATCAGTTCATCCGTTGTAACAAATATTCCACCTGAGGTGGAGGGGGCCAAGGGGGGCAATGTTGATAATAGGAGAAGCTATGGATATGTGGGGGCAGGGAAATCTCAGTACTTGCTGCTCAATTTTGCTGTGAACATAAAAACTGCTCTAAAAAAAGTAGTCTTTAAAAACAAAACAAAGTAATTAGAATAGCTATGTTAATATTTGACAAAATGCAGTTAAGACCAAAAGGATAATGAAAGAGTAAACACACACACACACACACACACACACACACACACAAAAGAAAAAAGAAAAGAAACAAAAAAGAAAAAAGAAAAGAAAAAGAAAGAACGATTGACCATAATCTTCATCCATTCATTTAGTTTAATAATCAATGGCATTTTCTGTATTTCTTTTTCTTAAATTGAAAAAGGAAAAATAACCCTGCTCTACCCAATTTACAGGCAATATTGCAAGTTAAGAGCTGTGGAAAAGTAACATAATAACTAGTACATGTCTTCGAAGTTGCCAAATGCTATTTTTATTTCTAAATAACTTAATTCTCAATAGAAAAGCAAAACTCTTCTTGAGTTGTCTTCATAATTTTCTGTTCCAAATGGACCACTGCTCTTTGTTTCTTTTCTTACTCAAATTCTATTATTGCCTATTAAACTGTGCTTAGTATCCATGGAGGGAGCACCATATAGAAAACTAGTTGGTGTTTTATTAAACATTCATTTACTTTCTATCCAATTTATGAATTGGAGTGATGCCCAAGCTAGTGATTTTCAATATTTAGGGAGCTTTGACACCTCTTTATCCTTATGTATCTAATTTTTCACATACCATCTCCACATGATCCTCATTAGAATATAGATATTTGTCTAACTGAAATGTATTTACAAAAATATTTTTGGAGATTTTACATGTTTTGAGATGTTGGATACTCAAAAGTCCGTGTTAAAGTTGGAGTTAAGAAATAATGATCTATGTTATATCTCTATACATTTACACAAAGAAAGAGCATACTATTTATAATTTTATCTTAACTTATATGGGATATATATATATGTAAATACAATATATATACATATATATGTGTGTATATATATATATCATAATACAGGATTATATATATAATATAATTAAACTTTCAAAATGATAGTTATTATAAGTGTCATGAAGTCCAAAGCCTTACTATTCGTGCATTTAGTTTGGGCACTGAATGAAGGCCATGTCGCTGAGGAATTTAGGTAGACAACAGCTATGTTAGTTCTACAGGGTAGAAATGACCAAAAACATTTTTACATTTTTAGGTAAACAACAGAAAGCACTCACGTCCTTAAAATTTCTTATTAAAAGAAATGAGACCTTTTTTTCATATACAAATTGTAAGCTCTAGAAATGATTATATTTATCGCTCTATTCATGCGCATCTTTTCCCACACTATTAGGTAAGAATACACACACACACACATACACACATATTAAATTCAAATTTAAATTAAAATTTTGAAAATTAGAAAATTTGTTTATAGTAACTATTTCCCAAAAGCATTTAAGAAATGTCAAAAGCATAATTAAATGATCTGCTGCAGGTAAAACAATTGAATAAAAAGAAATATAAAACTCTAATTTTTTAAAAAAGGTTTTGATCTATAATTTCCTTTCTATGATTCCACTATTATTAGGACTCTGAATAATATAATTGCCTGCTCCAAATGTCACCTTTGAATTTAGGAGAGCTAGGTTTCTAGTTTTATGCTGGTTAGGAGAATCTTTCTTCCTGAAAAGATTAAGGTTATTTGGAAACAGAATGGAAGTCTATAAAGTTCTCAAAGATGGAAAAAATGTATGAATCCATTTAGTAGAGCCCAGAAAATGAGAAGGGGAATAATTCATGATAGAGGGATTAAAAGGAGCAGAAAGAAGTAATTCTCGGCAAAGGTAGTAACTTTTAAAGGTTGACCTGAAGAAAGTGTACACGTGAAAATCATAAAGTTAAAAGACCCACATTGATTCGTGAGTGATAGAATTAAAACTGGCTATCAAAGGAAAATTGTACAAGACTGTGCTTCAAAAATTAGGCAAGCTTTGAAAACCTAATAAGTTTAATAAGTTAGGGGACAACTCATTTTGGAGCAAAAACTTAACTTTACGTCACTTATCTTTGCTTCATTTGGTATAAATATTCATTTACTGTAGGAATATTGATGTGTTTAATCAGAAGTTGCTGGCCAGAGTCCGCTGTAGTGCATTGTGCCCTGCTGCATATTTTCGTTCTAAAATCTAAAACATTCTAAATTCCAAAATCACCTGTTCCCAAGTATTGCAGATAAGATACCGGGAACTTTCGTAACAGTGGATTTGGTTCTCTGTTCCCTGATTTCCATTAACTTCCACTTATCTTTAGCTGAGAGACTTCTCTCAGGTTTCCTACCTTCCTCCAAATCTATCCCTCTTGTATCTTAAAGTTTGCCTCACGATCTGGTGGTGTGGGGGGGTGTGGATGGGAGTTTGGGGGACATAATATATATAAGGATGTCTAATTATTATTATTTTCCTTGAATGTGTTTTAGATTTCACAGTCAACAACATAGTAGAGAAATGTGGTGTTTGTTATCTGAGAAATGAGTTTTTCCCCTCGAGTAGCACTGTGTATATACGGAGTTCTCCGATGTAAGTGCTTATATCATATTTACATCATCAAGATGTTATGTAAAACCTGCTATTTTATGGATTCATTCTTCTAAGTCTATGAGACATCTGGGAAAACATCACAATGATAACAGGGAAACTCGATTGAGATAACCTTCCAGTGTGATGGCTGCTTCGGTTATTTAATGGATTCTAAGTTTTGAAGTCTGCCATGGGATTTCTTAAGTATGCAACATCTTAAAATGCCAGATAGATTAGCAACTAGAAAGCTATTTTGTAACCTTTATGATGTGCGTACTTTATAGTTTCTTAGAAGCATCAATATGGAAGGGGTCCTAAGGATGTCATGGTCTGACATCCATATGCTTTCATATGCTTGAAAAACTAAGATGCAAAGAGTTGAATTTCAACTTTCTTTCCCACTGCATCCCTTCAAAATATACTCTACTTCTTTCTAGCTATGTGATCTAGGATACATGTCTTAGTTTCTGTGTCTCAGTTTCCTCACTTTAAACACAAACACAATAATAGTATCTAAATAGGGTTTTTAAGGAACATCAGAATTCTTGGAAAAGAGCCAGGCATGTCATAATCTCTCAATAAATGTTGCAATAACTATGGTGTGGTTGTACCTCTTGTTGCTTCATTGCCTAGTACAAAAAGTGGTTTGTGGGTGGTGTATATGAATGTGTTCAATGGAGGGGGGGGCAGAGGAAGGTGAAATTGATAGTCTGAGAATCTTTGATTTATTCCCTTGTGTTTCAGACAGTGTGTTGAATGCCCTGGGTCCTTGCCTCTTATGAGGCTTACAAACCAGCAGTTAAGATAGATACAATGCAACAATTGTGATGTAGGATGAATGTTCTGATGATAAAAAATATACCTGAGAAATACATACTGGTTTTAATTTTATTTTAGGTAAAGTTAACTAGGTAAGCAAAAATATAGATAGATGATAGATAGATGATAGATGATAGATAAATGATAGGTAGATGATAGCTAGCTAGATGATAGATGATAGAGAGATAGAGAGATAGATAGATAGATAGAAAATTACATTTTAGCTATATTACATATGGTTTTTGAGATATGAATAAAAGAGTATTTGATAAATTACTAAAGATATGCATGTTAATATTGGTCAACGTGAATACAATAAATTCAATTTGCTATAATTAGTTTTCTTATCAGTACACAAGGATTACCAACAACCTTATGTTGTACAAACTACAAGTTCTCAATATTAGACAAAATAAACAGAAGCTAATGCATTTCTCTAAAAAGTTAACTGCATCTAACATTGCCAAACACTGCAAAGCACCACCTTACAGGGGTAACATTCAAGTTGATTAATATAATATTTTCTCTCACAAGAGGAATCATGTCACTATAATTCAAGGGTACTGATGAAGAAGTAATGGCTCAAGTGAATTTTTTGACAACTGGCAATATAGCTATATCATATAGATCATTTCTGTTATGATTTGTCAAAGAATCTTAAATTTTTTCCTATCTAAACTTTCACAAACACAAATAATAGATCTCTTTCCATATTCTCTGCAATAACATTTGCAGTAAATTTAATTTATAATACTGTACCAAGTATCCAGTGCTATACTGTCATTGAGATTATTGAAATGATAGTTCTCCCAGATAATCTATCAATCCAAATGGCAGAACTTGGGCCAATCTCGTCTATATTAAAATTACCTTCCCTGTAAGAAACCTATAATTCTTTTCTTTTCTTTCACAACTTTGCCTCTATTTTGAGTTTTATGAATAATTGCTTTTCTACTGATCAAAAACAAATTCTAGTATACTAGATACACAATCATTGATCACTATAAGTACTAATGTATGAATAAAAATATGTTTATGTTTCAAACTAAAACTGACATCTTTGTAATAAGACCTCATATACAATCTACCACAATACTATCTTTCTACCTAGGGAGGGAGACAGCTTGGGTTTTAAAAGAGTCAAGATTTGGTGTGATAAAATACTGATGAGTTGCTTGTCTATCATTCTTCTGTGTCTTCCTTGCCTACTCTGATTTGTTAATATAAAACACTGAAGGAATTGCTATTAATTAGTACAGTGCACAGAGCGCAAAATCATGACAAAAATTCTCCAGCTCCCTGTTCCCATTATGAAGGATATTGTGGGAGCAATTTTTCTAAAATGGTCAATGATAAATTAACACAGCATGTTTTAAAATCATTCTATATTGTGTTTTAAAATGGTAGCTTATTTGGATTCTAGAAACTGAATTCACACCATTGTGTTGTGTTTTGTTTTTGTCTTTTCCCTCTACAGGAACATCAATTGTATGGGTTTTTACAAATCTTTACTAAGCAAGAGAAAAGCCATGTGCAGAAATCCCCAAACCGAAATCTTTTTCCAGAACATTTTGGAAAGCTTGAAGACCAAAACCTAAAATAATAATATAGCAGCAGTAAACAAGCAATTGGCTTTGTGAACTAAATTTACTGATCTTCTTGACTAAATTAGTTCTTTATGTGGTATATCATGGTCTTTGAAATTGAAAATTCTAGTTCAAGTCCCTGATGCCCTTCGTTCTTTCACTGATATTTGAAAGGATACGGAATTTATCTCCAAAATGGTGAAAAAAGTTTTTCCTCCTCCAGCAGGAGTTGGGACAAAAAATATATATATATATTTATATTTACTACATAAATAATATATAAATAATATATATAAATAAATATATATAAATGAATATATAAATAATATATGTATATTTAGATTTATATTTATTATATAAATAATTATAAAAATTATTTTAAAATTATAAAAAATTGCATATATATTTATTTAAATATATAAATATATATTTAAAATATACATACACATATATGTGTGTATATATATGATTGGCAATGGAAATCAACAGCTTCCTTCAAATAATATCTTGGCTAAAAGAATTAATCAATTAAAAGTTATGTGTCTTAAAAATTGAAGAAGCAAATGTAGTGCCTATTAAGAAAGTAAATGGGGAAACTTAAGCCCTTAGTGGTCTGGGTTCTGAGATTAGCTTATCTAATTTTCAGAGAAGACACCAAAAGATGACTATCCATGGATATTAATAGGTTCTCTTAGATAAGTTTCGCATTCGGACAGTTTAGGCAAGACTAAAACAATCAACAAGGTCAGGTGAGTAGAAAAATAATCTATTTCCCATTGTCTAGATAAAGCAGCTTAGCTGCTATTATTTCATTCTGTAACCTGTTAGCATTACATACTACAAAACCCAGATGATTTTACAAAACAGTAAATAGAAGCTTGTTTAGAAAATAAGCCAAAACATCTGGTCGTGGGTGTTAGTGTTTTAACAAATAAACAGATTCCCTTCTTGTTTTTTCCAGTTTTATTTCAAAGCAGCTAATTCAGTCATAAGAGGAATTGTTTCTAGAAGAGTGATCCATGAATACCTACTAAGCATGGGGCTCTACCTGCCCCTATACATAGGGTAAAAAGAAAAATATTGTTCAAGAAATGAAACCAATTGTGTTAACCCAAAGATAAGAAAAATATTAATTTGAAAAGATACACACACCCCAAGTGTATTCAGCATTATTTACAATAAACAAGATATGAAAGTAATCTAAGTGTCCATTGGTAGATGAATGGACAAAGAAGTTGTGGTATATACAATGCAATATTATTCTGCCACAAAAAAGAATAAGATCTTGCCATTTGAAGCAACGTGGATGGACCTAGAAAGTATTCTAAGTACAATAAGTCAAACAGAGAAAAATGAGTATTATATGATTTCACTTATATGTGGAATGTAAAAAAACAAAACAAACGAACAAACAAAAACCAGAAACAGGCCCATAAATACAGAGAACAAACGGATGATTGCCAGACGGAGGGATGGGCAAAAATAGTGAAGGTGAGTGGGGATACAGGCTACCAGTTATGGAAAAAAGTCATAGGAAAAAAAGGGACAACATAGGAAATGTATGTACTCAATGGTATTATAATAGCGTTGTACGGTGACTGACGGTAGCTCACTTCTAGTGAGCATAGTTTAACATACAAGGACTTTTAATCACTACCTTGTACACCTGAAACTCATGTATCATTGTGTGTCAGCTGTACTCAAATAAAAAAATGAATCCAATGGAATTTGTGTACACTTACCTTTTATTGCACCTACCTAATTAAAAAGTGTTAAGTAAATGATTTGTTTCCATTGGAGGGAATAAATGGAAACAACAAACCAAAGGTCTGATTTTTTTTTTTTTTGTAATTTAATTGCATTTTTAAAATAGGTTCTTCAATAACATGGCTCAAAATCAAAACAGTATTACAAGAAAGAAACTAAGACATTTCACTTTGTCTATGTCTTGATCTGAATGATTCCCATCCACCAGGTTCTACCACTCTAATTGGTCTCTAGTATAGCTTCTTATTTTTTCAGTGTATATATAAAGAATATATGAATATGTGACTAAACGCACACTATGTAAATATATATAGTTTTAGCTGTGAAGTTCTATCAGTTTTAACAAAAGCATACATTTGGGGATCCACCTCCAAATTCAGAATCAGAGGAGTTCTATTATCCCCAAGAACTGTCCCCATGCTACCCCAGTGTACTCACTGTCTCTCTACTTTAACCGCCGACAACCATCTCTCTGTACTCTCTCACTGTAATGTTACTTTTTTAAGAATGTCATAAAAATGGAATTGCATAATATGTAGCATTTTAAGGTTGGCTCCTTTCACTAGGCATACTGTCTTTGCGACCCACCCAAATCGTTGCATCCCATCAGCAATATTGGCTGGTGCCTGTTTCTCTGAAGCCTCAGATTATGTCAGATTTGACTGTTGTCTTTTTTTTTTTTTCCTACTTGTTTGGAGATATCTGTAAGACACTAGCAAACAAATATACTGGGTAGACACAATGCCTCACTTTTCATTTGCATTTGTAAAAACTACATGCATATACATACATATGCATACACGCGCATGGCTTCTATAGAGAAGGTATTAGAAAGGTTGGCAGCATAGGGCAAGGCAAGAGCTCTTGTGTTTAATCACTTGGACCATTGTGTCTGGAAAATTACCTTTAAAAGACTAAAATACATTCTAAAACAGTAATTTGAATAAGGCTCGTAAAGTGAATCTGAATCTCTTGATGAATTTAACCCCTTCACTTGTTTCATGCATCCATTCCTTTCCGGATGGTTTGTCTAATTTTATTAAATGCAAACATTGCTCCTTTTAAACGCAAGACAAAAACCTTTCCTCCTGAATTTCATGAATATTTCAACATGGCTATGTGTATCAGTTTATGTACTTATATTTTATTGAATCATTTTGCTAATTGTCTTCATTTCTCATTTTACTTTGGTTAAACACAGCTAAGTTCCAGGTAGGAAAATTTAAATCAAGGCTATTTTTCCCAGCACAGGGACCCATAATTCTGGGCCTTGATTTCAGTACTGGGACTCACAGTTGTTGCAACAGAGATGTCCAATATTTAAGGTTTAGTTTTTCTTATTAACCTTGAAACTTACTATTCACTCTTCAATTTCACCTTTTAATGATCTTAAATATAGGGTTTTTTATTGTTGTTGCTATGATATTTTAATTCATTATTTATGAAAAGAGTAATTTCAATTTGCCTTTAAGCACTAATTCTCAATTTATTCAGGATGTCCTGTTTAAGTATTGCTTCTATAGTTAAAATGACTCCTAAAGGGCCACTATTCTATCTTATAAATATATATTTTTGAGCTTTTAGATACAAATTATGTAAAAATACTTTAGTGGGCCTTATATGAGACTTAGAACTATTTGTTTTTGACAAAGGCCACTGAGTGGGAAATATACTTTGAAAATGAAATGAGAATAATGTACCCAATATTAGAAAAATATTTAATTAAGCAGGCTAATTCCAAATATAATATTAAAATATAATCACTATAATAATTCCATATACAAGAAATTTGAAGAAAGTAGGTATAAATAGGTTGAATTTTCATGTGAGATTTGAATAGCTTTATTACTTTGAAGTTAAACCTCTTGGATCACGTAAGTTATTAAATAGTCAAATAAAATTATTTTTACTTGCCCGGAATTGCTGATTTTAAATTTTAGCACAATTTAAATATATATACTAAAAAATTTCTCTGAATAGCTTTATTTTTAATTGCCTGATTCCGTGTTTCCTAGTAGTTTTAGTTTAATTACAGATTTATTTTATGGTATTCTAATATAGACTTGTCTTGGATTTGTGTGGCTAAGTCATAAATAAAAATACTTTCTGACTAGATTTTTTTTAATCAAAGTACATGTACCCAGCAAAATCGCTTCTTTTAGGGATTCTTAGAAAAGTTCTACTACACATAGTGTAGTGCTTCATATGTTTAGTGTCAAATGGCATATTTTCAGTGGGACTTTGACAAGCTTGAATATCTTCAAGGAGTGATTTAAATAAAATAAATTGTCTGAAAACAGTTTTATTAGTTATGGTTTATTCATTCCACGCCTTTCTACAGTGAACGTGTATAGTTGCTACGGCGCACGCGTACAGTTGCTACGGCGCACGCGTACAGTTGCTACGGTGCATTTGTATAGTTGCATGCCACCCATGTGCAGATACTCTTCCAGGTGCTGACAATATATCTGTGGACAAGACTATTTTAATCCCTGCTTAAATGGCTGGGGAAGTTTTACCTGCAAGCAGAATGCTTGCACAAACTTCTAACAGTTTTGGACAGGATCGCTTTCAAAACTCTGAAGCAATATATCCAACAACTATTTATTGAGCATCTACTATGTTGCAGTTACTGTCTTGTTACTGAGGGTGCAGAGACATAAATGAGATCTCTGCTTTGAGAAGATCACAGCGTGGTGTGATTGCAAAGGTAGAACAATGGCTGCATTGAACAAGGAGCCATACTTGGATCACTATGAAGTAATTATTAGCTATTACATCACTTTATTTCAAGGCAGCCTCGAAAAGAAATGGGCTGAGTTGTACCATAATGAACTCCTTGTCACTCAAAATCTGAATTATGATTTTTCAAGGGTATTTAAGTAATCCTATAGAGGGCAGCACAGTGCAAAGAGTATTACAGTTGAAATAGAGCTGGTTTCTATTTCCCACTTGGCCACTTCCTGGAGATATTAGAAGTGTGATTCATTGAGTCTAAGACTTGTCATTATCTTATAAAAGGACAATGGGACTTGCTTTGGTGGGGGGGGCGCTATTGTATGCATGAGCTGAGATGAAGCATGGTGAAGAATTTTGTGATCTATGAATGTATGCAATATATAGAAGATTTTAATATTTTGGTAGGAGGACTGATGCGCTGTTTGTGATGTTAAAAGCTAGGTGAACTTTAAGTTTCCTTCTCAAACTAAAGCCCCCCAATTCTAGAGCTGGAAGAGTTCTCACAAATATTTTATTAAATTCTCATTTTGCAAATGTTGAAACTAAGGATATATAAACCTAGAAACTACAGACATCAAATTTTACACATACTAGCTAATGGCAAAGATTGTAGAAGAAAATACTTCTTCTTTTTCATCTTCTCCCCTAAAAATAGTTTAACATCTAAACATTTATTCACTAAAAGTATTTTAACAATTTTTTTCTACGATGTTCTTCAGGACTCCTTGTAAACAGAGCAGGTATACTGTAATAAAAAATATTGATTCTGAAATTTTTCACCTAGTAATAGTGTTTTGTAATTATTATTTTGAGCTTTATTCATTTTAATGGGATTTTGAAAGATCACCAGTAGAAAGATATTATCCAGTGCTGAAGTATTTGTCAGGCATAAGAAGATATTTTTATGATTGTTCAATGCGAATAATCATATAGGGCTTTTAATATTTTACAGCTTTCAAAGTATTTTTAGGTGCATAGTGAATAATGACATATTACTGCTATGTTCAAAATAAAACATTGTTATAAATATTAACTATAAAATCGATTAAATCTCAGAAAAGTCAGGATACATAAGCTGATAATCTTGTAAAATCGGGAACCAATGTGCATTTCATGTCTCTGAAAAGCCAAAGGAATAACAGGTTCTTATAAAAATACATTTTTCCTGCTACCTTTTTTTTATGAACTTTTATTGGTTTCAGGTGCAGTGGGGAAAGTTAAAAATTATATATTCCGACAAATTACAATAAATTTTCATAAATAATTAATTTCAAGGAAACTAACTTTATATAAGACCATTAATATGCCAACAAACATTACAACCAATTCAAATATAACTATATATTTAACCGAGCTACAAGTGAATAGAATTACAATCTTAATGTACTAAAAATCATTCTTAAAGTTTAGGGAGGTAATATGATAATGACCTTCTAGCTAAAAATAGATTGCAGAGCACATTTACTAGCAATTAGGTGTGCATGTTTTTTAGAAATAAATGATATTCTTTGAATACTCTCTTGTTGTTTTGAGCGGTTTTGCCAATAAGACTGATTAACGGAGTTCATAATCTCTTGGCTGGCCCTGTCTGTATTGCTTTGAGGACAGGTTTAACAGAATTTAACGCAAGACATAGAATTCTTCGTACCCAAGAACTATCAACTAAATGAAAATCTCAATGAAAGTACCATCCTGTGGGTAGAGGTATTTTTTTTACAAATTTAATTCTGTCACTGCAACAAAGTTGCTAATTCATGCAACTGATGGCCTCCTCTCATTAACAAGGGCCATTAACCAATAATCATAACCAGGTTTTGATCACTAATTTGTTTGTTTAAAAATATGTAGTCCTGGCAAAATATTCACCATGAGTATCTGGTAGGGTTTTATGTGGTTAAAACATCTTTTTTTTTTTATCTTTGGTTATGTGTGGAGACAAATTCTAAACAGAGGAGAGAATTGAATTATCTAGAGAAGACTGAGTAACAAGACACATTTCATCAGAACCTTTCAAGGTATTTAAGAAAATAACATTTTTGGAAACCATCCAAATATTATGAGATTGGTGGCTGTGGGCTAAAATTAACTGGGTGATTGCCACAATTTTCCAATTTATTTTCAATTTGTATAGAAAATCTAAATAGTCATTTGTTTGATTTAAAAAAATAGCTGCAATGCAAAATTTTCTATGAAAGAACAAAAAGTACGTTGAAGTTGTTTTATTAATATGTTTTAATGGGAAACAAATGGAAATGGTTTCATTAATTTCTGAATTGCATTTTCTTTTCTAAACTACATTATATTACAAAAGTAGTCAAAACAAGCAGAACTATATGTTAAACATAGACTCTTAAAAATATACAATCTCATGTTTATTTTAGTCACTTTTCATTTCACAACCAAATGAAACACGAATATAATTTTAGAAATCACATAACTGAAAGAGAAGTCAAAATCATGCTCAGATATATCCAAAATAATCATCACTCTGGAAAGCATGGCCAACTTATTTTAAAGGTGCATTATTGCCTGATTTAAAGGCAGACAGGGGCTGTGGGGCCACATTCCCTGACAGAGAGCCTCTAGAGACATCTTTGATCATTCTTTGTGATGCATAAAATATGTCACAGTTGTACTATAAAAGATATCAGCCATCAGGTAAGGCTGTCATTTGCCCTTGTAGTATTATATTGGAAAAATATGGCTTTTCTCTCTTGTATTTGTATGGGATTACTGCTCATGAAAACGCAGCCTATTTAGTCTGTGTGTGACGATTATCATACTCCTGGTTTCTTTCAAAAGAAAGTAGTCATAAATAAACATGTTAAAGAGAATAGATCTGGTTGATATTTTGTTTCAACATTTACCCATTTCATAAGTTGTTATAAGCTGTGAATATGTTAAGTACTGGTCTACATTAAAGTAGGGTGCTACAAAAGGATTGCATATATCTCCAGAGAGTAGCTGCTTTCATTTGATTTCTTTTATGAATACATCTTAGTTTACTTCAAAATCTGAACCTATGTCACAAATATTTATAACAAAAGAACAATAGCAATAAACTATTCCAAAATGTTATATTCTTATTTCTCAGCTCTTCACATATTTTTTAAATTATATGTGTGTGCGTGAGAGAGAGAGAAAATTGGCTTCACTAACATGTTTAAGATAAAATACACTGTAATTATTTTTGTGTTATAACAGCAGCATTTTTCTATGGAATTTGTCTTTCAGGTATTAATACACATAAAATCTTTCCACCTTGCATATAAAGTAGTGTTTCTTCCTTTTTTTTTTAAAGTGGCAATGAGGCCGATTTACATATTTCTTTGGGAACATAGATTTTAACGTACGGAAAATTTGGAAGTATTTTAATATGAGATCCAATTGAAAAGTGATTTTTACCTTTGCTAATGCTAAATAATTACTAAAGTTTTTAGTTGATTTCACTGACCCTATAAATACTGGCAATATTTCCTAGAGAGTTTGTCAAGAATGATACTCCTGTCTGAAAGCATTTGGCTACCAAACCAAAAATAAACCAAACAAATAAGATACATGAGCCATGTTTGAATGTGTGTTAAATCTGACCAGCTGACAAGAGTTTTGCTAAAAGAACACAAATACAACCTTCAGAGGGTTTTTAATATTGTGTTGCCTTTTTAGAAATAAAGATCGTCAAGTTTGTCTTTCTCTGTTGCAAAGTACTGCTTCTTGCCCTTAAAATTTTAGCAATTTATTTATAAATTGGGAAGGAGGAACCTCTTTTAATGGAGAAAAAACATACGGTATAACAGACCGGATCGATTAAAGACGTCCATCTGGCACAAGTCTAGAGAAGTTGCTGCCATATGTTTTGAACAGCACAGCAAAACTAACTGTTTTATACTGTCACCACCTCCAGATCTGTTTTATAAATTGCATTTAGTTTTAATATACATGCATATATGTGTATATGTGTGCATATGAAAAACCAGGTATACTTTTATCTATGTGTCTTTGCTTAATTGGAAAGCAGACACTATATAAAATTTTAAAAAGGCCCTTGGTCTTCATGGTTCAGGGTGAAAGGCAGTTGACGGCTTTAAAGAACGAAGGGGGGGGGGGTACAGTTTGCTGTAATTTGTTTACTTAGTAATGTTTAAATCTTAAGTGAATTTAGATTATTTTACAACAATAGCTCCTATTTGAGGATTAGTAAAAAAGAGAGAATAATAATAATATCTTAAGGGAGAAAATTTTATAAAATTCACATGAATGTTAGAGATGGTAATATCAAAAATGTATTCAGTAGTCTTGTTTTTTTAAAGGTAAAATTTCATAAAGATAGATTTAAAAATCAGAATATATATGTTGCTGTTGGAAAAATAACATATCAGGTTCAAATGAAATTTAGGAATGTTAATCTCTTTTGCAGCTGCTATTTTTGTTTTATGGTATTTTTACAGCTGTTTTTAATTTCTTTTAAGAAATACTAAACCTTTAGGAGAATTCCCATGTGAACAACCACAGTACAGATAATTGGTTTCATTGCAATTCAGATTATGAACATCATTTTTCAGTTGTTACTTTCAAACTATATACATAGCTAAATCTGTAAGCCATTTTCTTTATTCAGCTACTATCAAAAGGGGAAAAATCAGTTAAAAGCATCACAAAGCCTTCCTCTTTACCTGATAGGGTGCGATGTTTAAAAATATTTACCTTCCTCAATAAAACATTAATATATCCTATAGAGTACGTGCAGATGTAACCTATATTTTTTATTAAGAAAAGCAGAACAACATAAATTATGAAAATTCTTTCAGAACTACAATTCCTTTAATAAATTTCAGAATCGGCATTTATCACGCAATCCTATTTCTAGATCTAACATCCTCTTCTTTGATTAATTATCGCCACAGACTGTATATCTTCATTTGGAAGCATCCTTGATTAGCAGCCACACCTATACCATGCAGTTTTTAATAGAAGCCACCCTTCCTATGCAAGCCGCAGGGGAAAGTAATTAAATTTAATAGAAGCCGTCTTTGTTTTATAGCCACCCTCAATTTAAAGCCACAGGGGTAAGTAATTAAATTTAATAGAAGCCATAGCTTCTAAACAAAGATATACAGTATCAGTTAGGTATGCAGAGGTATAGAAATAAGAAATACTCTACCTTGGGAGTTGTGAAGAGTGTGGGTTTATATGAAGCAATGTTAAAAAAATGTAAAAGTTCACAGAACGCTTTTTCAAAAAGTGATTCAAAATGGGTGGAGAAGGTGTAGTTGTCACCCTGCATTTTTCAAGCGGCAATAAGAGAGGTGGGGCTGCTACACGTCCTCGCTAAACCACAATAGCTTGGACAGTTGCCTGCGGTGAGCACTGGATGCTTCTTTCCCTCTCGTGTCAGTTGGACGAGTACAGTCTTTCCTACTCAAATATAGAATATTGAGATCGGTTAGCAGCAACTCACGGGAACATAAGAAACCTGGTGTTCAGGCTCATGTATTCTAGACCTGACCTGATGATTTGTTTGTTGTGTTTTGTTGTTAGTTTGTTTTGAAACTATGGTGATGGTGAACCCTCGATTAGCGGACCCTGCCCGTAGCTGATGACTTGTACGACCTGGACCTAGACTAGAAGCGCCGCTTGGGTGGTTAATTTCAGCTTCATTCTGGAGAACGTTTTGGCAGGTTGTCTCAGCACACCATCGGAATACTTTGATGGACCCACAAAGAGGATGATGAAGAAGTATTCTAGGATTCACACCAACCACATGAAATGAACATATTTGATCCTTTTTTCCCACAAAGCCATATGTGCCATGTAACCAGCTCTAATTCTTAAATTTTGAGTTTCAGTATAGCTTTTAAAATTTCAAATTTTCAAGTTCATTCGGAACATTTCATCCATGCTTTGTCATTAACACGGCTTTAATAATGCATAAGCCTCAGACAGGGCAAAAGTCTAGAGTGGAAACAAAGCAGCTGGTAGCATATCCAGTGGTACTCTAAATGCATTGCCTTGAGAAGTTTGTTCATAGCCACTTAACAAGAAAGGCGAGGAGAAACAGATTCAGCAGCCCAGATGGTAAAAGACAATAAGAGCCGCCTGCGGGCATATGGGATACACAGAGAATGTACCAAGAGTGTGTTAATAAGGGAAATTAAAATTTGTATTTTAAGTAGCATGTGAGTACAAGATGGGTCATGACTAGGAGACACGAGATCACAGCTCGAAGGAAGTCTGTCTGTAAGAGAGATAGAAACAAAGGGGGTTTTTAACATGCAGATTTAGTGGTCGGCTCTCATCGTATACTTACAAGTTATTGATTGTTGTGTTTTTCCTTAATACATGTACAAGCTTATGTATTTTGTGATTTGTCAGTGGAAAATTAAGTTCTGTAACTAACAGATGCTATCTCAACTACTTCAAAGAACACAAATGCTACACGTGTGTCATGACACGTTCTTTGCAATGGATTGCTATGCCTGTGACGGTGTCTGCAGTCAACTGACCAAAGTAGTCTTTCCAGTCAGGAGGAATTAAAACAGCTCCAAATTTAGCCAGCTACCACAGCTTTCTTTTAATCAAAGAACCTTAAAGTAATCAATGAGTATTTATTTCCATATTTGTGGTTGCCTCATTTAAGTACCTATATTTTTTTTTCACTACGAAGGTTCAAATATTCAGGGTTTAAATATGTGGGCCATCCCAGACTCTATTATTATTCCAACTCATTTAAGAAAATTTTTCATCTGTGTATGCCCCTTTTCCTTTTTACCATTATTTTAATCAGACTCGGGATTGAGTCTTCCCACTTTTCTATCAATTTTTTAAAATTTTATTTAAATTCAATTAATTAACATATAGTGTCTTATTGATTTCAGAGGTAGAGTTCAGTGATTCATTAGTTGCATACAACACCCAGTGCTCATCACGTCACATGACCTTCTTAATTCCCACCATCCAGTTATCCCATCCCCTACCCTTCTCCCCTCCAGCAACCCTAGGTTTTTTTCCTAGAGTTAAGAGTCTCTTATGGTTTGTCTCCCTCTCTGAGTTTGTCTTATTTTATTTTTCCCTCCCTTCCCCTATGCTCCTCTGTTTTGTTTCTTAAATTCCACGTATGAGTGAAATCATAAAATTGTCTTTCTCTGATTGACTTATTCAATAGGGATTTTTCTTCTGTTTGGATTACTGAGGCAGAGAATATTTTCACAGAGAATGCTTCTGCCTTGAGGTAAACCAGTAACTCTTTTCTGGTTTTCTAAGGGTATACTAGTGTTGGCAGTATTTTCAGAATAGGTAAAAAGTAAAAAAGTCTCAGCTCCCTACCTTTATTGTCAGGAAACCTACCTTGTCCCAGCTTAAGTTAACCATACGTAGCTCAGGTAAATCATTGTTGCCACATGGACGAGCTCATTCAGACAGTGCAAAGTTATTTGGAATTGCTTGCATTGAATCACATAACTCTACTGCTGAAAATATAAAACCAATAACTGTATTTTTACATTCCCAAGGATCTAGAAGTGGTAGGTTTCCTATTTTATTTCTGTTTCCACTGATACACACCGGGAATGATCTGGCAGTTTCTGGCAGGTGTAATCTGAGGAAGGGCTTCTAAGGCCACTCCCAAACCTGCTTTAATATGGCAAATGGTAACTACTTCTGTTGAAATTATTGTCTGTATGATTGTGCCAAAATGTTTAATTCTTTTAAAATCTATAAATAATTAGGCATTAAGTATTTTTTTTCTATTTTCATGAACAATATTGGAAGTTTATTACCAATCCCTAAGAAAAAGGAGCAGGAACATCCTGAATTTGAGAGTAGCATGTCACAGTTTTTCAGGACATTATGTACCAACCCTGATTCTCCTATTACACACAAACACAACACAACCCACAAACACACACATACGTACAAACACTCAGTTTGATTTCTTTCACTGGAGACTGAGGGAGAAAGATAAGTTGTAACTGTGCAAATGGTAATTACGGCAATACCCAAAGTACTACGGAAAGTTAAAGTATGCGGTTAAAGTGACTTTATTCAAAAGAATATGACACAGCTCTAACTGTAAACTCTAGTTTAGGGGAAGGAACAGAAAAATTATTGAAATATGGCTGAACATCAGGATTAGCAAACTGGGAAACGTGGAAATGTGGTTAGAAAAGCTATGGATTCGCCATATGGATTCATCAGTGGGGGTGAAAACAAGCCCAGAGACTCCCTACCCTCTTTCCATTATGATGGAAGAATGGAAGGAAGAGGTAAAATCCCAGCAGAAGAAGCTGCAGTAGTAAGAGAAAAGATATTCCTCTGGCCATCTGGTCACCTGACTAGGGGCTGCAATTCTCCTATGCTAACTTGGTTCTACTTTAATAGACAGGACACACGTATACTGAAACCAACCAGAACCAAGATTGTTAACATCAATATGCTGAACTTCTATTCCACAAAAGTAATTTATACATAGTCTCTGTTAAAATGAGTCTCTGTTGATACATTTTTTTGAAGCCTGTGTATTTGGCTTCAAACTAGACATGTGTTATACCAACCTCCTTTCTGAAAGAATAGTATTAGAGTTAAGGTTTTTTTTTTCCAAAAAAAGTAATGATGTTCAATCCAATGATGGATATAATGTTCCAATTCTCCAATTCTTTATATATAGTCATTTTGAGCGGTACTCTATTTAAATTGATTAACAGTGATACTGGAATGAAACAAGGAAGAATTTTGAATATCAAAGGTTTGCAAACACCATGGAAAGATTGATTTGTGTTTAGCATGGTTATGGTATTTCATGTAATTTATTCCCTTCTAATTATTTTTTATTGCCCATTTTGAGATTATTATTCAAAATTTTCGCCCCTAGATTTCCTCATCACTCATCTTTCGATCATATTTTTTCCAATAACAAGGCCAACAAATAACCTATTATCTGCTGACTACAAAGTAACGGAGATTTGTAAAATTGTGGCAAAAATACATACTACAACATATATCTCCTGAATAAATTTTTAAGTGAACAGCACGGTATCATTAACTATAAGCACAAAGTTACGCAGCAGATCTCTAGAACATTTTTTTTTCCTGTTACATGACTGAAACTGTTCCTATTGAATTGCAACCTTCCATTTCCACAAACCTCCAACCCTGACAACCATGGGTCTACTTTCTACTTTAATGAGTTGAACTATTTTAGATACCTCCTATCAGTGTAATCATGCGATATTTGTCCTTCTGTGACTGTCCTATTTCACTTAGTGTAATGTCTTCAAGGTCTGTTTATGTTGTGGTAAATGACAAGATTTTCTTCTTTTTCATTCTTTTTTAAGAAAGAATGCATGTCCCATGATATAATACATTTTCTTCTTTTTCATTCTTTTTTAAGAAAGAATGCATGTCCCATGATATAATACATTTTCTTCATCCATTCAGCCATAAATGAACCTTGGCTATTGTGGGTAATACTAAAATGAACATAAGAGTACAAATAACCCTTGAGATCCTAATTTCTTTTTTCTTTTCTTTTTATTTCTTTTTCTAATATTTTTTTTTAAATAAATACCTAGGCGTAGGATTGCTGGGATCCTATAATAAGTTTATTTTATCTTATTTTTTTAGGAACCTCCATATTGTTTACCATAGCAACTGTATAGTTTTTCATTCCCACCTGCAGTACACAGTGGTTTAAAATTCTTAACATCCTCACCAGCACTTGTTACTTTCTGTTTCTTTTGATAATGGCTATCTAAACAAAAGTAAGGTGATATCTAATTGTGATTTTGATTCACATATACCTGTTGGCCATTTTAATAACTTCTTTTGAGAAACTTATCTGCCCATCTTTAAAATAGGTTATTTTTGGTTTGTTTTGCTTGTTTTGCTACTGAGTTGTATGCGTTCCTTACATATTTTGGATATTAACTCCTTATCAGTATATGATTTACAAATATTTTCTTCCATTCTCTAGGTTGCCTTTTTCCTCCGCTGATTGTCTCCCTTACTGTGCAGAAACTTTTAGTTTGATTTAGTCTTGCTTGTCTACTTTTGCTTTTATTGCTTGTCCTTGCAGTGTCATATCCAAGAAAAAATCGCCAAGACCAACATCACGAAGTTTTCATGTAGTTTTCTTCTAGGAGTTTTACAGTTTCAAGTCTTACATTATGTCTTTAATCTGTATTGAAAGTGTTTTTGTGTATGGCATAAGATATGGTTTCAATTTCATTCTTTTGCACGTTGATATCCAGTTTACCCAATAGCATTTTTCGAAAAGACTGTCTTCTTCCCATTGTGTAGTCTTGGCGCCCTTGTGGAAGATCAATTTGCTGTCTATGTATGAGTTTACTTCTGGGTTTTTATACTGTTCCACTAGTCTATATATCTGTGTTTATGTCGATATCATACTATTTTTATTACTGTATCTTTGCAATGTATTTCTAAAATTTGGGAATGTGATGTCTCCAGCTTTGTTATTCTTTCCCAAGATAATTTGGCTTCAGGATCCTTTGTGATTCCATATGAATTTTAGGACTGCTTTTTCTATTTCTGTAAAAAATGCCATTGGAATGGGATTTTATAGGGATTGCAATGAATTTGTAGGTGGCTTTGGGTAGTATGGATGTTTAAAAATATTATTGAGTCTCCTGATCCATGAATATAGGATATCTTTCCATTTATTTCTATCTTCTTCAATTTTAAATTGTTTTGTAGTTTGCAGTGTATAAATATTTCACCTCCTTGGTTTAGTTTATTCCTAAGTATTTTATTCTTTTTAATGCTATTGTAAATGGGATTTTCTTGATTTGCTTCTCAGATTATTCATTGTTAGTGTTAAAAATGCCACTGGTTTTTTTTATCTTGGTTTGTATCCTAAAATTTTACTGAACTTATCTTAATAACTTATCTAATAGTTGTATGTGTGTGGGTATAGTCTTTAGGGTTTTCTACATAAAAGATCATGTAATCTGCAAACAGAAATAATTTTACTTTTTCCTTTCTGATTTGAATGTGTTTATTTATTTTACTTGCCTAAGACTTCCAGTACTGTGTTGAATAACAGTGGAGAGAGTTGGGATCCTTGCTTTGTCCCTCATCTTAGAGGAAAAATTTTCATTTTTTCATCCTTGAATATGATGTTAACTGTTGTCTTTTCATATGTGGCCTTTGTTATGGTGAAGAAATTTCCTTTTATTCTTAGTTGTCTAGTCTTTTTTGAAGGCTGTTGATTTTGTCAAATACTTTTCCTGCATCTATTGAGATGATCATGTAAGTTTTAATCCTTTGTTCTATCAGTGAGGTGTATCACATTGATTGATGTTGAACCATCCTTGCATCCCAAGGATAAATTCCACTTGCATAAATCCTACATGGTATATGATCTTTTAATATGCTGTTGAATTTCATTTGCTATTATTTTGCAAGGATTTTTCATCCATTTTATGGATATTGATCTGTAGTTTCCTTTTCTTCTAGTGTCTTTTTCTGGCCATGGTATCAATAATGCTGGCCTCATAAAATAAATTTAGAAAAGTTCCTTCCACTTAAATGTTGTTGGAAGATTTTAAGAAAGAATGGCATGCATTCTTCTCTAAATGTTCAGTAGAATTCACCAATGAACCTGTCTGGTCTTGGCTTTTTTATCTTATTTTGTGGGGGGTGGTGGGGATGGTTTCATTATTGATTCGATCTCTTTAATAGTTATAGGCCTGTTCAGATTTCCTTTTTTCTTCATGATATAGGAAGTTATCCATTTCTTCTAGCCTATGAATTTGTTCGTGTATAATTGTTCATCATGGTCTCTTATCTTTATTTCTGTGGCATTGCTTTTGTGCTAAATCTCTTTTATTTCTAGTTTTGCTTTTTTGATTCTTCTCTCTCTTTTTTTTTTCTTAGCTAAAAGTTTGCCAATTTTGTTGAACTTTTTGGAAAATCAACTCTTGATATTTTTCACTAATCACTTACACACTGCTGTAACAGTATCACAGTATTCTATATTTGTTTATATATTTCCCCTTATCAGCAAGCTTTATGTTTTCATAGGATTTTGTGTTGCTGTTTAACATGCTTTTGTATCAATTTAAAGGGCTGTCTTTAGCATTTCTTAGAATTCAGTTTTAGCGGTGATAAACTCCTTCATCCCTTGTTTATCTGGAAAATCTTTTCTCTCCTTCATTTTTGAAAGATAGTCGCTGGATGTAGTGTTCTTGGTTGGCATTTTTTTCTTTCAGAGGTTTGACTATATCATCCCACTCTTTTCTGGCAGGGTTTCTGCTAAGAATTCTATTGACAGTTTTATGGGCGATCCCTTGAAAATGATGAGTCCCTTTTCTCTTTTTGCTTTTAAAATTCATTGTTTTTGATTTTTGAAAATTTTGTTATATGTAGCTCACTGCGGACTTCTCTAAGTATGGTTTCATTTTATTTAATATATATGAGGCTTCTTGAATCTGGATGTCCTTTTCTTCCCCCATACTTGGAAAGTTTTTGTCATTTTTTGTAAAATAGGTTTCTTCTCCTTTATCTCTCTCTTCTCCTTCTGTGAGTCTCATAATGCATATATTGCTCTTCTTGTTGGTGTTCCGTAAGTCTCTTAGGCTTTGTTCTCTCTTTTTCATTCTTTCTTCTTTTTGCTTCTCTGACTGGATAACTTCAAATGACTTTAAATTTGCCAGTTCTTTATTTTGTTTCATAATGTGGGCTGGGGGAACTTCTAGTGATTTTTTTTTTTTTTTTTAGTTTGGTTATTGGATTCTGGACTAAACGAATTCTACAAATTTTCTATTTAGTTCTTTTTACATTTTCTATCTCCTTTTGAAATTCTTACATAGTTTATGCATTGATTTTCTGAGCTTCTTGAGCACCTTTTTGACTGTTATTTTAAATTCTTTGTCAGGTAATTCATATACCTCTGTATCTTTTAAGTCAGTGTCTGAGATTTATTTTGTTCCTTTGATAGGGCCATTTTTTCTTATCTTTGTATTCCTTGTAACCTTTTATGATATTCATGAATTTGAAAAAACAGCCACCTCTTCTAGTCTTTATGGATTGGTTTTATACGGGAAAGACCTTCAAAAATCAGCCTGGCTAAATAGTCTGTGGGCTTCTCAAACCATTTCTGTGGTTGTATCTTCTCTGTAAATTTCTAATTGGACGCGTATGCCATTCTTTTCCCCCAGGAGTTTGTAATCTCTTATTCCCTTGGTGACTAAGACAGTCAAAATTTTCATGCCACTCAGCTCATTTTTGTTCTTAACACAGTCTGTTTACTTAGGCTGCTATGACAAAAATACCAGAGACCAGGCAGCTTAAACAACAAACTTTCTCACTGTTCTGGAGGCTGGGGAGTCTAATATCAAGGGACTGGCAGATTTAGCATTTGCTGAGGACCTTCCTGGTTCGTTGATGACCACTTTCTTACTGTGTCCTCCACAAGAAGAAAAGAGTGAGAAATCTTTTTGACACTTCTTTGTAAGGACACTAATGCCATTCATGAGGTCTTCATCTCATTACCTACCCATATCTGAAAGCACCCCTACAAATACATTGGGGATTAAGTTTCAACATAAGAATTTGGGGAAACATACATTCAGTTTATAACATTGGCTGCCAAGTGTCTAGAGCATACAGCATTCTGTCTGTGCTCTGCGATGTGTAAGACAGAAGCCAGTGCCTATAGCAGAGCTCTGAAAGGCTAGAACGTTGGACATCTGCTCCACTCTTCTCTTCCCTCTAAGCTGTATCTGTCTCTGTCTGCTCTACTGCACATCCTCTCTGGAGCTGCAGCACATGTTTGGACTCTTGTTTTCAGCAGCCCTCAGACATCTAGAGTATGCTGGATCCCATCAGCACTCTGAGACAGGCAAGACAGAAGCTGGTCCCTAAGGCAGCCCCTGTGAAAAGTCAGAATGTTGGACATATGGTCGAATCTTCTCTTTCTGTCCCTAGGGAGAAACCAGGAGCTGGAAATTTCCTCCCAGTTATGTGTGCTGTGCTAATGGGGGGAACTATAGTGAGAGGGTACCACAAATTTTCCTACCACCTTTGATGTAACTGTTTTTGTGTTTGCCTTGGGGACAAAAACCTCTTAACTGGTGTCTAGATTTCTCAAAAAGACATTGTTTCATGTATTATTGTTGAATTGGTGTTTATTCAAAAAATTGTCATGATTATTATTTACCAAGGAGGAAAAACACACAATAGCAGCAGAATTTTAGGTAAGAAGTAAGAGAAGAAAAAGAGAAACCAAAGCTACATTCAAATGTATAAACAGACTATGATCTAAAATTATTTTATAAACTAAATAAAAAACAAAATCCTTGCTGCAGGTAGAAAAAAATAATATGGCATTATTTGCCCCAATTATCTACATAATTTAGGTGAAGTTAGACAATTTTGATCGAAACATCCTAGATGATGGCTTTAATTTTCCATTTTATCTTTTTGTGTTGGAAATGTTTTATGCACTACATATATTATTAAGGGAGAAGTTGCAATTACAGCCACTAGTACTGAGTCAAGAGAATACAGTGAATCTATTGAAGGTAGTAATCCATAGAGAAAAATTAAAAATGTAAAATAATAATGTCTCCTATGATTATCCCATCAAGTTTGCAGAAGTTATGATGTAGCTAAGGTGTTTTTTTTTTTAAGATTTTATTTATTCATTTGAGAGAGACAGAGACAGAGCACAAGCAGGAGAGAGGCAGAGGAAGAGGGAGAAGCAGACTCCTCGCTGAGCTGGGAGCCCAACATGGGGCTGGATCCCAGGACCTGGAGACCATGACCTCAGCCAAAGGCAGACACTTGACCAGCCGAGCCATCCAGGCACCCCACTAGGGTTGATTTTTATCTTCCTGTCTATTTAATTTTCTTTACTGACATGTTTGACTGTCAAATAGGGGGCAAAATTAAATTTGAATTAAGTTTTGCATAATTTCTGGAGAAATGTTTCATAGATCCATTAGACATAAACAAATACAGATTTAATTTTGGGTCTATTACAATATTCTAGGAACCCTAGAGAATTTAAAGGGTAAAGATATTTATTAGAGAGACAAATATGATTTCTGGCAACATTTCATCTTATTTCAGAAGATGAACTATGGAAAATAAAGAGATATTTTATTATGATTTAGTGGTTAAAATGTCTTTCTTATTTCACAAATAAGATGTTTAATTAGTTATTGTGGAAGCTATACATGTAAATAAATACAGGACAAACCTTTAGTGAGAGAGTTACATATTCTATTCAAGTGGAATCTGGAAAATTATTTTAAAACTGACAGCAACATGGTGGAAGGCCCACTGGTGTCAATGAAATATGTAGAAATAAAACTCTGGACTGTAATAAAAATAAGCTACTTGAGATAAAAATGATAAATTTATCCTTGATAGTAGCAGCCCTTACATGAAACCTATCATTTAAAATATATTTATGTACATTCAACAAGTGGTGTTGGGAAAACTGGACAGCTACATGCAAAATAATGAAACTGGACCATTTTCTTACATCCTACACAAAAATAAACTCGAAATTGATTAAAGACCTAAATGTGAGATCTGAAACTGTTCAAATCTTAGAGAGAGCATAGACAGTAATTTCTCCACCATCAGCCATAGCAACATATTTCTAGGTATGTCTCCTGAGGCAAGGGAAACAAAAGCAAAAATTAACTATTGTGACTACACCAAAATAAAAAGCTTCTGCACAAAGAAGAAAGCAAGGGGTGCCTAGGTGGCTCAGTCATTTGGGCATCCAACTCTTGATTTCAGCTTAGGTCATGATCTCAGAGTTGTGAGATCCAGCCTTCTATTGGGCTCTGTGCTGGGTGTGGAGCCTGCTAGACTCTCTTTCTCCCATTCCCCCGGCCCCTCCCACCCATCTCTCTCTCTCTCCCTTTCTAAAAACAAAATAAAACAACACAAAACAAAAAACCAAAGAAGGAAACAGCTAACAAAACCAAATGCAAACTACTGAATGGGAAAAGGCATTTGCAAATGATAAAACCAATAAAGGGTTAGTATCTAAAATATATAAAGAACTTATACCTAGGGATATATCTAACCAAAGAGGTAACAGATCTGTATTCTAAAAACTATAGAACATTTGTGAAAGAAATTGAAGATGACACAAAGAAATGGAAAAACATTTCATGTTCATCGACTGGAAGAACAAATATTGTTAAAATGTCTATACTACCCGAAGCTATCTACACATAATGCAATCCCTATCAAAACACCAACTGTATTTTTCACAGAGCTAGAACAAACAATCCAAAAATTTGTATGGAACCACGAAAGAACCTGAATAACCAACGCAATCCTGAAAAAGAAAAAGTTGGAGGTATCACAATTCCAGATTTTAAGTTATATTACAAAACCGTAGTCATCAAGACAGTATTGTACTGGCACAAAAACAGACACATAGATCAATGGAACAGAATAGAAAATCCAGAAACTATATGGTCAGCTAATCTTTGACAAAGCAGGAAAGAATACCCAATGGGAAAAAAAAAATCTCTTCAACAAATGGTGTTGGGAAAATTGGAGAGCAACATGCAGAAGAATGAAAGTGGACCACTTTCTTATACCATACAAAAAAAAATAAATTCAAAATGGATGAAAGATCTAAATGTGAGATAAGAAATCATCAAAATCCTAGAGGAGAGTACAGGCAGTAACCTCTTTGACATTGGCCGTAGCAGCTTCCTACTCAATACGTCACCAAAGGCAAGGGAAACAAAAGCAGAAATGAACTATTGGGACGTCATCAAGATAAAAAGCTTCTGCACAGCAAAGGAAATGATTGACAAAACTAAAAGACAACCTTCAGAATGGGAGAATATATTTGCAAATAACATCTGCCAAAGTGTTAGTATCTAAAATCTGTAAAAAAAACTTATCAAATTCAACACCCAAAAAAACAAATAATCCAGTTAAGAAATGGGCAGAAGACATGAATAGACATTTTTCCAAAGAAGACATACAGATGGCTAACAGACACGTGAAAAAATACTCAACATCTCTCATCATCAAGGAAATAGCAGCCAAAACTACAAGGAGATTTCACCTCAAACCTGTCAGAATAGCTAAAATGAACAACAAGGAAACAACCGATGTTGGCGAGGATGTGGAGAAAAGGGAACCCTCTTACACTATTGGCGATGCAAACTGGCGCAGCTACTTTGGAGGTTCCTCAAAAAGTTAAAAAGAGAACCACCCTACTATCCAGCACTTGCATTATGAGGTATTTATTCAAAGGATACAAAAATACTGATTCAGAGGGAAACATGCACCCTGTTTATAGCAGCATTATCAACAATAGTCAAATTACAGAAAGAGCCCAAATGTCCACTGACTGATGAATAAAGAAGTTGTGACATATATATACACAATGGAATATAACTCAGCCATCAAAAAGAATGAAATCTTGCCATTTGCAGTGACATGGATAGAGCTACAGTGTATTATACTAAGCAAAATTAAGTCAGAGAAAGACAAATACCATATGAGTTCATTCATATATGAAATTTAAGAAACAAAACGGATGAACACAGTGGGGGAAAGAAAGAGGTAAACCATATAACCATAAAACAGATCTTAACTATAGAGAACAAACTGAGGGTTGCTGGAGGGAAGACGGGTAGGGGAATGGGTATATGGGTGATGGGTGTGAAGGAAGGCACTTGTGATGAACAGTGGGTGTTATATAAAAGTGATAAATCACTAAATTCTACTCCTGAAACTAGTATTACATTGTATGTTAACTAATTGGAATTTAAATAAAACCTTGAAATTATAAAAAATAAAAATAAATAAAATAAAACATTAAAAATAAAAATGCAGTATATAAGAACTTATACAATTCAACACACACAACACAAAAGAAACAAATAATTCATTTTTAAAATGGACAGAAGACATAAACAGATATTTCTCCAAACAAGACATACAGATGGCCAACAGACACATGAAAAGATGCCTACGTCACTTGTCATCGGGGAAATGCAAATCAAAACCACAATGAGCTATCACCTTTCACCTGCCATAATCGCTAAACTCAAAACACAAGAAACAACAGGTGTTGGTGAGGATGTGGAGAAAAAGGAACCCTTGTGAGCTGTTGGTGGGAATGCAAGTTAGAACAGGCATTGTGTAAAACAGTATGAAAGCTCCTCAAAAAGTTAGAAATAGTGTTTCCACATGGTCCAGTAATGCCCCTACTGGGTATTTACTCAAAGAATACTAAAATGTTAATTCAATGACATATACACCCCTATGTTTATTGCAGCATTATTTACAATAGCCAGATTATGGAAAACCACCTAAGCGTCATGATAGATGAGTGGATAAAGGTGATGTGAAATAGATATACAATGGAATATTATTCAGCCATAAAATAGAATGAAATTTTGCCATATGCAATAACATGGATAGATCTAGAGGGTAAAATGCTAAGTGAAATGAATCAGTCAGAGAAAGACAAACACCATATGATTTCACTCATACGTGGAATTTAAGAAACAAAACAAAGAAAAAAAAAAAAGAGAGAGCCCCCAGACCAGACTCCTAGACATAAGGAAGAAACGGATGCTTATCAGAGGGGAGATGGGTGGAGGGATGGGTGAAATAGGTGAAGGGGACTAAAAGTACACTTATCACAATGAGTACTGAGTAACGTGTAGAATTGTCGAATATTATATACCTGAAACTAATATAATGCAGTAGGTTAACTATACTGGCATTAAAATAAATAAGCAAACAAAGACCAAGCTATTCAAAACACAGGTTTAAAAGAAATTCCAAATATCATGAAAATGAAATATTCCTAGAATAGAATTTCTGTGTAATATTAACCCTTAAAATCTGAAGGGCTCTATGATTAAATGAAGTTTGCTTACATGTTTTAGGAAATATAAAAATCTACATTTCTTTGACAAATATTAAATCAAAGGTGTACTAACCACTAAAAGAGCAGACAGTATTGAACTGCACCTGCTGAGCCCAACCAAAGGAAAGTAAACTTTACTTCCAGCAAAATATACAGTAGTAGAAATAGGTACCTAAGTAAACTTCTGTTTTACAATTTGTTTTCTTAGTGCTGCAGTATGATTTTAAAATGCTGGGGTGTCTGGGTGGTTCAGTTGATTAAGCAACTGACTCTTGATTTTGGCTTAGGTCATGATTTCGGGGTTGTGAGATCGAGCCCTGTGTCGGACTTTGTGCCGGGCGTGGAGTCTGCTTAAGTTTCTCTCTCTGACCTATCCCCTCCTCCCTCTCTCAAATAAATAAATAAATAAACAAATAAAAATAAAATGCTGCTAAATTCTAATTCTCTCAATTTCTGACACTTCAGCATTTTTATTGTTTTAGTCTTTAAAAAATACTGGACAATGCCCACTGAGCTACTTTCAATAAAATGTTGCTGTATAGTTCATAGTGGGCTTGTTGTTTGTAATTTTTAATACTTCAGGTTTCCAGACAAACTATATACTTGTTCTTCATAGGTATATTGCTTTTATAATTCATAAATACACAATGAACCTTACCTAAAGATAATGAAGTAAACTAGATTTCTTCAAACCTCCTTTTTAAGGGCCTTAGAGTGAGAAAAAGAAGAATATGGATATCATTTAGGTATTTCATTAGATAATAAGCAAACAACCCAAAAATATAGGTTCCTAGAAGATATCCCACCTGCGCCTTGAAATGATAGTGGTCACTCAGCATTAAATGTTGTCTTTTGTGCAACGACCCTCAGTTGAGCAAGGTGGGGGCACAAATGGAATCACGTCACGTATGCGAACACCAATGCACACATACAGCCAGCCTACGGTGTGCCTCAGTGAGCACCACTGAGTGATCGAAGAATGAAAACGCACTGACCAATCTAACAGGAACCCGTGGAAATTTGCATCTACCCTTCATTAATTATTTCTCTTCCAAAAGCCTGGAATTGTCGTTGACCCGTTTAAATTTCTGCCTTGTGTGAAATCAACCAGTTCCCATTTTTTTTTCTTTTATGTGTAAATTTGGCTGTGGCTGGTGGTAGGGAAGGCAGAGATATTACAGGGGTCAAGATGACTTAAAAAGAGCAATTTATTTCTTAGTCACATGTGGTAAGTAGAAAAGTGGAATATGAAATTTACTTCCTTTTATCAATGTTTACTTAAACTTATATACTCATTTAATTTCAGACTTAATGAAATTGAAAAACTAGTTTAAAGTATTCCCATATGCCCTTTATCTAGATACCAGCGTTAACATTTTATCTATTTGCTTTATCTCTTTTTGTTTCTGTCATTTTCCCTTTCTCTCTTTCTCCACTCCTCACCTGTCACTATTTTTCCTCAACTATTTGAGAGTAAGTTGTATGTAATGAACTTTGCCCTTAAATACTTCAATGTGTATATATAAAACCTATGATATTTTCTTATTGAACCACATTATAGGGGCGCCTGGGTGGCTCAGTCAGTTAAGTGTCTGCCTTTGGCTCAGGTCATGATCCCAGGGTCCTGTTCAGCGGGAGTCTGCTTCTCCCCCTCCCTCTGCCTGCCGCTCCCCAGGCTTTTGCTCTCTCTCAAATAAATAAATAAAATCTTTAAAAAAAGAACCACATTATAATTATTAAAACCAGGAACGAATATTGACATAATATTATTGTCTAACCAGAGTACTTTATTCAAATATAACTGTTTCTCTCATTAGGAAAAAAAGATCTGATCTGTGGTCCAATCCAGAGCCACTTGATGCATTTAGCTCTCATGTCTCTTTACTATTCTTTAATCAGGAACAATTTCTCAGTCTTTCTATTAATTTGTATTTTTTTTTATCTTTCATGACCTTGACATTTTTGAAGAGCAAAGGCCATGTGTTTTCTAGAATGTCCTTCAATTTGGGTTTGTCTGATATTTTCTCATTATTAGATTCAGGTCATGTGTTTTTGGCAGAAAAACCACAAAGTGACATGGGTCCTTTTGAGTGAAACATACAGGAGGCACATGACAGTCATCAATAGCTATTGAGCATTTGCGTCTGCAAAGCATAACTTTCTTTCTGTATTCCAAAAGCATAATTATTTATTATCACTTAAAAAACATATTTATAAAGTCCTATGTTCCAGGCAGTATGTAAGTAACTAAGTGTTATGAAAGTTCCAGAATAGGTGGTCAAATATTAGTATAATTGAGGAAAATCCCACAGAAGTAGTGGAACTTTAACAGGACCCTGGGTTATGGAAGGAAGATGAGTAGGATAATGAAGGACCTTCCAGACAAGAAAACGTAGAAGGATGGAATTCATCACCTTGCACAGTTGGTTAACTATACCTGGTCCGTTCTGAAATCTTATGAAGTGGATTTGGTACATGTGAAATCAATTTTTCATCACCCATATTATAAGCCACAATTAATAAAACTATTCTCAGCAGGAATTAATTTTCAGAAATCCGGGATGTCTTTTGATGTTAGTAGTAGTGCACAAAGTCTGGAGAATACACTTTTCGTTGGTCCATCTTTTCAAAATAGACTAGAGTTTTGCTTCCATGTACTTCAATGTGATCGACTCTGTTTATTTGCTGCACATTGTTGTTGCTGTTGTGGTTTATTTATTTGGTTCTTAATAAGTTGAAGCTCTTCGACTGAATTATATGCCTACTGAGCTTATCTGATCCTTCTTATTTCTGAGGCAAGATGCCTCTCTTTACTCTAGAGCAGCCCTCATATAAATCAAAACACATACAAAGAGCAAGTAAGTACTTTAATATTCCATTAGTGTAAGTATTGAAGGACTTGAAGGTATGGATCCAGATAGGAAACATATTGTATGTTCAATATTTAGTAATACTGTTAACAGAGAATGTCTCCTTTTTTATGGTAAAATTATCTCTGATTATTCCTGAAGCTTGAAATAAAAGAGCAACACAATCCTGCAATTAGGGTACAATTGTACCTGAAATCTTAGAAGTTCAAAGTCAGACCACTGCATCTTACAACTTATAACTACCAGAATGGGTGCCTTCCATATGTATTTGGTTAATTTATAGCACATTACTCTATTCCTTAGCAGATATGTGACCTGCAGCTGATATGCATAGTACAGTAACTAAGGTTAAACTTAAAAAAAAATTACTCTCTTCTAAAGCATAAGTTACAAAATCGCAAAGGTGAAAGGTTTTGAGGTATTTAATTTCCTTTTCGGCCTTGGAAAAAAAAAAGAATAGGAAGTAGAGCAAACACTAGATGCATTTTATTAATCACATAGTCCAAGTCAATCCACTTTATACATAGGAATGTGAAATGTCAGATTCAATTAAATAAGTGCTTGTAAAATAAAGCATTACACCACATGAACATATTTAAATCACAACACGGTCAGATAAATGCACTAAACATTCAAATAAGCATATGTAGCTACTTGACTCTTTTTAATTATTGAAATAGAGACTTTGACTCCCATGTGTGATGATGCAAACAGACCATGCGTTCTTACAAATGTTTATTTCTGGCTTTTGACTTCTGATAGATTTTTTAAGTGATATTTTATAGGAAAGAGTAGTATGTGTTCTTCATGTACTCTCAACACTGCAGTTTTTCAGATTTCTCATTGGGTGAGCGATGTTGAATTAGTAGTTAGCGCACATTCAGAAATAACATATACTTCAATACTTAGGAAAATAAAAAATTAACTCTTTAGCTCAAGACTGGGGGGCATCTCATGGAGGCCTTCAAGTCTATGATTATTGTAAATATACACATGTATTTCATACATATAAAGAGTTAACTTTTGTCCTAAATAATAGTAATAGGCAACAGTAATTGAGAGCCAGCTCTACACTACACAATGTATCCAGTCTTTTACAAAGAGCTCTAATACTCCCCCGCCCCCGGCCCCGGTCAACATTTTTTAAAAAAGATTTTATTTTTATTTTTATTTTTATTTTTATTTTTATTTTTATTTTTATTTCAAGTCATCTCTACACCCAACATGGGGCTCGAACTCATAACCCTGAGATCAAGAGTGGCATGCTCCACTGACTAAGCCAGCTAGGTGCCCCCTCTTTGTGGTCAACATTAATGTTACCATTTTACAGGTGAAGGATCTTTCTTAGGCTAAATTACTTGTTGAATACTGTTTAATTAAGAATATGGCTCAATAGGGCTTTCATGTTAGATATGTAGAATTTTATACCCACTGCAAGTTCTGGTAGTCTTAAGCATAGTGAGGATCAGTCAGTTAAGTGGCATTGCAGATCTTTTCTTCATATACCTATTTACCCACATTCCTACCTGTTGTTGTGTTTACCTTATAAGGTGATTAATTGTAAGTTAGATTCATCATTTTATTTATATTTTAAAATATTTATTCTGATGATCAAGAGTCACCCATCAAAGAAAAAAGTTTAAAAAATTAAAAAAAAACCCCAGCTAATATCCATAATCCCCTAACCCAGGAATAAACACTGATAAAAACATGTTTGCATTTTTCCTGCCAGTCTGCCTGGAGAGTATTTATTTTTAGGTAGCACAGAACTGCATACACACATTAATTTAGCAACTCAGATATTTATTAAGAGCCTCCAATGTACCATCGCCTAAGGATAAAGAGGTGAATCGCATAGAAAAAAGCTTGGTTTCTTATTGTTTGGTTTCTTACTGCACACATACACATGAATACATATCTACCTATTTTGAAAAATGAAGTATAAAACTTCGTTCATTTTTTTTCTTTCCATGATATCATAAGCATTTTTCCAAGTCTAACCGTCATGAAATACAGCTTTTAATGAATTTTTTAAGGTAGCTAAGTGGATAGATCATGATGTTTTTAAAATCGGGGTTCAAATTTTAGCTTTGCCACATTGTGTATTCCCTTGAGCTAGTGACCTAACAAACTTCTGTTATATTTGTGTCTTCAGCTTGCAAATGAAAATAAAAATGAGTACGTATCAATAGGACTCGGTGAGAATTCCTGTTTATACTTCATGTGATAATGCTATTTTTAGATTATACTTTATTATATTTTCATTTTGTTATATCATAGCAGCTCATATGGTTGACATAATGCCTGAGAACTTATTAGCATCAAGTCCAGTGATTTTGTTCTGACACCCTTCACACACTTCCAATAAAATATCAAAGAATCAGCGGGCTTATTTGGTGCAAGGCTTAGCACCTGTTCCAAAGCACCACAGAAGGCGAATCTGACCGGATGCTTTTTACTGCTGCTGAGAAGTGGTGGGCACAGTCCTGTGTGGGGCCGCCAGTTGCAGCAGCCATGGCCTTCTTGTGCATTTCCCCACACAAACTGAAAGATGCTCCTTCTCCCCAGCCTGTCCTTCAGTCCACGTCACACACACAGCCATCATTCCCAAGCACATGTCTGCACGTTCAGAGGGGGCTGCAAACCTCAGCGGCACTGAGCTAAAATCAGTGTTTCCCCAATACCATCGAAGCCTTGGATTTGTACGCAAGTCCCCCCAACTGCCCCTCTTCCTTCATGGTGAATTCTCATTTACAGGAGACTCGGTGTTACTTCTTGTCCGTGGAACAGTGTAGCTCATCTTAGACTGTCACAGATGTTCTAAGAACGTGGACCTACACAAGGGCAGAGTCAGTATCAGTTCCCCTCAAGCTGCTCCTTGGGTTCGGTGCAAGAGTGAAAATCAAGGCATTGTCGGCTTCCCAACTTGGGCTGTAATTTTCCTCTCTCCCCCCTCACTCTAGGTCTTTTCTCCATCTTCCCACTCAAGGCATGTAGCATAAAATTCTCAATAAAGGTGGCTTTTAAGAGACAGGAATAGAGATTGTTTTTTAAGCAGCTTTTGCTTTTAATCTGGTTTTCTTTGAAGCAAAGGAAAACAAAGGTTTGACTTCTTGATGAAGGGGGAGAAAAACAATAGAAAGTTCTGAGATTAAAACGTGCATTTGTATTTTAATAGATTATCTGACTTTATTAGATATACCGATTTTATTAGACCTCAGTCTTCTGATGTAATATATACCTATCTGATGTAATGTATATCTACCAAGAAGAAAAATTTCATATCCTCTGTATACATTAATTTATTAAGAAGTAGTTGTTTTATGAGAAAGTGCTAGTATAATCTCTGATGTGCTATTTTACAATAGTGTCTGGAGGTTTTAAAGAAAGTCTTCATAATTCTTCTATTTATAGTTACCCATCTAAAAAAGTTTAGTGGTTGAATTTAATACTTAGCAATTATGCTGGCCAAGCAATATGCAGGCAAGTATTTTAAGAAGCTATGTCTCTGCCAATTCCATGTGGCAATTTTCAACCCTACTATTCTTGATATTACATAAAATATAGAGGGAATCCATTGTGTAAACAGACTTTTAGAGGGCTGGAAATGAAAACTTTTGTTATATTTAAATTTTACTTGTCCAGACTATTCTCTGAAATCAGTGAATTCTATAAATCTGCATTATATTAAATCAGTGTGGAATTTAATGGGAATTGCACATTATGTTTTTATAATAATTTCCATTTACTGAAATGAACAACGTGGCTGCTAATGTGTTTAATGTTGTATATATATCATCTCATTTAATTCTTACAACAACATTGTGAAAGAAAGATTAACATTAGACTCTTTGCAACTGGGAGTTCTGAAAGTTAGACGGATGATTTACCCAAGACTACTCAACTAACAAAGGACCGAAGAATATAAGCCTATTTCTTAACAAATTGTGATAGATCTTGTACAAAGATGACTGCTAAAAATGTTTCCCAACCCTATATACATATTCTGCTCCTCCCACAAAGAGATGAATTCTATTTCCCCTTCCCTTGGATCTTGCTGTCCCTTGTGATTTGTTTTGACCAGTAGAATATATTGGAAGTGACGCTTTGCCAGTTCTGGGCTTAGACCTAAGAGGCCTGCCAGCTTACACCATTTCCATCTTGGGCAACAGATGTCCTGTAAAGAAGCCCAACTCACCTTGCTGGTGAGAGATGTGGAGAGAAAAACGTGCTGGAGGATGAGAGTCTACCAAGGGAGAGAGAGAGAGGTTCAGCCAACCCCTGGCCATTACAGTTCTCTTCTCTGAACATACCAGACATTTGAATAAAGACATGGGGATCCTCTATTCCTGGTTTAGCTGACAGAACCAAACTACATAGAAGAGAGGCCAGGCAGGCTCTGCCAAATTGCAAGATCATAAGTAACAGTTGGGTTGTTTTAAGTTCTAAGTGTGGGGAGCTCTGCTAGGAAGCAAGAGATAACTGAAACACCAATATGAATTACAACCTCTTTGCTAACAAACTCTTCTACTGCATCAATTATTTACTACAAAACAAATCTCCTAATGTTGATTTAATTTAAACAAATTATTTAGTATTAGTATTTCGTAGATAGCCAGAGAAAGTCATGATAAAAAAGAGCAAGAAACCAAATGAAGAGTAAAATCCTTTGTTTACAGCTCCATTTGTCTGCAACTAAAACTCCCTTGATTAACATTCTTGGTATTTAAAAACTCAGTCATTATAGAAAAGTTTCCAAACAAATACTTAAATAATAAAGCTGTTAAAAGCATCCTCTTAATTGAATCCATGTTCTTAGTGAAACTATTCCCATTTATTGAAATCTACAGTGTAGTTGCTAGTGTGTTTTACGTTGTATATACCTCAGTCATGTTCTTAAAGAAAATATTGGAGATAGTCAAAATATACTTAAAGTCTGATATGAATTTAAAATATTTTATGTATTTGGTACATCAGTATGAAATACACAGATATGCTCTTTTATACTAATTAGGAATGTCTTTCCATCAATCTCTATTAATTTACATTTAAAAGTTCTTTCCCAAAGCAATTCGTATACAAATTTTACTACATCTAATATATCACAGGCATTTACAAATTCTTTCCAACAGAGATGGTATCTTTAAAAAGATTTAGACACCAGACATTTCAGGATGAAAAAAAAAAGTGTTGGTTTCCTTTCTGCTGCTAATATTATTTGGGGGCAAGTATGAAAATTTGAAAAACACTTTATGAATATGGGCATGGTTAAATAAATTATGATACACTGAAAAATGAAATACTACAAAACCATTTCAAACTTTGCCCACATTGCTAAGTGACCAAGTATCCTGTAAAGTAGTATGCAATAAAACCTCGTGTTGATAAAATAGTATTATTGATGGCATATATAAATATATGACTCTAAATTTTTATAACTGACATATTTGAAAGTCATGTGATAAATGAGTTTTATTTTATAAGCATGAGAAAGTCCTCGTAAATGTGGTGGGCGCAGGGCGGGGTTAAAGAACCAGGACACTGGAATCGGTGGCGTCGGTAAGATTTGGTACAAATCTTGATTTACCACTTTGTAACTGATTTCAGGAAATAACCTCACGTATCTCAATCTGTTTCCTCATCTGTAAAACAGGAAGAACAATATCCACCTTTAAAATTATCGCCGAAGGGGTGCATGGGTGGCTCAGTCGGTTCAGCCTTGACCTTGATTTCGTGGCAGATCATGATCTCCGAGTGGTGGAATCCAGCCCAACACGGGGCTCAGTGCTCAGTGAGGAGTCTGCTTGTCTCTCTCCCTCTGCTCTCTCTCTCAAACAAATAAATAAGTAAAAATTATCACTGAAGTCAGAGAGTACTTAATGATGCTCAGTAAATGGCAATTGTTCACATTATGATAAATTAAGGTCAAATTGGGGCACGGGGTGGTGGAGTTGGTTAAGCCTCTGTCTTTGGGTCAGGTCGTGATCCCGGAGTTCCGGGATCCAGCCCCACATGGGGCTCACCGCTCAGCAGGGAGTCTGCTTGTCCCTCTGCCCCTTCACCTGCTGGTGCTCTCTCTCTCTCTTTCTCACTCTCTCTTTCTCAAGTAAATAAATAAATAAATAAATAAATAAATAAATAAATAAATGCAGGCCAAATCAAGCCCTGGCTGCTCATCTCCATGTGCCAGCACTGCAGTGCTCCTCCACCAGAGGAAAGGTTTTCATATGTCTTCCAGTGGGTCTGCATTTGCACGCGAATGTCTTTGGCATTCCCTAAAAGTCTGAATCAAGTTTCAGTAAATATGTAATTTAATTTAAAAAAATCTATAACTCGGGGCGCCTGGGTGGTGCAGTTGTTAAGTGTCTGCCTTCGACTCAGGGCGTGATCCCAGCGTTCTGGGATTGAGCCCCACATCAGGCTACTCCGCTAGGAGCCTGCCTCTTCCTCTCCCACTCCCCCTGCTTGTGTTCCCTCTCTCGCTGGCTGTCTCTGTCAAATAAATAAATAAAGTCTTTAAAAAAAAAATCTATAACCCATAAGCTTGCAAGTCAATTAAATCGAACCAAGTCTAGGGGTGGCTGCTCGATGGGTGCTTTGCTCAGGGTTAGGATTGCTCAATCACAACATCTGAGACGTGAAGTAGTGCACTCTGGTTACGTGAGTATTTATTGCAAGGGTGTTTGTTTGTCTTACATGCTTCATAAACGTTACTTTCTTTTGAGGTGAAATGCCCGTAAAACTGGGAAAGAGTCATTGATTACAAATAGAAAACAGAAAGCCTGGGTGATATGGATGTAGCAAGAGTGATCAGGTTTAAGAAGAAAAGAAGGATCATTGTAAACAACTCCAAATGATTCACATTGATCAAAATGGTGAAGAAACAGAAAAGGGGAGCAACTAGGCCAAAACAGTCACATCGGGTCATTCAATGAGAGAAAACAAAACAAAACAGGACAGAAGAGTGATTCTAATTATTAACTGTGGGGATCTGTATGTCACAACAAGCTCATAGTGGATTTCATGCAGTAAAATTTTGCAGACTGGTTCTATAGCACAACCTGTTTCTAACGTTATTTGAAAGAACATAAAATTCAGGAAAAGGATGTTGCTCAGATTTTTACAATATGAAAAGATTAGTCTTGTTCATTCTAATTAGACAAAATTTGAATATGAAAATGAATTATCTTCTTCAAAGTAAGTGCATTTGTCTTTGAGGGGAAATCGAATACATTTGATGGGAGTGTGTATTAAACCCAGTATTATTGGCATTTACATCATTGTATTTGATAGCTACACCTGCAGTTTTTCTGTGTCTTACAATCAGATGGTATTTGTACATTGCTTTTAATAAATATCTTCTCATTTTGACATTTGGAATTCGAAGATTTTCTTATATAAAGCCTTTGGATTTGTCTAGGTTTTTATGTGTATGTCGCTGCTCTTACGCTTGATACAAGCAAATATGAAGAAGACATACAACTTTGTAAACGTGTTTGCCATATACACACTAATGCATAGAAGATAAATTATGTAACTAAGTTATTCTTATACATGATTCATTCCTTTGTTTTAATATTCCTAAATAAACATTTAGCAAGTGTTTACCATGTGCTGAGTATATGGTATGGTTGTACAGATATATTAGTTAACAGGACAAATGTGAAATCTGAACAAAATATGAAAGCAGTGTCAAACTTCCAAAGGCCTTGGATTTATCAAAAAGCTGTTTTTGAAATGTTTCCACATAGTCACTGTATGTTACATAAACTATAAAATTAACTATCAAGGAAAATTTGGCATCCTATAAAACAAGTTGAATGATGTTATTTATGGTAAATATTGTGAAGGTTCTTATAAAATTTCCAACTTTTTAGTGAAATTATATAGACAGCAAGAACAAAACTACAATTCTATGTTAAAATGACTGCGTATCTCAAAAGCAGGAGCTGTCTTGAATATTTAAATGGGACCAGATAGATAAATAGATAGATAGATAATAGATAGGTTTCAATTTCCATATTGATCTATCAATAAAGAAATTCCATTAGCTAAATCTCTCTCTCAAGAGCATGGTAAACTACCTGAGATCTTGCTGGTATTTTTTGTATGTCCAACTCTGGCAGGATTTGGTAATACACATATCACATGCTTAGTAATATAGCGATGATGTAATTTGAATTCAACTCTTAAAACAAAATGCCTATAACTACCTGGAAATAAGTCAATATTCGGCTGGACTAATCTTGACCTTTCCGGAAAAAAATTATATGGTCTAATTGATTAACTTATAATATTACAGGGTCCTTTTAAAACACTGTTTTTCTATCAAAAAATTATGGTATAAACTAGCTAAGAAAATTATCTCCTCCTTTTCTATATTAAACATTTACCAAGAACAAAATATGAGGATTTTGTTTGCATTGAAGTTTTTTTAAATCCCATTATTCCTCTTTAGCTTTTGGATCAGTTTAATTGAAGATTAAGCAGAAAGTAGAAATTAAGGTGTTAAAAAAAAAGTTAACATTTGCAACTATCTGCGTGGATGAATCACAAGGATTGTTAATAAGCACACCACACACACACAAAACCAGAAATTAAATGGACAATGAGCCTGAAAAAAAATATTGCAACCATTTTTCTATAAGCCCTGACTTCAATTTAGTATTCATAAATCCTCCTCATTGTTCTTATTGTCGATTGACATGTTAAGAAATAAATGTTCTACAGTTACTGACAAACGTGTACACGATACTCGCAAAGCGTGGATCAGTGCTCTGTGCAATTTTCCATGTGTGAAAACACAAACATCCCTCTGCTGAGAAATCAGACTTGGCAAACAACTGCTACACTTTTCAGATTCATAGCAATCATGGTTTTCTGTAGTTTTTAGGGGCAAAATCCACAATTTTGTTTTCTGAGCACTGTTCCATGCACTATTGAAAGCAAGTAAATAATATATCATATACTACTTAAATGTCACTTTAAGATTTATATATATGTGTTTTTATTTAAATCCATTTATGATCTATAACCTAAATGTGATCCTACTCTAGAAACATATGTGGGAAAGGATGCATACTGAAAAACAGTTTTAAATGGGATACAGTCTAAACAAAAAATAATCTTCTTATCTCTCATGCTAATTAGTGCAGAAAGGCTATCAACTCTGCCTACTGTCTCCAGCCTTGACAGTGCTGTGGTCATAACTCATAAAACACTGGGATCCAGGAAATTTGTTAGACATCAAAAATGAAAAGAACTGCATAATTTTTATTTCTTAAATAAAATAAAGTCTGATTGAGAATACAGATGTTTCTGTCTTTGATGTTTGAATGCTCTGGGTAAGCATATTAATGAGAGTCAGCTGTATTAGTTTAGCTCAGGTAGATTGGAGTTTTATGATCTTGTGAAGTTGAAAGAATAATTGTGCTTTTTTTAATATAAAATGCTTTTGGGGGATCATCTCAAAACAGAAAAGAATTTAAAGCGGAGGTTTACCTTTTTCAGATGGCATACTTTTTTGAACACAAGGAATAAGAATATTGACAATACTCATTGTAAACCTACCTCCACGAGGACTTTCCTGTTGAAGAGGAGTTTGAGGGCAACACTTAACTGATCCAGAATTTTAAACAAGTAGAATAGTAGACATATTTTCCGTGGTTGGCCGTTTTCCATGCAATGGGGTGTGTTTTTTAAAACACATTCTTGGCCTTTATCGAAAAACCACAGATAGCTATAATTTGGGTAGCTTTTACAGATAATTTATGACTTTTGCACTCGACTTAATGGTCCATAAAAAACTCAAACCAGCAGTGTTAGGACATTGCTTTAGCAGTCAAAAGGATTTTGGAGACTGAGAGGGTTTTTAGAAAGGGACTCCCATGTCAAATGGAGATTTTGAATTGTACTTGGAACATTTGTTGCTTGATACAAACATGCTCTGTTTCAAAGTTATACACTGGCTACTTTGATTCTTGCCAGTGTAGCTGAGAATCCTACAAAAGAAAATTATTAGTGTGTTTAAGGTTACCTCCTTTCTAATATGCTAATATTGGATAATATAAATTATCAAGTTAGAAAACTAATGTAAATCTGTTTATAAAATTTATTGCACCTAGAATGAATTGTATGTATTTCAGCTCTGGCAACAGATGCCCATGATTTTTTTTTTTTTTTTCTGCATGGCTTTTAAACAGTTAACATCACCTGCTGCTGTTTGTGATGAAACCCCACAGGAAATGAATGCCAAAGGTACAAGATGAAAGAGAAAGTAATTTTCTGGGAGGGGAGTAAGAGAAATTTTGCACTGTGAGGTGAAAGGGTGAGAAACCAAAAGACGTGTGAGGAATTACTTATGAAACTGGAAATGAGGGTAAAAATTGGAGGCAAAGGGAGCAAATACAGGAAAGAGAAAAAGAAGAAAATACCTAGAGCCATAGAAAAAGATAAAGGGACTATAGCTTGAAATATACATCTAGAAGGTGCTATTCAGAAAGTGAGTCATTGTTACATACATAGAAAAATCATAAACCTAATAAAATATTGTATACAAACTCAATATATGCTTGATGGGCAAAAAACATTAACACACACATATTTCCGGCTTCCCTCTCTCACTCTCTACCATTATGAATAATACTTTTTTTTTTCTTTTTTCTTTTTCTGGTCTCTCTTGTGAAGAGTCAAGGAAATGTGCAGTAGGAAAGAACAGGAAATCCAAGGAAGCCTAGAGTTATCAGAAAGCAGAGAAAGCTACACGGAGCAGATAATTTTGAGAAAACTACAAAACTGATTGTGGGCTGAGTTGAGGAGTAGAAGGAGAGAGATTTGCAGGGTGGTCACAGGGTAGTAGATGGGCAGGGAAGGAGAGGATGAAATCGGGAAACTATTGCTCTGTGTTGTCAACAGAGACTTCAGAAGATACTTAAATATGTTTCAATAAGCTGGTGTTGTTGAAACTGTGTTTATTGTAACATAGCACTGTTTTAGAACTGGGACAGGGGTGTTTATATATGATAATATACACCAAGAAAATATTAAAGTCTTTGCCCTCACTTAGAATCATTGTTAACAAGCTTATTTATCACTGGTGATTAACAAACATATTCGTTACTGGTTGTCAGTATGACCTGCCTAAGTCAGCCTCTTTCTCTTCTGGATAGTTCAAAAAAGTAAAAAGAATAAAGGGGAGAAATCTCTGGTAACTCCAATTTGCACTAATTTAGGATTTCAGATATATTCCTTAAGGACAACTCAGGTTAGTCAGAATTAGTGGAGATGAGAAAACAGCTGCAAAAGATGAAATGAAGACATGTAAGTAGAGAGTGGCAATATGGTTCAATAGTGGTCTCTCCAACAGTATGACCACAGTAGTATCACAGTTCCTAAGGAAAAAGACTACCCCCTAAAGTGTAAATGTCATGCAGTGCTGATTGCTAATGGGTGCACTCCCTGGAGTGAAAATGGTAGTAGGTAATACCAGATGGTAGTAGGTTTTCTGAAGCCAGTTTTCTTCATAGAAGTAGAAGAGTCAAGCCTATACGAGAGATGATGGAGGTGAGCCATATGCATAGACAGCAATCTGTTTCTGTGTTATCATAAAAAGAAGAAAGGCCTTCAGGAAGGACATAGAAATGCAATCCAGAAAAATAAAGCACATTAAATAATGAGTAACATATATGGAACAAGCATGCCATTTGTATTAATTTTTCCAGTGCTGCAAAGCACATTTCCACAAACTTAGGGGCTGAGAAGAACACGAATTTGTTATCTCAGTTTTCATTATCAGGGGTGTGGGCAGGGATTAGCTAGATCACACCAGTCTGAAACCAAGTGTCAGCTGGGGATACAATCTCATTTGAAGCTTGGGGCCATTTTCCAAGACCATCCAGGTTTTGCAGAATTCATTCTCTGCAAACTGTAGTCTTCAGTTCCCCATTATCTTGCTGGCTGTAGCCCACAAGTTACTTTCAACTCCTACAGGCGGGACTCAGGTCCTAGACGTGTAACTCTCCCACAACAGCACAGCATACTGCTTCAAAGTCAGAAAGAGAATATCTGTCTCCAAGAAGAGCTCAGTCCACTTATGAAAGACTTAAATGATTATGGCAGGTCATCCCCAGGTTAATCTCACTTTTAAACTCAAAATCAGCTGATCTGAAACTTTAGTTTACCAGCAAAGTCCCTTCACCTTTGCCATGTATGACTGGCTAAAGGTATGATAGAGGTTCCTTCAGCCCTCATGAGGGGAAGTTGTACAAGGGCATGGGTCATTGAGGGCCTTTTAGAACTCCATCTTCCATACCATTTGTACAAAGATACCATAATGAAGAGTAAAAACAAACAAAGAGCAATACAAGAACATAAAATTTGCACTAGAAAAAGTTCTTATCCTGAAGCAGATGAAAACTATGACCAAATATTTTGCAATGAATATTTTAAAAGTTTAATGCAGCAATCATTTCAAGGAATAGAGTCCACCAATGGGATAAAGGATAAAATATGAACTACTGAACTTCACATATAACAGTAGGAAAATAAAACATTTTACAGATAGAAAGATAAAGAAGAAAGGTCTTGGGGAAAAATAGATATTGTGAAAATCAAGGTGAAGGAATTTAGCAAATATAAATGAAAAATATATAGAAATGAAAGCTAAATGATGAAAAAAGAAAAAGAAAAAAGAAAAAAGTGATGAGTGATAAAAGAGAAAAAAGTGATGGTAAAAGAAACAAAAAAGATTTAACATTTATATCATGGATTCTTACCCTCTTAGAAAAAAATTAAAACCTAAATAAAGGAACAGAATAAATATTTTAAAATATAATTGTATTATTAAAAAAAAGACTTGAATGTACATGTTAAAAGTGAGCATAATATATCAGGGCAAATTCACATGGAATAGTTCATACTATGTTATATCCTAATGAAGTATTCAGAGTTTGAAGATAAGAACAATATTTTGTTTATCTCGATGAAAAGTTCAGATTGCTTTTTTTTTTTTTTTGAGGAGAAAAAAATATCTGGATTATCTCAGTTTCATTCATAAAAATTTCAGTGTCAGAAGACGATGGAGCATCATCCACAGGAGCCTTAAACATGAAAAGGGTGACCCACAAATTTTCAGTGAAATGGTCCCTCAAATATACAGGTTAAAAGTAGCTTTTTACATGAAAGAATGCAAGAAGTTTCTATTAACCATTCTTGAAAAAGCAATCACAGAATACATTTTGACCATTAATAGTACAGATGAGTAAACTACTAACAAAAACTGGCCATGAGAGTTGTATAAATTTAACAAAAGGAAAGAGAAGAAAAGCAAAGCATAGGAAAAGAAAGGAAAGAAAAGATAGAAAAGAAAGGAAAAAAGGAGAGAGAGAGGGAGGGAGGATGCAGTAATTTAGGAAAGAAATAAGAAAAAAGGAAGGAAGGGGAAAAAAGAGGAAGGAAAGAGCGAAGGAAGGAAGGAAGGAAGGAAGGAAAAGAAAGAAAGAAAGAAAGAAAGAAAGAAAGAAAGAAAGAAAGAAAGAAAGAAAGAAAGAAAGAAAGAAAAAGAAAGAAAGAAGAAAGAAAAATATAATGTTTAGGATAAGAGAACAGAACAAAAATAATGTCTGATTATTTTTGTTTTGTTTTATAGTGAATTTTTTGAAAATCAATTATAAGAATTTTAGAAAAATAGAAAAAGAGCAAATACAATTGTAATTGATGAATAAATAATCAAAAATTATAAGAAACATTTTGTCCATCTCTTTCAAACTGTATTTTAAAATCCGAATGATGGGGTGCCTGGGTAGCTCAGTAGGTTAAGCATCCAACTCTTGGTTTCAGCTCAGATCATGATCTCATGGGTTGTGAGATGGAGCCCTGCACTGGGCTCCTTGCTCAACAGGGAGTCTGCTTGAAGATTCTCTCCCTCTGCCTCCCCCACTTGCATGTGCTCTCTCTCTCTCAAATAAATAATCTTTAAAAAATAACAAAAAAATTGAAAAATTAAAATCCAAATGACATGAATAATTTCCTAGGAAAATAGAATTTACAAAAACTGTAAACTCAGAAATTTCCATATAAAGTATTAAGAAAGCTATTATGGATCAATCTCACTGGAAAAAAAATCAAGATTATATATTTCTAAAGAATTGCCATCAAGTCATTAAATAAAATACCATTGCAATGCTATTAAAATAATTTCAGAACCAAAATGTATTGAAACTTACAAGTTTTCTTCTAAAAGGGATGAATGAAAGGAAAACTACTTACTAAAACAATAATAGATAAATCATTCCTTAATATGATAAAAATATAATTGTATCAGTTCCAAACCCAACCTCAAATCTAGTGGGGTTATAGTAAAAGCATCCCACTAATATTGGAGAAACACAAGAATGTCTACTATTATCACGATTTTTGAAAATGAACAAAGGCCAGATGAATAAGCAGTTTTCACCAACAGATTGACAAAATTCAAAGATTTGGTAGCACAGATGCTGTTTTGGGAATCAGGCTCAAAGCATTGCTAATTATAGTATTATCGATACAATACTTATTGAAGACAATTTGTCGGTATACCAAATTATAAATTTATATGATTTTTGACACAACAAATTTACTATTAGGTATATATTTTGCACACATAAAATTATGTAAATGCAAGGTATTCACTGAAATATTTTGTAATAGCAAATACTCAAAACAGCCTAAATGTCTACCAACAGAAGACTGATTAAATAAATTATAGTATATCTATACAATAAAATTCCATGCATCTATAAAATAGAAGGAATAAATGGAATATATGATAAAAATTGAAAGACATACTTTAAGTGTAAAAAGGGATAGAATTATACATAGTTCAGGTACTATTCCCCCTTTTTAGTATATGTTTAAAGGCTAATAATGTGTGTGTTGATTGCAGGTAGGTTTAAGACAAGCTTTGAATAAGACCTTTAAATATGTTTAATATATAGTTTTTAAATTTTATTTTTTAGTTTTGAACTATGTGAATACATAAATATCTTTATAGAAATAAATGTCTTTAAAATATAAAATCATGTAGAACAAGTAAATGTTTGCTTAAAGATGAGTAATAACTTCATTAGATTTAGAATCAATATGAAAATGTAACTCAATATTAATAAATTATGTTAGAGGTAGCATTTACAATACACTAGTAGAGGGAAATAAGTTACCAAACAATATTATTGTACACAATGATGGTGACTTCTCTCTCTCTCTCTCTCTTTTTTTTATTTAGAGGGGGGGGAGGGGCAGAGGGAGACAGAGAGAGAATCGCAAGCCGACTCTGTGCTAAGTGCAGAGCCTAATGGGGCTCGACAGCAAGCTTCCTCTCACAATCTGACATTCTGACCTGAGCCAGGATCAAGAGTTGGTCGCTTAACCGGCGCCCCATGAGAGTGACTTCTTAGGTGTGGGTAGAAGTGTACTTGAGTTGGATAGCAATGAAAAAATATAACCTGTTTTCGTTGTGTTTTTTTCTCTTGCTTCTTTCAAGATATTTCTTTAATTTTCTGAAGTTTGAACATGATGTGCCTAGGTGTAGTTTTGGGAACATCTTTCCTGCTTGGTGTTCTGTGAGCTTTCTGGATCTCTGATTCGGTGTCTGACATTAATTTGGGGAAATTCTCCGTCATTATTGCTTCAAATATTGCTTCTGGGTTTTTTGTTTGTTTGTTTTGTTTTGTCTTTTGTGTGTGTGTGTGTGTTTCTCATTCTGGTATTCTCATGTGTACATTACACCTTTTATAATTGTCTCACAGTTCTTAGATATTTTGAGGTTTATTTCTTTTCATTTTTTTCTCTGCTTTTCAGTTTTGGAAGTTTCAGCTGACATATCCTCAAGCTCAAAGATTCTTTGCTTCGCCATGTCCAGTCTATTAATGAGCCCATCAAGGCATTCTTCCTTTCTGTTAAAATGTTTTTGCTCTGTAGCATTTCTTTTTTATTCTTTCTCAGAATTTTAATTTCTATGCTTATATTCTTCATCTGTTCTTATGTGTTGTTTACTTTTTTTCACTAAAGCTCTTAGCACATTATTCATAATTTTAAAAAAACTGATCTGATCTAAAAAAACTATCCTGGTCTGATAATTCTAATATCACTGACTCCGATTCTGATACATCTTCAGTCTCTTCAAACTGTTCTTTTTGCCTTTTTACTACCTGTTATTTATTTTTTTAAATATGTGCATGATGTACTATATAAAAGGAAAACTGGTAGATAGGTCTTTAGTAATGTAGTAGTGAAGCATGGGGGCAGAGGAAGCGTTTTACAGTCTAATGAATAGATTTTGGCCTTTAGTGAGCCTATGTCCTTGGACTTGAACTTCACTAGTGCTTTTTAGTCACCCTCTCCTTCCCTTCCTTGGGACCTGATGGCTCAAGTTAGGGTTTTCCCTTCCCCTAGGTCAGTTAGGCTCTGATAAAACCCTAGCACTTTACTGTTAGACAACAGTAAAATAGTTTCTCCTGAGGGCGGGCCTTGTAATCTCGAACAGAATGCCTTTGGGCATTCCAAATTGGTTCTTTTCTCCTCCTGCTGGAGGCACCAGAGTCTTCAATATTCAATGTGAGATCAAAGTTGAGCTCCTGGAAGTAAAACTCACAAGAGTGCCCACATGACTCCCTACCTCCCTGCACGACTGGGTCCTCTGGAGTTGAACTCACAGACTTGTCCACATTGAGCCTCCAGCAGTTTGTCAATAACAGTTCAGATTTTCCCACCCGGACAGTCACTGGTTCCCATGGAGGGTTTTGCTTGTGGATTTCTACTCCAGTAAGTTGTGATTCTCTGTATGTGCCTGCATCTCCAATCTCACAGGGCAGGGATTTGCCCTGTGACGTCATTTTTGCAATAAGTCTAAGAGGAATTGTCTAGTTTTCAGTTTGTTCAGCTTTTACTTGTTTGGAGGGAGTGACAGTTTCTAAGCTCCTTACATGCTGGATTGGAAACCACAAGTCTGTCCCATTTTCTTTTAAAATTTATTTGTTGCTTTGGACTTTCTTTTCCTATTCAGAAAAAATTAAAGATCTGTTTATTATTTCTTGAAAACAGACAAAATAAATACACACAAAATATATCTTAAGGACTTTTTTTCTTATTTGAAAGACTTCGTCATATAAAAATTAATGGCATTTTTAAAATATTCAATTTTAAAGGTTTCTGTCAAATTTTAGAGACGCATTTTCATCTATTAATATTTTATCATTGAAAGTTGGAATGTATAAAATAGGCACTAGCACATGAAAATATATTCATGATTTGTAATATTGCTACAGGTTTGAAGTCTTAAATAGGAAATTTGAAAAGTTCTTTTTGTATGTGATTCCCTCAATAAAGATTCCCTCAATAAAAATGTATGATGTATTGAATTTATACTTGTATATGTTGTTTAAGCATGTGTATTCTTGACAGGAAAGTACCTCCATGTTGACTGGTTTTGCATGAAAATCAAATCTTCTACTTAAAATATTACATGTCTAATGAATAGAAGAAATTCCTCAGACCAACTTCTGTACATTTCTCCACCTTTGCTAACACACTTTTCGTAGAAGACCCTAAAAACCACATTTGTATTGCCGGATTGTTCTTTCCTCGCCTATTTGGGCAATGACACCAGATGGGTTACACAGCGGGTAGGATGGTATTCCTGTATTGGAACAATTACTGTTAACTAGTAGTAGTGACTACAAACCAAAAACACATATCCCACTAAATCAGAATAAAATATGTCCCCAAATAAAATCAGCTAGATCTCAAAAATGCTATGCCCTTGACCATCAAAGTTAACCAGATAGAAAGAAATGTATAACGAAGAACAATTTGCAAATGGGATCCTGAAGCAATAACTTCATTAGCTTTGTTGTGAATCAACCCAGTGGGAAAGATTTGAATACCCCTAAATGGACCTAGACTACAAGAAAGTCTTCATGAAGATTGACTTTCAGACTCTGATTTTTTTTTCTGCCAAGCATAAAAGATATTTGAAACTTCTGGGACAAGGAAGCCCTGAATTAGGAATGTAAAGATTTGATTTTCCTAGGAGTTAAAAAGAGGAGGTCCTAGGAGGCAGAAAACACTCTATATTTCCTTTTTTAAAAGAGCTTTTTTATAGACTGAGAATAAGAGAGATCAATACATTAATACATTTTAAATCAAATTACCAAGAACATTTTGTAGATTAAAAAGACAGGTCTGAAGTTCAGAGACATTGAACTCATGTGAGCTTGCACAATTTCTTTATGCCAGAATGCAAACCAGACTCCGTTCCTTGCCATAAGTCTCAGTGCTTTTGTTTACTATACCTCACTTCCACCTTGCCATTTTTTAAAGCCACCTGTTCATGTCCCAGAGATGTGTGTATAAGAATATATGACATGAAGAAACTGGGAAAATACATCTGCTCCTTATTCCAACTCAAAATGTATCTCATTGTTTATACTGTGTTAAACCATATGGAATTGCAACACTAGTGGACCAAAAATGCTCAAGTGTTGACATTTTCACACAGTTAAACTAATATTCACCATATAAAGATTTTTGGATTCTGGGGCATAGTCTCCTCTTTTGTTTACATTTGGGATCCCTGCCTCTTAATTCTACTCAGAAATACTCCCTACCATATCCATCAACTAGATTAGCAAACTGGTGTATTTGTGTGCTCCCCAAATGATAAGATATAGCCAATTTCATATTACTTAACATTTCAGATGTTTAGAATTGTACAGCATGATATCTCCTTTATTATATATTTGGCATTTTAGAACTTGAAGATTCATGACTCGTGTATGAAGTAAATTTTAAGATTTTTCCAAGATCTTAAACAGAAATTTTAAATATTAAATGAGCATTAGTTTATCCAAATGGGGAAAAAAAAAACCACAACTATTTGTTTTCTCTTACTTGGAAATGTTTCCCTTGGAGGAACCTTAATAATTTATCTTTTTAAAAAACAATTTTCCAAGCCTGTGCAGCCTATATCTTGAGTTTAGTATATTCAAATTTGTCAGAATATTCATTTCCAAAAAATAATTGCAAGCATATTATTAGATCTAGTGTGTAAAACTGTGAGAATCTTTTATATAATATCCATTTAACAAACTAAGACATGATATGCTTTCTCTTATAAAAGCAGACACCAGGTTTTCTTTAAATAACAAACCTATAATATATCCTCACAGACTGGCATGCAATAGATTTTGACCTACAAAGATGACAGTTTCATGTGTTTCAACCTAATATGCATTTTTTATTAATTGTCCTAATAATATATTTATTTTAGAACAGATACATTCATACATATGCACATACATATTATAATATACTATGAGTTTTCAATTTTAGAAATACAAATGGACAAATTTGTGTAATTTTTAATTTTTTTAAATATTTTATTTATTTATTTGACAGAGAGAGTGAGAACACAAGCCGGGGGTAGCAGGCCGAGGGAGAAGGACAAGCAGGCTCTCTGCGGAGTGGGAAGCCCAAAACGGGGCATGATCCCAGGACCCCAGGATCATAACCTGAGCCAAAGGCAGGTGCTTAACCGACTGAGCCAGCCAGGTGCCTCTGTGTATTTTTTTTTAAACTTAGTTTCTATTCACTCAGATAAGATGACCAAGGTTTATTTTTCTGCATTATTATTTTATTTATTAAAATTTTTGCACTCATTACCACAAAGGATGAACTACAAAGTGTTCAAGTTCTCACTAATATTTCGCTGCATTCTTGTATACGATAGCTAACATGTTAAATTAGGCAATGTTCTTTCTCACACAACATACATCTAAAACCCTCCAACTGAAACATTAGATTTTAAGTCATGCACATTGTAGCTAACATCACATATGTGCAATTTTTAACTAATATTTTAGTTAGTATTACTAGCTGGTTTATACAGCTGACAAATTCTCCTTACGAAGACCTGATCAGTGAAAATGTAGGGGCTGTTTTGTCTAGGGGCCACTCTTTTATTTATGAGCGACTTGTCAACTTAAAGAAAAATATAACTAAATAAGCCTGTTCATTGTATAAAATTTATACCATACAAATGATCACAAAGAAGAAGGAAATCACCTGCAATCGTACCACCAAAGAATACAGTTAACTTTAAGTCTATATATTTCTAGGCTTTTTACTGCAGGATTTACTACTACTATCTGCTCTTAAGTTGCAACTCGGTCACCCAGGGTCCTCCAGGGCCAGAACTTTGGATCCATCGGCCACCCTGCAGGCCATGAGAATGGCCCAGCTGTTTGCTGACCAAGTTTGATTCTTCAAAATGTAATGCGTTATACATTGCTTAAGCTTTGTTGAAGAAAAGGAGACAATTTAATTTTCAGCAACACCGTGTTCCTCTTTAGTGCATATTTTTCTATATACTTTGAAAAATAATAATTGCGGGGAAGCAGTTATTTCTAGACCCTGTGGATCTTTGAAAATCATCTTTTATCAGTCTGCAAACTACTCCTGTTCCAAAATCTTCCAATCCTCCATGGTGGCCAGCTGTGCTCAAACTCTCGGGTTTCTGCTTCACTTTTGTGCACACTGTCTTTAAGGTGCATTATATTTGCTTTTGTTTATTCGTTTTCGTTTTCCAATTTAATGCATTTTGGGGGGGAGGGTAAAATCCTTATCTTGACAAAGGAATACTGCATGTTCTCTAAAATGTTTGTTTTCTACCTTTGATGATTTTCCTTTTGTTATAATTGTAAGAAATATGTGGTCTGATCATTCTACAGAGGCATTCCGAGGACCCTTAAAAATAACGTGTCCTGATGTGTTAGAAAAGGAGTGGAGAAAACCCATGAGGGAAGAAACAACCACTTAGAATATGTTGTGTAAATATTCTAGAATCAAAGGAAAGGGGGATAGAAAAGAAAGATGATTTCTTACACCTCTCCTTGCACTTAAAGCTATTTTCCATTGGGTTCAAAATGGAAAGTAATATCTTCATCAAACACTCTGAAACTGTGACCTTTAAATCAAAGTGTATGCAAGAAAATAATTTTCCACTGTAAAATTTCACTTTTTACAGTAAGTGGTATGTAATATCTGCATATTTACAGTATTAAGGTAAGTAGGTAATTTGTAAAATGCATTTGAAGATACTAATCAAACTCCCAGCTTCAAAGGGCTAATGCAACATTACCTCATAGTCCTTAAGAGCAGCGGTTTCAGGCATCAAGGTGCTATAATGATCACAGACACAAGAGAAAGATTTCAATTAAGGGTAGCATAGCAGCACGCTACTGAAGGCACACAGCATCATGCTAATTAAAGTGCAATAAGCCAACAAGAGCCATCGAACATTATACTACCAGAGGCAAAATAGAAAACTGATGAACCAAAGCAATTGTTTTGTTTTTAAAATCAAAGTGCCAATACATTACTGACTAGTGAAATAAGAATGGATATGGGTCTCTACGGAATGAAATAGTATCAAATATTGAAATTTTAAATCGATTCTTTAACGAGATGATAAAAAGTGGAAGTGTGAAGCCCTGAATACATCCCAAAATTGTAGTAGGTAAATATAAACACACAATTTTACTGCATTAAAATTAATGGTTAACAGTACTGAACAAATATCTTTATTGAACATTTAAAGTAAAAAAAAAAAAAAAGCAGTGAATTAACTAAATTTTCATGCATTCTTATTCCTGTCAGTGAAATAGTCTCCTTGAAATTAAAACATGTTTATGCTTTAACATTTTTCTTTGTGCAAAAAGCAACATTGTCTCTGCAGGAAATGTGGCATTATATCAATGGCTTTTAGACTGAAGGTGATAGTCAAGTCAAATAAGTAAGCATAATAGCACACAATTGTACAAGTCAATTAAAAAAGTCAAGTTAATGCTTAGGAGTATACTTTTGTCTAGAACTGAAATTGAAAACAAATTTTTTCAGCAGAAGCTATAATCACTGAATAGATATAAACACATAAAGAAAATTATTTTATAGATACAATAATCAAAACCATTTTAACTTTGTGGTGATGTAATTTGGGTTTATAGTCTGTGGTTTTAAGGCACTATGCACATCAAAGCATGTAAGACAGGTCCAAAACATTTTGAAGAGATATAAAGAGTATAATTAAAAATATCATGATGGGTGCTCAAAGGAATTCTTTGAAAGATCTCAAATAAACAGGGCATTAATGAGAATGTTGTAATAAAGCTGTGGACTGGGCTATGATTCTCAGTTGTATAATGTGAATTACAACATATAATTATAGCATTTACAATCCAAGTTATGAAATCAGCTAGTATTTATGGCCAATGTCCACACATGCTGTTGTTAATGGCTGGCGAAAATACACAGCAATCACTGTGGTATAATGGAACTCCAATTCTCATCTTTTATCTTTGAAAGCCAATTTATTGAAATCTAGCATTTGAGCTAATCCTTTCACAAAATATTTAAACAAGCAAACTTGGGACATTTCCACAATATTTTCAAATTAAAAAAAAAGAAGAAGACACATATTGTCTCAATAAAGAATTTCCAAGCAATCAAGTTAATGTATAATAACTTTGTCACTATGGAGTAATGAAGCATAATTGCTCCCAATTCTATCAAATATCAAAAGTTATAAATTATTTCAGCCAATGTGGAGAGATACATATTCACGGGTCATCAGAATATCTTAGATTTACAGACTCTTTTGTGGATTGGAAAGCACTGTAGATTTTACAAAATATAAAACAAAAAAAGAAGTTGCCTATCTCCAACGTTTCTGTCTGCAAGTATATATATTACATTTAATTGGATGAAACTTCTTCACCAGATAGTGGAAACATTATAAATCAGTGTACATTTCAAAAAATGGATTATATATCTATATGTTTGCTTTAAAAAATAGAGCTTGAAAGGCAGGATTCAAAGGAACCTGCTATTCTGAACATGTACAAAGGAAGTGGTTTCCTTAGCAACAGGAAATAGGTGAAAGCTCTCAGGAGTGATCCTTCCATCCAAGCTCCTTTTGAGTTTGGTAATGTTTCCAAGCTCATGTAGGAAAGATAGAGTGAATTTGTCATGAAGAAACAATAATGCTAGTTAGGGAGTTTTTGCAGCATTTATGAGTTGGCGAAAGCCTTGTTGTTTGCTCTTGTTGGCATGACAGTAGGGGTTTTCCTAGATACTCGGCTTCTTTATCCCATTCCATGTATTTCCTAGATGTGTAAGCCTTTAAAACTCTGCTATGAATTCTTAATAACTTACAAGGCCCATCCTGATAGCTACACGTGGAAACAAAATCATAGGTTTTTGTACAAATCATGTAGTTATTCCACCAATTTCTGAATTCATCTACAATTATGAAACGTTTTAAAAATTTATTTATTTAAATATGTAACTAGTTTGTTTTTTACTGAGACATGGCAACACCTACTATATAGGAAATATTTTTAACCATTTTAGGAGGAACATATTATTAATTAACTAATTAGTTAATGCCATGGACCCTTCGATGGTTAAGGCTAAAACTGAGGCATATAGAGTTTTGGTTTTTATTTATGCTCTTAGTACTACATTTGACTTTTGGCACAATAAAATATGTGAGAAATGGCATGAACGAATTGCTTCACTTTTTTGTTTTTTCTTTGAATTATCAAATTTTATTTTACTGTAAGGAACCACAGAAATGAGAAATTTCTTGTCAAATTCTACTTAAATACTTCACTTATCATGCTCTATGTCAGAGACTGGGAATATGAAGATGAATAATATGCAGCCCTGGCCCCAAAAGGGGTGCAATCACTTTTACTATGTAACTTCAAAAATACAAAATAACTTTGTAATTAGGTGCATTTCTCCTGTAATAGTTCATAATTATATAAATGAATACTCCCGTATCAGATACAAATTTTATAATTATTATGCTTAGCAATAATAAAGAACAAAAGAGAAAAATGATCCCATAGAATTTGCATTTTTTACAGACAAAGGTCTTCAGTAGAAATTTGATGAATTAGATTTTTTTTTAACTTAAGTGATAATGTTAATGAAGCAAAGGAGACTGGGATAAACAAATTTTAAAGAGAAACCTTAACTGTTCAGAGTAGCAGTGAAGGCTGAAGAAAAAGTGACTTGATTCAAGCGAAGTTGTATAATTATGCAAAATCAATAGCATCTCTCTCAAAATACAGTCATTTATCTCAAAATTAAAATAGCTTATTTCTGATGATGGAATAATCCACGGGCAGCTAGACAATGCAGAATAGCCCATACAGGTACTTAGAAGTTGCTGGCGATCCCATCATCCACCTGATCCAATTCTCTGAAACAAATTAAGCTCTCACTCTCCGCCATCTCTTGTGTAATGTAGTTAATGTGTATTGAGTTCATCTCCTTTAATAAACTTACCAATAATGGGAAACAGGGAATATTAATATTCTGATTTTATAGATGATGAAACTGTGGCAATATAGAAATTAAATAACATTCTCAATGTCAGACAACTAGAAATAGAATAGGGATATCTTAAATCGTATAGATATATTGTTATCTCTTTCCTTTCAAAGAAAGTGATTTCACACAAGTAATGTTATTCTATTATACAGTATTATTCCTACCAATTTATTTCAAATGCGAAATGTAATACCAAAGATAAAACTGTAAGTGGTACTATCTGAATAATTTAGTTTAGTTTACCTCTTATGCAGGAACTAAGGAGGATTAAAAGAAGAAAAAATACATTATAATGGGAAAACAATGACCGTTGGCTAAAATACCACCATGATCTTTCTCAACTGCTGTGCAAACTCATGTTTGTATTATTTCCTTTGATCTCCAATAGTGGCTGCAAAGGATTAGAATGGAAGACATTGGCTTCAGCACCATGACTAAATTTAATCAGGCTTTTGTTAAAAAACATTAATTGAATTTTATGCTAGTTTTTTTTTTTTTATTTCGTAGGTTCAGCATATACACCGATGAGTAAAATAAGTTCATTGCATTCATGGATCATGAATTTTAGACGGTCCCTGGAATCTAAGAAAATGAAAGAAAGAGTCATAGTGTTAAATGAATGCAGAGAGCACAGGAAACAAAGGAAAGATGTTATAACCTCTAGTGAATATTTCGTTAATGAGAATCCAAATTTTCCTAGCTTTTGCTTCCTTTGTTTTCTCTTATACAAGAATCAAGGGTGATTGTTTTTTTCCTAAGGAATTCCTTACCTCTTTTCAAAGTTTCTTTCTTGTTGTAAAGGCTTATCAGTGTACCAAAGCTCCATGGGGTGCTATGCCAAGATAGATTCAAGAAGAACGTGTATTATTGTGCACATTTGCAGAGTTAGAGATTCGATTTTGTTATATTTCCCAAGATTAAATATGTGAACAACCACAATTTCTGGCTTTATGTAGTTTTTCATATATTTCAAAGTATTGTTATCCCTCATACTTCTATTCATAGCATCATTTGAGGTGAAGAGGGACTTAATAATAATAAAGATATAAAGCAATTGAGGTATTATGGTCAAAGACTCCCAAATATGGAGGTAATGTTGACACAGCAGAGAAAGAAATTTGAATTTCTTTTTTTTTTTTAAAGATTTTATTTATTTATTCGACAGAGATAGAGACAGCCAGCGAGAGAGGGAACACAGGCAGGGGGAGTGGGAGAGGAAGAAGCAGGCTCATAGCGGAGGAGCCTGATGTGGGGCTCGATCCCAGAACGCGGGGATCACACCCTGAGCCGAAGGCAGACGCTTAACCGCTGTGCCACCCAGGCGCCCCAAAAATTTGAATTTCTATACTCAATCTCTATTTGCTACTTAGGTAGTCTTTTTGTTTAGGTCCTGATAAACAAATTCACTATAAACATGCAAATCAATCTCCTGAATAAAGCTGAAAATGACTGATAAATTGGCCACACTAAACATATTTAAGGGGAACATCAACATTGGTCATGTACATTTCTTTTTAGATAGGCTCTTTCAAGACATTTTTCCCCCAGATAGAGAGTAGCTTGGCAAATACAGAATCAGTTTAAGAGAATTGAGGATTTTGATTGGGGGTGATTCTATCAAACATGGTAGTCTAAAGAATTATACACTAAATTTTGGGATACTTCTGATTATTTAGCATTTGAGCATACTCATCCTAGGCACTGTGCTGGAAACATACTAATATGTTCTTCTGCAACTTTTGTTTCCCCCCACCCCCAGGCTCTTTGATGATCATCATCATTGAGTTTGTACCTGTTATTATATCATTTTTTCTCATTTTAACATACTCCCTTTTCATATTAAAATTTTAAAAATTTCCATCTTCATTTACATTTATTAATGACTTCTGGGAGGCACCTTAATCATATCAGTAATGAGTTGTTAGCTTCAATTAAAGAAGGTGGCCCTTTTCTAACCTGGTTGTCCTTTTCCTGATCTTTATCTTTCAAATTTTACAGGTTACACTCAAAGCCTGGCTGTCCATTGATTATATGAACCAGTTTTCCAAAGCAGTATAACTGTGTCATTGACTTCTTCCTTTCTCTTCCTGGGATTGTAAATGAAATAAAAACTATATATATGATGTAGGTTGTGCAGATGTATAACTACAGCATAGAGAAAGACAATGTAGTACATAAAAAACAATCAATGACTCCTGACATAAGAAGCATGTAGCTTTCTTGTGGCAGTTTTTCTTGTAAAATATAGGTATTGAACATTAATGTGAAAGAGGGTAAAAGAGAATCATCATCTCATTTTCATTTAGACCTTTAAGGCTTGATGGAACACATGTGGCATCAGAGTGTCCTTAAGGAGGAGAAAGCAGGGCTAGACAGAAAGTGAAAGGAGAAGGAAAAGTGACAGGCAATCTATTCTTTAAAAAGTGTGAGTTGGTAGGTTTGAAACATTCAAATCCTGCTTTTTGTTATAGCATCAATCATAAATGGCCTTGCGTATGGTAGACTTTGATAAAACTCTACAGAATGCTGAATAACCAAATGTCTGCCTTCAGACTTAGACAATATAAATCGGTGAAGCTGCATGAGAGATTTATTGCTATTGAAGTGAGTGATGGGAATCACTCACACACAGTAGATCAAAACCTGCTATTAGTTAATAGGACACTTAGGGAAACATAAGTAAATGGATAATTCAAATCAAGTTAAGTATGTCCATTTTCTACACAACACATTCACTCTGCATTTTTAATATTCCCAACATCCCACTCGGTGCTAGCGTCTCTAATGGAGCAATCTACCTCTCACCTTTTAGAAGAGTCTATCCGGGTAAGGCATTTGCATGAGGATTGAGTCTTTGCCAACCACCACAGTAATCCAAACCCTTGGAGGGAACGTCACCTCTCCATCTCACCTTATATCCGAAATCAGATATCTGCAGGAAGATGTACTTCTGGTCGTTGGCAAAATACCTTTTTTACAAAATGTGGGGAGGAAGTCTAAGTGTCCCTTACAGAAAAAAAAGACACGAAGAAGATGATCTGGATAAAATAAGGCAGCACTACAAAATGTAATAAATATGACAATTTGGAGAGACAACTGTGGAAAAATTTATATAAGAAGATGGATATGAGAAATTAAGAATATGTGAGAGAAAAGTAAAAATACTAAAATTGTATGAATATCACAGAAAGAAGAGCTAAGTTGAATAAGAATGAGGGAGACAAAATAGGTGAAATATATTTAAAATTACAGAGACAATAAAAATATTTAGCTATAATTGAATTTTGTTAGAATAGTTACAGGGCCAGAAATTTATTGACCAAAAGGAACCAACAGGATATTGGAAGACATTAAAGATCAATTTCTATCATGTAAATTAGCAAGTGGAAAGAACTACTTTTGCCTTGATTAAGGCACATTAGAAGATGTCTTATATAATCATCTCTACCTCTTGCATTCTTCTTGCTCTTAGATTTTATTGTTATTTTACTATTCAAGGAAAAGGAAATAATGGTTTTGAGTTTTAAGATTTGGCTAGGTGGCAAGATTTAAGAATTTAGATAGTGTAAGAAATTGAGGAGTAATTGCTGTAATCTGCATTTAAAAGGTAGATTTCAATTGAGCTTTCTCTCTACTGAAACAAATGTATATATATATAATTAAGTGTTTTGAGTGACAATTACATAAAAAAGGAAAGCACAGAATGAAGAACGTAGAGGAACAAAGTAGCATTTTTAAGAAGTCAAATACATCCTCAATCACAAATTTTGTTATTCTAAATACCTTATAAAATGTGTATGGAAATATTACTTCAATTTAACTCACAAAAAATGAAGAAAAAGGTAATGAGAAAGAATGAACAAGTTCATAAAGTCCTTAGTCATGACTTCATAGATAAAGTAATTACATTAAAGCATGTCATTTTAAGTTAACCTTTGCCCTTGTATTATGCCACCTGAATCATTGAACAATCATTGTGAACAACTTACATATGGAGAGACTGAAGATCTAATGTACAACCTGAAATCTACAGTTAAGGATACTGTATTATATATTGGAATGTTGCTAAGAGAGTAGATGTTATGTACGCTCACCATACACACACACAAGGGTAATTATGGGAGGAGATGGCCTAGTTAACCTTATCATAAATATTTTGCTATATATACATGTACCAAATTACCATGTCGTACACCTTCAACTTACACAATGTTATATATCAAATATATTTCAATAAAGCTGGAGAGAAAAAAAAGACCTGTTCTCTATTTTTGAAGTATATACAAGCACTAGAAGAAGGAAGAAGGAAGAAAAAAGGCCCAGAAAAGGTAAGCCAAGGGAAACTCATTCTCATCAAGCAAATAGAAGTATTTCTAGACATTGTTGGTGAGCAGCAAGTCAGGCCAAATGAAAAGATGAAATTCTAGTACAGTTTACACTGCCTAAATATATGATGACTGAAGCACAAGAATATACACAATCCAATCTAAGGAAGACAACAGAGGTCTGGAATAAAAAAAAAAAAATCTCAAAGAAAGTGAAAGACAGATGTCAAATTATCATTTCAGTGAAATGCTCATAGATTGCTTCCTTTCATTAGAAGGCTTAAAAAAAAAAATCCCATACTCTTTACCAATATAAAACTCTCCCTGAAGCAGCTATTTTCTCCTTAGCTTTCCTAAAATGCTTGTTTCACCATTAGCTTAATAAGTTGCAAAACATTCGAACATTTGCTATACATTTTTAGTTCTTTCTAAACTTGTCATATAGCATATGCCACAGCTTTAAAAAATGAATATTCTATACTCTGAAATTTAAGGAAAGTGGCTTTATCTATGCATTTTATATAAATTGAATGTGGGACTTCACTGTTGGAATGATTTTCAAGTAAGATTATTAGATTTACAGATCATCAGAAGAGTTTTTTAAATTTCCTGGACACCACATGATCTAGGGAAATAGAGAATTTTTCTGTGAATAAGAGACGTTATTACAAAATGCCAAATAATTTGATGATTTTGATGAGGAAGGCTGGCTGAAGACAAAACCAAATCTGACACCCACAACCCCCCCCCCATATATGTGACATTCCTCAGGCACTACTGGCTGCCCTAAAGCTAAGGAAAGGATAAACAAATAGTTAATTTATGGAGATCACAATCCTGCAAGATATGTCTCCCTCAGTTTACAAATGTGTTAGCAATCTATAAGAACAAAGCATTTCTATCAATAACCTAGCTTCCAGAAGGAACTGTAGATACAATTAAATGTCCTTATAACCTGCAGACCATTGACAGATACTTGAAGCAGGCAGAGTATATTGTTCCTCCAGGAAGTTCCCAACTATCTTCATGTTGATGACTTGCTAGAGGGAAAAACAACCTTAGGTATCCTGTGAGTCTCCTTTAACATATGAAAATCCTTTTGAAACCTCCCTTTTTCCTTACCTCCCCCAACCCCATAGTATATTATCAGCCATCCCTCACAACCCCAGGGCAGAGGCTCTTTCTGCCTACGGGTCCTATCCCCGTGCTTTAATAAACCAACATTTTGCACCAAAGACGTCTCAAGGACTCTTTCTTGGTCATCTGCTCTAGACTCCACCCCACCTTACCTCACCCCACCTCACCGATATTCCAAAACTCTATCAATTTTCCTCTCATATTGTATTCTGCTGATCTGACTGAAGAGAGAGAAGAAAAAGGGAGAGAGACAGAGAGACAGATTTTTATTAATATTATTAATCCTTCCGTGTAGTTGGACCAAGAGAGAGCCTCAAAAAGAGGACAATATGAATTCCTTATGAACCTCTCTTCTTAAGTTATCTTCAGAACCTGAACTCAAGTTAAATATCTCGAATGCACACTTTATATATGATAAAGAATTCTTCTGTCACTTTATACACAGGCTTGATTCTTACTCTGCTGGATATTTTCCAAACCTTGAATCCACATTCAATGGATAAATGTATGCTATAATACATAGTAGCTGCTAAGCTCCACTAGAGACTGATCTGGGAACTTGTGGAAAGAAATGCTTTACTCTTCCTAAGAAACAGGGTTCTTCATTCTCTCATGACAATGAATTATCAATCATATAACTTTACAGCCACATTTCACATATGCTATAATTTGAGGACCAGCCTTCAAGTAATGATCAACAATAGTAAGACTTTTAATTGATTCTGAGTAGTTTTCATTTACAATTTTATTATTCCACCAAAAACTGTTTCTCACCTTCATTAAAGTTATCTTTTAAAGTTAAGAGAAAGTTAATGTAAAATTATGTACATAATCCATGTCAAACAAAGTTTCTTGGCTTCAGAATACTGATTTAATTTTTAAAAATTTTGATAATTTATATCACTGTTTCTGTTGTTTGGTCATAGCAGTATATCTTTGGTTGAGACTGAGTTATCATATGTATTTTTAGGAATTAAATACAGAACAATTTAATATAATCTATAATGTAATTTTAGTTTAAAATATAATTAATGATTATATAAATGGGCTTTATTAAATACCAATAATTACCAAACTTTATTTCCCACAATGATATATAGACCCAATATTGAGTTTTATAATATGGTCTCTGAGGTCAAATGTAAATATTTTACTGTGTGCATAGCTTTACAGTAATCTTCATTAACAAACTTGCTATTGGTTTTGCAAAGCCTAGAGAAGAGAATGTTTTTGTTTCCTGCACCATCTATTATTGTATATGGTCAGCCAATTTCAAATATGGAAAGCTGACTATTTTTTTGTGGCTGTAGAAGTTGTATTGGTTATGTTTCATTTTTCATGTGAATTGCTGACATCATCATGATGCTGATACACAAGCTGCTACCCTAATTTCAAGCTCCATTAGCAACATGGGAAATATTATATTGCTTACATTTATAGAATTGAAGAAATACAGACCTTCAAACAATATAAAACAAAATAGAAGATAATACCATTCAGTTCTTGAAATATAAAGATTATATATATAATATAATTTGCCTTTTCATTTTTACATTTACAGTCCTTAGAATTAAGTAACTGTTCCCAATAAAATTTTGTCTTTGAAATTTTTTAGTGATCATTGTATTTAGAATCCCAGTATTTTTAGTAATAATCTTGTGCTTCAGTATATAAAAATATTTTAAAATAAAAATTCACTTTAGAGTTCAATAATGTATTGTTTATGTCGATGTGTCTCAGCCCGAATAATGTATTACAGAGTGGGAAGAAGCATAGGACAAAACTGTGAAAATCACAATTCCACTTAAGATATTTTCCACAAAAGTATGTTTATTCTTGAGTTGACGTGTTCCAAATTTGTATCTTCACCCCTCCAACCTTTATATCTCACCTGAAGATCAGATTTTAGTATCAAACTGGCAACTTATTATCACTACATATAAGTCTGATAGGTATATCCAATTCAATGTGTCTAAACAGAATTTTTGATGTCTCCATTCCACTCATTTCAAGTAATGTCGTATGTTACTCAAATCAGAAAACCAGGTTTCTTCATTCCTTCTCAGAAGGAGTTAACAGGGACATTTCTAATACTTTTTAAAAAATTTTTAATGATCATCCCAGAAAAAATAATAGGACCACTTACCTACAGTCTTATCTCTGCCCATTCTTTATGTTGTATTTATTCATTTGTTTCCTGAATAGCAGGAGCCACAGGAAAATCATAAATGAGGGAGAGTATTGGAGATAGTATTTAAACACATATATGCAAAATACACAGAAACACATATATACATATGCATATACTCAACAACAATAACTAGAAATTTAGTCATTTTGTCACATGGCCTCAAATCAAACCACCACCTTCCCCTGTCTGTTAAAAAAAAAAAAAAAGAAAGAAAGAAAGAAAAAAGAAAATCCAGGCTTCAACTTAGAAATTTTGTTGAGCAGTTCTTTCCATTTTACCTCCAAATATCCAATAAGTTATTACTATCTCTACTATTGACTGACCAAAGTCAAACCAATTTCATTTTTTCACTGGACTAATGGCATGTTTCCTCAAACTTCCACTCTGGTGATACCCACCTCCAAAAGCACTTGCCCAGAGGTTTCTTCTCAAAGCCTAAATCACACTATTTCTCCCTTCTCCTTAAAATTCTGCAATGACTTCTCATGCAATTAGAATAAAATTTGAACCATTGATTACAGTTAAGCTTTAGGAGACTGTGTGATGGTCCTTATTGACTTTCCTAATGTCATATCATAAGATTTTCCTTTTATTCACTACATTCTTCTATCTATCTAACATGATTTTCTTCCTACCCTTCTAACACTGAGCAAATCTTACCAAGGGTCTTGGCATTTCTCCATTCCTTAACTGGAATTCCTTTTCCCTAAGTCTTTTTATTATTTGTTCCTTCCCAGTTCTTAATTCAAATATCACACTTTCAGGGAGGCTTTCCTTGAACACCCAAATAAAGTGACTACAGCCCAACCCTCCCTATTCCTTCACCTAGTTTTGATTTCTTCAAAATTAACACAATTCAAAATTGTGTTGCTTCCATGGTTATTGTCATCACCAGCTTCCTACACCCACAATGCCAACTCCACTAGAGTAGGAGTTCCAAGAAAGGAAGAAATAGAATTTGCCTTGTCATGTGCCCTCTTTATCCATAGTACTTAGTGCAAAGCTTACAACATAATAAGTACTCAAGAAGTATTTTTAATTAATTATAACTAATATAATTCCTTCTTCTTCCATAAGTTCCAGCTTCCCATACCCATGGAATACTTATTTGATTCAAATAATCAAACTTGATTATTACATCTTTGAGGTGGTTAAAATAAAAACATGTTCAGGTCAGTGAAGAATTGTGTTCCCTTTCACTGCTGTTGTTAATGCCCCACAGTTTTGCTGTTGAGAATAGGTGTTTTGACCACCATGGTATGGTTTTTTTCTCATTGTTCAACGATATTAAATTGATGGAGGAATGCATAGTAACTGAAACATAAAAAACTATTGGGTATATCTAACCTAGAGACTACTTCAATGATCAAGGCATGGTGCAAACATTGGTCCAACCTTAATTATTCAGGCCCAAGGATAGGGAAGAACAGAGGAGGGAACAACTCTTTTCTACAGTGTTATCACCAGTTTTCATCAGCTCATATTCCTTAGGCCTAAATTTCTAATGTTGTGGATCAGAGTTCTTATCAGTTCAGAAATTTCTGTCTTAGGGCAGCACAATATGTAATTAAAAGGAGCTTAAGCAATAAATAATATTTACCATATCACCTGATAAGAAGACTATAGGTTCAACTGTTCAGCAATGTCTTCAAGGAGACAAAGCACTTTCTATTTACTGCTCTTCCTCTTCAGAATGGGGGCCTGGTTCTTTGGCTTGCTCTAAACACGTTGTTACAAATGGCTGTGGCATTTTAAGGCTTCATATGTAAACAAAATCACTTCTGGTTAAAGTTGAGTGTCTTTTTATTAGGGAAAAAATCCTTTTGAGAAAATCCCTCCAACAAACTTTCTTCTAGATTACTTTGGCCAAAATCGGATCACACTTTTGTGTCCTACTTTAAATGGATTATGGGAAAAATCGTTTCTGGCATGTTCATTCTTTAGAGTAACAAATAAATTATTCTAGCCTTAAGAAAGAAGACAACTTTGTCTCAGTACTCTGTTGCTCACTATCCATATGATGTCATTTCCCCAAAGTCATGGCTAAGTACCAGAATGACTCAGCAAGAGGGATTTTCTGTCTTAAACATAAAGTGTTCCCTGAACCAACTCTTTTTTGTGTCAGATTTCTGAAAGAGTGTGTCAGTGTGTCTGAGTTCCTGGGCCCAATTCATTTCTACCCTCTGAAAAATTGATTTGTCTCTTAAGAGAAAGACTCACATAGATATAGCTGAAATAGAGATAAGACAATATGGAGGGAGAACATCAAAAATGTACCACGTGCCTCCAACCTGGAGGGGTCAGGGGATATTTTACAAATAAACAGTATGTGAGAGGACAACCAGAAGTTTCTAGGCATTTTAGTCAGAAATAATAGAATATACAAAGGCACAGAGGAGTTTTTACATGAAACAACCAATTCTTTTTGTTGAAGCATAAAATACGTGAGTACTGGGATTGCGATCTTAAAATAATCATAGACGTCCAAACAGTTCTTTAGTATTTAAACACAACGTGCTTTAACACTCTGAAAAAGAAAAGTGGACAGGTAAGTGTCAGACCAAGGAGCTTTGTTTGACAGTTCAGGGTTTAGAAATGATCCTGTAGGTTATGCAATACAAGGTGAGCAAAACTGAACATAAAAGTGGTATGATCATGTCCACGTTAACTTAATTTTTCTTTGACCTTCCTTAATTCTTGCCTGGACTACTTAGATTCCTATAGCTAGTGTCTTTTCTGATGTTTCACCATATTAATCTTAGTAAGTCAAATTCCCCTGTGAAACAACCCATAATCACTCTGACATAGAACATTCTTTTTCCTTGCAGAAGTCTTCTGGCTGTCCTGTCCCTCTCCTCAGAGGCCCTATGATATCAAAAGCATCTTCAATGTAAAACTCACAGGTCAAAAATAGTCATGTCACTTTTTGAGAAGATAAGAGAGATGCAAAAAATGTATTAAAGATCTGTAATTAACAGGAGTTTCAATGTTATTTGATGCTATACATAATTAATATGGAGAAATCAGGAAATCATTCATGTTCCAAATTTTGCATATTGGAAAATGTTGGTACCATTAAGCATCATGGAGGAGCACTGAAATAGTTTCAGAAAAAAGTATGAAAGAAGATTCAAAATTACTAAGTATTTGGCAAGAAATTGAGATAATGATACAGATTATTCTCCAGAGAATTGTCTGATAATGGAAAGAAAAGTAATAAGAGGGTGAATTTGAATTCTTAAAAGCTCATTGATTTTAAGATATATGGGGAAGTATGACATTAAGAGAATGAGAAAAGTAAAAATATTTTTGAGGGATCAGCCTTTGAAAGATGGAAATACTTCTTTTGCTGAAGATATTTAATTTGTTGAAATAAGCAGGGAAAAGATCAAGGGAGTTTGAGCTGGAAAAAATTGTATGCATGTTTTGTGATTTAGCCTAAGATGGATGCTCATAGGAGGGGGTTTGAAAATGAAATAAATAAAAAATTTTTTTAAAGAAGACAGGAAGAAAGAAAGAAAGAAAGAAAGAAAGAAAGAAAGAAAGAAAGAGGAAAAGGAAAGAAAGGAAAGAAAGAAGAAAGAAAAGAAAAGAAAAGAAAAGAAAAGAAAAGAAAAGAAAAGAAAAAAAAGAAAAGAAAAGAGAAGAAAAGAAAAGAAAATGAAAATGAAGCAAATTGTTTAGGATAGTGTTCAAACAGGGGCACCTGGGTGACGCAGTCCTTAAGCGTCTGCCTTCAGCTCAGGGCGTGATCCCGGCATTCTGGGATCGAGCCCACATCAGGCTCCTCTGCTAGGTGCCTGCTTCTTCCTCTCCCACTCCCCCTGCTTGTGTTCCCTCTCTCGCTGGCTGTCTCTGTCAAATAAATAAATAAAATCTTAAAAAAAAAAAAAAGGATAGTATTCAAACAAAAGTGAAAAAAAGAATCTCTAGACAGAAGAGGACCCATCTGAACCTGGCTGGCATGCGATTGTAAGGAAATTAGAAGTTTTGCTTTACAACTTCCAGTGAAGCAATGATTAGGGTCTCCGAGGAGAAACAGGGGAACATAATGTTCTCATAACCTTGGTTTGAGATTGACAAGGTAGGAATTATGCAAGAACAGAGAACGATGGAACAAAAAATGGCCATCAAAGCATTATTGAAAGGGTTGAAACTGGAGCCCAAGAAAGTTACATAAGGTCCCGGTTGCTGGTGAAGTAGACAACGAGTGTAGGGGGAAACGGAAGCAAGATTAAGGATGAGAAGTTTGGAAAGGTATAAAGATAGTAGGCTGTGTTTAGAAACTAATAATTAGAATGCAAAATCTCACATGCAGATCTCATTTGTGGAACCACAAAAAATGTGGTCATTTCAAAGATAGATGAAGTCAAATGGGGAAAAAAAGTTATGAGAATGGAAATATGAAGGAATTGTGAGGTTTGCATGTACCTCTTCAGTTTTTGTCTATTCATCACCCATTTCTTCTGCTTTTAGGGTAACCTAACCTTCCTTAGGAAACAATCCTCCTATTTTTCAAGTCCAAGTCACTCAGGTTGAATCTGTTGACTATACCCCTACCTCAAGGGTGTTTATGAACCCCATGTTGGCCAATCGAAGCAACATAAGAATACGGGCACAGTAGTTAGTTTAGGACTGGCTGAATACATCTTACAAACTAGTCAAAAAATATAAAAAATATTCTAAAAAATATTTGAAGTCACTCTAAGTTTCAAATGTACACTTGAACGTATTCTTAGGCATAATGGTACCTCAAGGGGTTATCTGCCTTAGAATGAATCCAGACTTAGAAAAAAGCATAGAAGAAATGGAGAAATTAAGACCTTATGATGTAAGAGCCCATGATATACCCATGGCTGTGGTAGAATCCATAGATTCTTTGGATAAGTTCTACATTAATTTTTTTTTCAATTGATGTCTATTTGAATTGAGCTTCTGTTATTTGCAACCACAGAAGTTTCTGATTATAAATAACTACCACCAGGTTTTACATTTCTTGAGGAAAAAAAATAAAACCAAAAAAATATAACAGAAGCTTAGCAGCAAATTATTCCTGGTAAATATTTTCATGTTGTTCATTGTTCTTATTTATTCCCATTCATTTTACACAAATCTGAATTGCTCTAATCAGAACATAAATTAATTATATCTAATCACATTCAATGTGACTTTTTTTTTCAGCTGATATGACTAAATTTAAAACTAAAATAATAATGGCAGTCTTTTACATCCTTAGGGAAAAAATATGGAGTAGTGGTGATCAAGGATAGTTTCTATTCTGTATAGTTTTCATTGTCTTTGTGAAAATATGTGTTATTTAGAAAATAGTTCTCCCTACTATAAGGTCACCCCTGAGAAAGGTTGGAAGTACTATCACCTAAGTAAATAATATAATAAGTACAACTGGAAATAAATTAATATTTAGTGTGGAAATAGATGTTTTATTTCAGTGACTTGGGTAGAAAAGCTACAATTATGGAGCTTTCAAAGATGATAGCATAATGATACAGTCCTTTATCTGATTTACAGAGAATGCTGCCATTTGAAACAAAGGAAAAAGAGTAACTAGGACAGAACAAGCTCAAATTAAATGACCACAATACTCAGGGTTTTTTGTTTTTTTTTTCCTCTTAGATAAGAAGATATCATTTGGCTGAAAGAATGAAGAAAAAAAGAGGTGGACTCTATGGCTTAGATGACTGTAAATGGAATACCTTTCACCTCTAATTGACTGACTGAAACGGAGGCAGTCTCCATAGAGACCGAAATTGCTCCACTAGGGATGGCAGTTCCACAGGGAGGCTGCAGATGGAGGACTGGGTCTCCATTTCCGAGAGATAAGGAGCATGACATGAGGACCGGTTTCACTGTTTTACATCGCTCATCTTAGCTGCTATCAGTCCTCCATATTTTAAAATATAGTGTTCTTCACAAAGATTCAGTTTAAAGAATTATAACTTGTTTATGGTAATACATTAAGGCTTGGGGAAATTTTTGAATCAATCTGGTTCTTAAACTACTGATCACCCTATTAAGCTTCAGGTTCTAGCCATCAATATGAATTGGATTTTGCTTCTTCTGTATGATTATGCTCTGAAATCCTGTGATTATATTGTCACAAATAAGTGTTACGATTTAAGATTTAAACCATTCTGCCTTTCATATATAGGTTGAATTTTAACAATAAAATAAAACATATTAATAATAAAATAAAATAGAAAAGGAGGCCTTCCAATAACTACAGGAAACATTTCTTCTTTACTCGTCCTCCACCCCATGTTCTTCTGTTTTTTCGCCAAATTCACTGGCTACTTTTTAGCTTTGAATATTATTTTGTCTGACTTCTCCTGCTCTATATAGCATCTAAAGGTGGAGTTTCCTCAGAACTACATCTAGGCCACTCTCATATCTGCAGTGAAATTCTTCCTACCCTGCCCTCCTCTTCCTTCACACCCCCTACTCGTGGTCTCTCTACTCTCTCACTCAGATCAGAGGATTTTTCTTTATTTTTACTTTTTTAGGGGTTTTTCCTTAAATATAAGTGGAATCATGTTATTTCTCTGCTTAAATCCTTTGCATGTCTTTCTGTTGTAGAAAGAACCAAATTCAAAACTCGTTGCAAGTCTCTTCATTAAGTATTCCTGGTAATTGCCTGCTTTTCTTCTCTTCAATACACCGAGGTAATATTTTTTCTCAATTTCTTGAAAATCCTACATCTGCATGTTAAAGCATTCTTTCCACAACTCTTCAGCTGACTGGTTCTCTTTCTCTTACTTTATTCTCATTTTATATGCAACTGATTCAAAGATGTTTTTCCTGTTAGTTTTATTTCAAATATTCCCAAATATTACTTCGTGTTAGTCCTTATTATGCCTCCTTCAAAAACATACTAGAATCTGTACTAATTTTCTAGATTGGCCTATTTGGTTGTATTTATTTTTTCTTCTCCACGAGAATATAAGCTTCATGACGCCTGGGTTCTTCTGTGTAATTCAACACAAAATCACCAGTGTGAACACTGGGCTAGATGAATGTCTGCTGGATTATAATTTAGCACACTGATATTGTTACAAATATTTTTTCTGAATTGTGGGACTAAAAACAGAGTTCCACCTGATCTTACCTTAGATATCGAATGGACTTGTTCCCTCATCCTATCATGTTTTTGCTTAATTGGTAGCTTCCCACTGAGGCAGGCCCATCTCAGCATTCCAAATCCCTGGCTCCTTTCTATTATCTTCCAAAGCACTTACCACATTCTAACGGAGAATACATTTAAATTATTTTTGTAGCCTCTTTGCTCTGTAAAATCCATGAATCATTTTATGACTTTTTTTTAAAATTGTTGCTGTTTTTATTTGTTTTTCCGTTGAGATAGCCTAGTACTGAATGCATTCTGGGGAATATTTGATGGATGATCTAGGTTGAGTATAGAGAAGGGGTCTTGAGAAACAGTCATTGTCTTAAACATACCATTGGCTTGGACATTCACAATGTTCACAAGAATAAAAGAGAAATGTTGCGGTAATAAAATATTCTAACTTTTCTTTGCTACTTAGTCTTATATTTTATTAACATCTGGTAGAACTAATGGCCTACAGATCACATTTTTGGTGGAAAAAAAGGTTTGAACATGGACTCTTAATACTGGTTGTAGTTTTAGGGGTCATCAGGTCCAACACTCTTTACCTGTGCGGAAACTGAAACCAGGAATCCATTAGCATGGCTTGTCCAAAGATGTAGAGATCATTAGTTCAGAGTCAGGATTAGATCCCAGGTCTCAATGCCCAGGAAGACGCTCCTTGTAGCCGACAGACCATTCCAACTAAACTGACAAATACAGCTAACATTGTTCACCATTAAAGACAAATTGATGTGGCTCCAAAGCACTCTTATCACTGCATAGATAGCCTAGTGCCTGGCCTATAACAGAAGCTTAATATATATTGTCATATTAACAAATGCTCAAATACCTTATTAATCACTATGCCATGTGCTGTTAGGTTAGAAAAAGTAACATGAAGCACAAAAGTTAGGAGTAGGTGGAGTAATGAGAAGTTGTTATAAAGTGTAAACATTCTCCAAAACTTCTCTAATGGCTCTGTTGTTGTCAAGGCATCTTGGAAGGAGCTGTTAGCATCTGTACTCTGGGCCTCATGTGATCTACTCTGTGATAACAGTTACATTGGAGAAAACTCTCATTGGTCTAGTTTAAGAATTTTGTTTAAAAGCAACTAACATTTGTGGTTTAAATGAGTGAAGAGATAAAAATACACTTAAGATCACATTTGCTTATTCTTACAGCTGTAGCTCAGTTTGTATTGGGATTATTAGGGTGAATTTGAAAACAAGATAAAGTCAATGTAAAAGAGTTTGTGTCATCAGACATAAGTTAGTGGGCATCCACCTCCAAAAATTTGCTTCAGCACATTTTATAGTGCTCAAAAAAATGTTCTTTCTTTTTTATTGCCTTGAGAAAATATACTTGTGATTATCAATAAAGGACAAGAAATTTAGACACTTTGGGGGAAAAAAGAAACCCTAGTTGTTTCTATAAATGTTAGCATCTATTTAAATCATAGCAAAAATAACTGAAATAGGAATGCCTGGGTGGCTCAGTCAGTTAAGTGTCTGCCTTCGATTCAGGTCATGCTCCCAAGGTCCTGGGATCAAGTCCCGCATCAGGCTCCTTGCTCAGCAGGTAGCCTGCTTCTCCTTCTGCCTGCTTCTCCCCCTGATTGTGCTCTCTCTCTCTTTGATAAATAAATGAATAAAATCTTTTAAAAGAATAACTGAAATAAAGAGTATACTAAAATAAAAATAATTCAACTGGCATTATTTTGAAAGGAGTCAGACACAATGAAAACTTTTTTTTTTTGGGTAACCTGGAATATTCCTGCACAGCCATTCCTTCAACAAATCAATATTAAGCCTGTTCCATATACAATGTACTATGTTCAGGGTAAGTTCAAGGCTCAGGTAATTTTCCAAGGCATGTAACTCTCATATATATCTGGAATCTTTTCCATATCAGAATAAAGTCCATGGTTCAATAAGTAAATTATACCCCATGAGCATTTACCATTTAAAATTGTGTTCCATCCTTATTAAATGTTCCTTTGGCACATACCAAAGAAGATATTCCAAATCTAGACTCTACAAGATGTGCATCTGCTCTCACCCTACAAGCCCCCTCATCCTCCTGGAGCTGCTTATATTTCCAGGAGCCATTTACACTTTTATCTTGTTCTCTTGTTCAAACCTGATTTGATATTCTTCTTCCTTCTCTTGGTTTTTCTTTAGATCAGTGCTGTCAAGGCACCACCATTGACTTTACCTTCCATAACCAGACTACAGGTCAATTTCCAGCTCCATGCTTGCCTTCTGTCTACTCATGTAGTTCATTGATTTCCTGGGATTTTGCCTCATGAAAAAAAGCCTTTATTCTCTCTCAAAAACACTCCTCAACATCTTCAGTGGATCTGGCTTCACAGCTCCTGAATTAATTTTCTTCCTGGTACCTGACATCAAACAGCCATTTGTTCTTCAGACTCACTTGGCGTTTTACATGAAGTCACTATTCTCTCTCAGTTATATGATGGGTAACTGATGAAAACTTGTCATAGCCAAGCCTTTGAAAGATGTAGAGTGAGAAGAAGAAGACATTGATTCACTTCAGAATCCAGAAGATGGTCCTGCTCATTTAGAGTATGCCTGTTGTCTAAGCAGGCTCAGCCAGAGTCATTGGGAGGCTGGACGCAGCTTTCTACCAGTTTCAGTGACTCAGCTTTAATTCCAATAAAAACAATTATTTCTACTTGCAGCAGTGATCTCTCTAGGAAACAAAATTACCTTATCTTTTTACTCATGTGTCAATGGCCCTTTCTTCTTCCCTCCATTGTTTTTGGAATAATTTTAAATTTGTGTGATGATATACAAGCCCATGTTTCTTAAAGTTCACATCCTCAACTTCTCCTGGCTGCCTAAACAAAGGATGCTCTTTTAAAAATTAGAATTTTATGTTCCCTCCACCTGGAATACCTCTTGCTGCCAAACCTTCCACTCACAGCCACACATATACACTGGCGATTCTAATCCTTTCTGACTGGCTCACACCTCCTCGTAATTCAAGTGATAGCCATCCCTTGTGTTCTCTTGAGTTTTTTTCTATGTACTCCGTAACCATGGTTTGCTTCTCTTTGTCATAAACTGTCATTCACATCAGTTATAAGCTCTTGAAAACTGATGAAAATAGTACCATTTATTTATTTATTTATTTATTTATTTATTTAGAAAATAGAACTTTTACCAAAAAAAAAAAAATATTGTGTCTCCAGAGTCTATTCCATTACCTGGCACGTAATAGGCAATCAACAAATCATTGCAGGATAGCAAAAGGTGGCCCATCTATCTGTGATTAGGAGACATTGTTTGCATATTCATGCTCACCAATACTTTTCTAGAGAGATTTAAGTGTATACCCAGGCTTCAAATGAGCTACTTTAAAAGGTTATATCCAGATGAAATAATATTAGCACTTTTTTTTTTATGTTTCCAACTTCTCTGATGATATTTTGAACAATCTGTTGACAAGCTCTATGAACAGCTTAAAAAACACTAACACCTACAGAGGTGAAAACTGTCCTTCCAATAATTTTATATTGCTCATTGGTGGAAGTTGTTTCTTGAAGGAGCCAAAGCATATATCACAACAGCAAGCTCTTAATGTCAATTATCCAATATCATTTATAACAGTAGTAAATATTTGTATTACTTTTCAAGTTATAGAATCTTCTTTGACATATTTTTCTCAGTGTTCTTTAAATAGTTATTGGTTTTTAATTGTGTCATCTGGATTTTTACAACTCCATGAGGTAGGGATTCATATTACCACCACTTTGGGGCACCTAGCGGGCTCAGTCGGTAGAACGTGTGATTCTTGATCACAGGTTGTGGGTTCGAGCCCCACATTGCACGGGGGATTACTTAAAAATAAAATCTTAGGGGCGCCTGGGTGGCACAGCGGTTAAGCGTCTGCCTTCGGCGCAGGGTGTGATCCCGGCGTTATGGGATCGAGCCCCACATCAGGCTCCTCTGCCATGAGCCTGCTTCTTCCTCTCCCACTCCCCCTGCTTGTGTTCCCTCTCTCGCTGGCTGTCTCTATCTCTGTCAAATAAATAAAATCTTTAAAAAAAATTAAAATAAAAAATAAAATCTTAAAAAGAGAACATTACCACCACTTTATATTTGAAACTGAGAAACATGCATATTTATTCAGCATACAACTATTACGTGTTTTTCCTTGAAAATGGGATCTGTATCTGCTCTTTAAATGACATCACTTGGATCAGTGTGTAGTACAGAGTAACTACTCAATAAACGTTGGATCAATTTTCAGAATTTCCAAAAGAAATTTTCCGTGTTCTGTTTTACTTTATCAGTTCATAGCAAACTCACTGCAGTCTTGAAGAAAATATGGGGACTCACACAACTTGAGCGAGAAGCCTCACTGAAAAATATTGTGAAAGTTTTCATTATGTTTCACTGAAGTACATAACTGTACTCAACTCCAATTTTGTACTTGCAAAAAAAAAAAAAACTTTTGAAAATACTGTCACTTTGCAGATTACCTCTCCCTGGACCTACTGTCTAAGGACAAGGTCTCCAGGACATGGATTCTGAGAGAGAGATTTTCATGAAGAAAATTCAGTGGCTTTTCTCTCTGATTGACACGGGTAAAAAGTGAAAAAAGGAGGACTGGGCAGAAGGGAAGGTGAACTGCAGTGCAGTTGCAACATACAGCTTAGCCAATCCAAACAGACCTCTGGAATTGGGACACACACTTAGAATCGTCCCAGATAGGCAAAGGAGCCAAGTTATCCTACTCACACTTCTACCACTGCTAATAAACTGCACCTGGGAAAGGACCATAACCTTGGTCAAGGCATCTCTGTTCTATAGAAGTCAATTCCTTGAGAAATGACCTTGCTGTTAGGCCAACAGCCACCAGGGAGCTGGGGGAAGGAGTGCTGCAATCCCAAAAAGGAGATCTGAGGGGTCGACAACAACATCCACTTCAGCTACATATTTAATGGAAATTAAATATGATATAATTTCAAGGTATCATATTTTTTAAAAAAGTTCTTCTTTTAATATGTTATATTTATTAGCATGGCCATTTCTTTGTTTAGCTTGAGGTTCTCAATTTGCATTTCCTATTTCTGTGTTTACTTGTTTATATACTATCCTCCCTACTAAGACAAAGTCACTATAATGGACCCCTGGGTGGCTCAGTTGGTTAAGCATCTGACTCTTGGTTTTGACTCAGGTCAGGATCTCAGGGTTGTGAAATTGAGCCCCAAGTCAGGCTCCAAGTACCTCAAGGGGCCCCCACGCTCAGTGCAGTCTGCTGGAGATTCTTTCCCCCTCCCCTTCCCTACCCTTGGCTCCTCCCTCCGTTGCCATGCACTCTAAATAAATAAATGAATAAGTGAATAAATAGATAGATGATAGATGGATAGGTGATAGATAAAATATTTAAAGTCACTATAAAGAGGGGAATTTAGAGTCTCTTATTCACGCCTGCATCTCCAGCATTTAGAAAATTATCTTGCTAATAGTAAGCACTCAATAACATTTGGTTCATAAATGGATAGATCAATGACTGAGGAACACTTCCAGAATCTACAGTATCATTTCAAATTTCTAACCAGAGTTCATGTACTAGTTTCCATAATTCTAACATGGATTTTTAGGTTTAAATTGATTCTGAATTCATGGTGACTAAATATCTTGTATTCTGCTGACATGACAATGAGAAGGTGCTTGCTATAAATCTGGGCATTATTCATGGACAAATAAATGATTATTCATTTATTTCTATAACATGTTGTAACTCGCTGTCACAAGGTAAGATAATAAAAATATCATGTGGTTCAGACAAAGGTCATACTTTTAGTATGCTATGAAGTACATGCATAAAGCAAACCTGCAACTGTCAAGAAAAGCCAGAACTGGACAGTAATTTCAAAAAGAAAAAGAGATTTTATTGAGAACAATTGAAGTAGAATTAACAAGACCTGGGTTAAAAGCAGGTAAATTCTTAATGCAGCATACACAAGTGGGAATTTATAGCCAAGGAACAAAGGGGGGTTCAATGGAAAGAAAATACTAAGGGGAAACATCATCTTCCACTATCAGCTGGGTAATGTCTGATCATCCTGACCTGTCTTCAGCAAAGAGTCTTTTAGGTCAGTTTAGCTGAAGACAGGTCAAGATGATCAGACATCACCCAGCCAATAGTGGAAGATGAGGAAACCAATCAGATACCAAGGATGGAGAATTCTGGTTAAACTGACTTCATGGGTTCCTGCTAAAACTGGATTTTTACAGAGAAGTGCACAGATGAGTCTAGGAGAGGGTTCAGGAACTGGAGTAAAGTTTGATCATGGAAGGAATCTTTGTCACAATATATTTTTCTCATTGGTGTGCTGATAAAAATGCTGTGTATCTGGTATATGAGAAAACTCACTCTTTCTGAGCAGTTCATTTCATTTATGCAGTTAAAACCTCTGGAAAATTATAATGACTGATAATCAGCTGAATTATTTTGCTTTTAGGAATCATTTAAGCCTTAACAAATCTTAGTTGTAGGTAAAACAGGTTGGTAAGAACCCCAAACAATGGGAAGAATAGGGGCTGCTTCCTTTCAGAAATTTCCTGTTACTGGCTTCAAAATAAAATAAAAACATTTCAGCATATGAATACCTGAAAGCAGGGTCACCAAAATCCATCATTTAACTCTCTTCAAGAAATATCTCTATGCAATGTCTGCTTGGGTTGTAAGATTCGGGCAACATCCAGCTTTATACCAGCAATAGAAGAGAGTAGAGTTTCTTGACTGCAACTTCCTATCATTTCCAACAGCCTTGTTCTCATTGCCAAATTGAGTGTTTTATTTAAAAAATGTGTTTTGTACTTTTGTATAGAAGGCATTTGAGGCATGGGTAGAATTAAACACAGTTAAAGAATAAGGTAAACAAAACCGTTCTTCGTCACTGGAGAACTCCTCTTATTTAAGCTGTATGCTAGGGGCATTGAGTTACACTACCTCATTAGAGCTAGATCTTACACTAGTTGGGAAAAAACCCTCCTTTTAATATCTATATTATAATATAGATTATATATGTGTGTGTGTGTGTGTATAAAATCTTTTCCTTAGCTTGTGCCATTTTTAAGAAAGCCTGAGCTTTCTTGTGTAGTTTTATGAGTGATTCATCTTTACTAGAATCTACACTTTTAAAATTCCCAATGAGATATGCAATGGAAGGAACACACTTCCTCTTTTTTTTTCAACATTTTAAAAAATTCCAATTAGTTAACATATAGTGTAATGTTGGTTTTAGGAGTAGAATTTAGTGATTCATCGCTTATGTATATAATACCCAGTGCTCATCACAACAAGTGCCCTCCTTATACCCATCACTTATTTAGCCCACCCCCCACAAATCTCCCTTCCATCCACTCTCAATCTGTCAAGTATCTCTTATGGTTGCTTCCCTCTCTCTCTTTTTTTTCCCCTTCCCCCATGTTCGTCTGTTTTGTTTCTTAAATTCCGACATGAAAAACCCACTTCCCCTTGGAAAGTTCTGCCCCTTCCTTTATATTCCATACTATTAATCTCACCACCAAGTTATCATGCATTATATATTGATGTTGCTAGGATTCAGTTTTCTTCTCCTCATTGAACGCCTTGAAAACAATTTTGATTTTTGTTGTATAGTTATTCCTATTTTCTTCTATGTGAATCCTGTTTATATAGGCCTGAAATAACTCCAATGACTCCAAACTATAGAATTCATAAAATTTTTCCCAATTTTCAAGACCTCAGGTTTCCATTTCCTCCAGTTCTTCTCTCAAAGGCACCTTTCTCATTTTCATTCACTACCTATGTTCAATGATCTCTCAATCTGATGCTCTCTCAATTCTCCTCCGAATGCAATCTCATCAAGTATCTGAGGATCAACTTGAAAGTGACCCTGAATTTAAACTTCTTTAACTTTCTAGGTGGAATCAAAAGGAACTGCATATTTTTCAGGTCACATGCAATTGAATATCAGCAACCGTTTATACTTCAAGCTTACAAATAAGAAAGCCGAAACCTGAAGAACTTACGTGACTTGTCCAAAAATTACATTTTAGGGTAAGCCAGGGGTCAAGACCAGAAACCAGATTTTCCATATATGTCATCTACTACTTACATTCATGTTTCTTGCCTTCCTCCCAAAGGGCAGTAAGGTGGGGACTCCAGGCAAGCAGTTACTTACTCCACCCATTCAAAAACTTCTCAAGCTCATGTTGTAGAGATGAAAAACAGACTTCCTAACCTTTTAGTACTGCAGAAGATACACTGAAAGTCCCTATATGTCCCTTAGTCCCAGTGGGCAAGGCAGTGATGAGCTGTTACTTCCCAGTACCTCCTCCCTTCAAATATCATCCGCAAGAGGTAAATTTCAAACATGGTGACTCTTGACAGCCACCTTTGTATCTCCCACAGTATAGTGTTTCACAAAGGTTTGTTGAATTGAGTATAATGGAATTGAGTGAAATGTGAAACCCCCGGTTCCTGTGGATTTTTGTCAAACACTTGCTCCCTGGTTGTATTTCTCTGTTCTCAAGGTCTCAAGTTTCTATCCTCACTCTTCTTGCATGTTATTTCACTGATGCCACAAGTTTAGTGCTAAAGCTGTTTTTAGTTCGTAAGGTTACAGTTTAAAATTAAAATTTTTAAAAGTTGGAAGTTACCTATTTTGTAAGGATTCTTTCTTTCTGTAATCAAAAAGCATTAAACTAAATATATATATGTTAAACAAATTAATTTTATTCCTGACTAGACATTTGGAAATCTTATTCTCTAATTATAAGAAGGGTCATTAAATATCTATCGGCTTGCCTCATTCAAATCAATTATTTCCAGTGAATTCAAATAAGGAAAGTCACTGAAATAAACCATCAACTCGAATATGCAAGACTAAAGTGCTATTTATTAGCTAATAACTTGGATTCTCCAAATCAATGTCTGTATATGGTAAGAAGCAATCATTTTGGTAAGTTAATTAATATTGAATAGTTTCATAATGTCCTCACTGAAAAATTCAGTGTTGGGCATTTTTCCACTTTGTTTCTAAGTTTCATGTGTTTCTTCAATTCGGTTTGTTTTGTACTTAGAAGATGCTCCTATGTCAAAATACATAATATTTGCACCAAATCTTTCAAACCCGTTCGAATGAAATCCATCAAAAGATCAATATTTTTAAAGATTGGTTTTAACTTTTTTATTGCAATTGAAAGTGTGTGTTATACATACTAATGTCTATTATAACTGTGTGCCTGAAATGTTAACCTATCCAATATGTTCTGTGTACTAGATAATTAGGATATTTCCCCCAAAGCAATGATATTAACTAAGGCTGACAGTAAGGGACTAATGAGATAGGAGAAATGAAAATGTAGAGAAAATTGTAGGAGAAAATCTTTTAATGTAAAGGTCAGCAATAGAAATATAGAGCATAACTACTTGACCTAACCCAAAACAGGTCAAAGGAATTACAAAACTCCTAATTACATGCAATACTGATTGAAAGCATATATGAAAATAATCATCAACTAAAATCCTATATGTGTTAAGTAACCAGTTGCAAGCATTAAAGTCTGCAAATTGAAAACTGCAAACATCTGTGGCTCCCCCGAGTTTTCTTTCCTTCAACACTTTCAGTAAATTTAATGACACAAGTGAAACCTTGTGGCAGTCACAAAACTTCATAGCTTAAAGATGAACTTTGGATATTTTATGTTCCTTCCAGGACATGCCAAACCTTGCACACACACAGAAACAAATATTCGATGGTGGTGTTTTTATTTATTCAACTTTTCTCTTTCTTTTCTTTTCTTTGCTTTTCTTTTCTTTTCTTTCCTTTTCTTTCTTTCTTTCTTTTTTTTTTTTTTTCCAGCCAGGGTCAAACGCTGTCCTTCCGATGTGCTACAGTCAGGTGCTCTCTGTAGAGCTCTCCCTTTGTTCTTCAGGAGGGGATGCATTCACCACACTGATGTGTGCCTTTTGATGATCTGAAAAATGTGGGTGTTCCTTAGAGCTACTGATCTAGATGCCTCCGTTGCTAGAAATAGATCAAGGGAGGCTTTCTCCAAAAATCCAGAGTCATATCACAAAGAAAACCAAGAAGATTAAAAGTTTTACTATCAAATTATACTCTCACCACTAAGCAAAACCTGTGCCTCCTTTTATTTTTTGGTAAAATTACCGAGGAAAGTAGCTATGTTACCATGTTATACTCAAGAGCTAATTCTTCTGAAAAATGAATAAATGGTCACAACTCTTTAAACAAAATAATAAAGCTATGTTTACCTGAATCAGCAATACATTTCAGAATGAACTTCCCTATCTTGCTAGGAGTTACTGTGACATTTGAGTCTGTTAAGGCATCAGGAATTTAGAAAAGAAAGTGGAAAGACTTATCTGTTTGGATTGTGGTTGCATCAACTTACAGAAGGATAAAGAATTGAATTAACAGGTAAACATGAGGGAATCGTGCAAATACGCATCTTAAGACTAAGTGCTGCAAATTTTGATAAATAAACTTTGGCAAAAAAAATGGTGTGCTGTACAGTTTGTAGAAAACAGCTCTGACAAATGTTAGAACTTGACACCCTTATTTATTGTGATAATGATGATGACAGCAAAACCCAAAATTATCCAGTGCTCCAACACCATAAATTCATGCCACTTTCGAAAAAGGGGATTGGAAGTTTAACTGTAGTAACTTAATTTTTACAAAATGCCTTCACCAATAGTCTGGCCCTAAAGCAGAATGCATTCCCCCACAAAGCATAAGTGAATGGCTTTTTGATTCTTATAACCCATTCTCACATTCTCTGATATCCAGTTACTTATTTTTGCCATATGCACAACCAAGATAAAATTACTCAACATTCTACTTAGGGGTCAAAAGTCACCCCCCCACCCTTGTTCTTCTGAGCATGAAAACAGACATTCAACTCTTATTTGACATTCAATTATCAGTAAAATGAAGAGAATTAAATTGGTACAATACAAAATAAAACCAGAGGATTGTGGAAAGGCTGATTATTTTTTTTTTTAAATGTTTGGTGACATTTGGACAAAAGTCCAAAAGTAAATACAAGTTATGATTATTAATAATAAAAAAGCACACTGTATGGAGTTTGAAGAATTGGGAATTATTTGGTGGATCATGGATCAAGTCACCTGCCAGATGTAAAAGCTGTTGCAAATTAACCAAAGGGGAGAAAGGAATTGAAGAGGAGACAAGGACATCACAAAGAGCTTTTAGTCACAGCTTAATATTTATAGTTCTTTTAGGCAGGGTGAGATTAGTCAAACTTGTCTAAATTGGATTCAAAGTGATACCATGTGGCCTGGATTCTGGATCCACAAAGCGTTGACACTGTTTTACTGAAATAATTGTCTTTAAAGTAAGCAACATATTGCCTTTTTATGTGCTGTTGAAATTTATACAAGGTGAAGGTAATCTTTGAAAGCGTAAGGATAAAGGTGAAATTAAAGATCCTAAAAGTCAATTAACTGATCATATCACATATCCTTCTTTAATGTTTCATACTAATAATTGTCTATTACTGATAGAGAAACCCAAAACAACAAAAAGATTTTGAATTTAAGTTTCATAAACAAGTGTAGGGGTCTTTGACGATAATGCTTAAACTGCCATGTCCTTTGCAATCAACTCTGCTGAAAACTCAATCTCTTTTCATAGTTTTTAACACTCAAGGACACAGCAATAGAACTGAAAACAGTGACAGTAACTTTAACCTAAAGAGTATGTGTTATTTACTTCAAAAGTACTTTTAACTGTTTATTTTATTGATATATGTATGAATGTGTGTATATATATACATTCATATATATGCATATATCGTGTGTATAGTGTGTGTGTATATTAATAAAAATACACATATATATACGTGTGTGTGTATATACATATATATATATAATATGTGTGTGTGTATATATGTAATATATTAAGAGCCCTTATAATCACCAAATTTGAATGAGCACAATTTTAGAAAATACAATATTGAAATATTGTTTTCTCTCATAAAATTCCAATTTGTGGCTCTTTTATGGTTTGGATCAGGCTGTGTTACTCTAAGCTCACTTTTTAAACAAAGAGTAACCACAGTAGGAAATTAGTAAAACATCATCATGTGTGTGATATGAAAAATTAAAAGTTCTTGAGCAAATGAGTACACATAAATGATTTCAAACCAAAGAACCCTGATATCCCTGAAAATCAGGTAAACTTCATGGAGGATTATTGGGACATTGGATATTTCACATATTGCATTGACTGTCCTTTTTAGTATCAAAACTGGATGATACCTATCATACTGAATATTTCACACCCACGAAAGGAAAAAAATACAAACCAGTATTCAGCAGGAAATAGGCTGTATGTTAACTAGTCACTAAGTGACTCTTGATCAGAATGGAGCTTTGCTAAGAGGCTCTCAAGAGAGAGGTCATTGCTTTCTCTCTAAGAGGGCCAGGCTGCATAGCTATTCTAGTCTATTTTAGGAGAACTCTAAAGAAAGCCACGCTATGAATATAATAAATGTCCAATGTAGCTGACCAGTTCATTGAGGTGTCAAATTGTAAAATTTTAAAAGCCAGTTAAGATATTTCTAAGGTATATCTTATGAAAGAATTATTTTTCCTTAAGAATATTAGCATTCTATATACCTAGAATATTGTGTAAATGAGTCAAACTCAGTCATGGATTGGATCCTATGGAATCATAAAAAAGAGTATGAATTGTCATGATAGTGTTCAACACAAAAGCTTGAATGAAAATAGTACTTCACTAGAATCCAACTTACTATGCAAAATACAAAATAACAACCAAACGTTATATATGATATGAAATATAATTAATTTTCATTTTTTTCTTTATCCTCCTACTTCTTCCTCTTTCCTTTGTTATTTGTCAACCTCTGTTAAAATCTGTCGTCTTTTGAATAAATTTGTTTTAGGACTTACCTTCAGCGTCAAAATTAATTCAACTTCCTTCTCTTAGAGTATTCTGAATATTTCATTGGAAGCTTTCTATTACAGTGTGTTGTATCTATTTTCCTCTCTATTCTTTGCAAATACTGTTTCTCCCAGCATATGTTTGCTTTCCATGTTTACGCCAGTGGTTCTCAAAGTAAGCTGATTAGCAGAGTTAACTGGGGACCAATATTCAGCTAGAGTTACAGACCACTGGGCCATCAGACCCTACACACTTTTGGAGATCCAGGACAGTAACACCTCCAAGTTATGTTGCCTTCCATGATTACATCTCCTGGGAGAAAAAAATCCACCTTTTTTCCTCCCAACCAATAGCACATATGCACCATTCTACTAATATTGTTTTCAATACACATACCTTATTTTGGGCTTTCTGCTTTCTTGTAAAATTCTTGTGGTCAGAGATTATGGTTTACACATCTTTGGTTGGTGCTATGCCTTGTATGCTTCAAATGAAAATAAAGTTTTGTTTTAACATTATCCACAACTAAATATTTTCTAGGTCCCATAAAAGTAAATATACTTGTTATATTACCTCCCAAAGTAATTTGTCATGAATTATTAGTCAAATAAGGAGTACACACTTAAACACATATGCATAAGTAAATATTTAGGAATGTGTGTGTATTAACATGAAATATGCATTAATAATAATCAAAAAGTTAAAAAAGAAGCATCTCCAAGATGATATATCTTACCATTTTATAAAGGAAACAAAACAAAAAGGGTATACCCGACCCTTATTTTTTTTAAGGGTATATACATATTTTTTGTTTTTCTTTGAATTCTTTATTCCTTGCATAGTACTTGGGACAAAATAAACACTCAATAACATTTTATAGATTTAAAGAATTAAATAATGAATCTATTTTTATGTGTAAAATCAGGCGATTATAATACAGACAACTAGAATAAGCATATTAAAGATACTGAATCATAAATTTAGACTAGAAGCAATTTGGATTTTCTATTGTAAGAATTAGGGAATGGTAAGATAAAACACAACCATATAGATTTTAACAACTTTTTCCCTGAAGAGCCATCCCAGCAGTTTGTGGAATTATGTGTATACAGTGGTTTAGTAGTATTCTTTTCGGTCAGACTACTTGACCATTGGACTATATTTTCTTTTCAAGATAATAAATTTCAACAGACCAGGCATGATTTATGGAACAAAATTCTTGGAAAAGTAAGATAAAAATTCGACTTCAAAATATAACACGTCACACACTTTGTTTAAGTGGCTTTCTTTGCTGGATTGAATAAGTTTTATACCATGCTTATTCTGAGTTGTTGCTATGGTAACTGTGTATGTCTTATAAAACTGTAAACAATTGTGTAAAATGGTTAAATAGAGCACATGTTTATCGCTGTACTACCTCAGTTCAAATGTATACACACTCCGTTTTTAATATTATCTTCACAAAGAAATATTTATTCATTTCAGCTGGATGCTCAGAACCTTCTTCCAGAAGATTATGGCTATTTGTGTGTGGGTACATGGTGTGTAATTGGGGGAAAGTGACTTTTCTCACCATTTTCCAAAACATAAAATGAGGAGATTATAACACAGACAACTAGAATCCATGGTTCATCCATATAATTATTATGAGTAGTCTATGAAAACATGCCAAAAGCTTTTCTAAGAATTAGGCCCTCAGGTATAAAGATTAGCATGGTTAAATTGACTGCTGGCGATTTGAACAACCTCTAAAGGCTCTGCATAAAATCCATTGATAATGAAAATTTTCATTAAAAAAAATGTGCTGCCATGGGCAATCCATGCTAACCAATTTATAGTCTCTATTTTTATAAAAGTTTGGAAGAAAATGCTTTTAAATCAGCCAAACAAAACTCCCTGAATTTGTTGTAGATTAATACATGATGACTGTGCTACTAAAAAAAAGACAGAAATTATAGAAGTCAGAGGGCCTACATCTACTACATGCATCTAGCTCTGTTTACAAGTTTGAATTGAGAAGTGATGTTTTTGTGTGTCTTATATGCTAAATTCTGAATGAGACAGTGAAATGTAGGGGTAAGGTTCTTGTCACCTAAGAACTTTAATTCCCAAGGAAAATTTACTTAATTTTTTTAAACTTTTTAAAGATTTTATTTATTTATTCGACAGAGATAGAGACAGCCAGCGAGAGAGGGAACACAAGCCAGGGGAGTGGGAGAGGAAGAAGCAGGCTCCCAGCGGAGGAGCCTGATGTGGGGCTCGATCCCAGAACGCCGGGATCATGCCCTGAGCTGAAGGCAGACACTTAATGACTGCGCCACCCAGGTGCTCCAGAAAATTTATTTTTAAAAAAGCCCTTGTAAGACCAATGTTAATTGTTCATAGGAAACTTACAATCATCTTACATATTCACATATTTAAAATGACATACAGAAATTATAAGTACATATAGACTCACTTACTCATCTAACAAGCATCCTTTCCAACCAGAAATACATAACCACTGTCACATTTGGGGGTCTCCTAAGGAATTTTGAAAGCTCTGTTCACCAAAGAATGTCCTAAATTTGGTGCTACAACTTTTCAAAAAATTTATCTTTTACTTACCTTTTTTTGGTCTGTTTTTTTTTTAATTTTCACATTTTCTGTGCAGGTTTTCCATTTATCTTATTTGAGAGGCCAAATACACAAATTAAGAGCAATGGATAAAAACAAAATTTAAGGATGTACGTGAAACAGAAGTCTAGACAACAGATTTTTCTAAGTAGAATGAGAAAAACCAGAATGTAAGAAATTACGTGTTGTGTTGTTTCTCCAGAAAAAGGTGCTTTTGCTCTGCACATGAGAGGGAGAAGCAACATACACTCAGGAAATCCAAAGGAAATTAATAATATATGAACTACCGGTGTCTCTCAATCCTATTATCAAAATAGACTTGACACATTTAACAAATAATGACTGAGCTAAAATCATATACCAGGATCATCTGTAGACACTGGAGATAAAGCCATATATAAGACACACACTATCCCCTGCTTGTGGAGCTCACATTCTAAAAAAACAAGAGCTAAAGCTAAACTCTAAATTGATAGGCTAACCAACAGATATTGGATAGGTTGTGTGACATGACATTTCAAAAGGAAAATATGAACTATTCACTCAATAGCATAAGTAATAACACTGCATAATTCCTGCATCATTTCTTTATTTTATGTTGTAATTCAAGCAAATTTGGCACTAATTACCCACAATAAAATAAACATAGAGGAAGTATATAGGACTTTGAAAATAATAACAACAGATGTATTAAGTTTGGTTCAACCAGTATTTTTATGTATGTGTATCAGACATTGGGCTAAGAGCTAGCTTTAAAGAGTACTGGTTATTACATAGTTTCTTCTCTCAAGGACTCTAGACGATCGCTAAACTGTTAATTAAAAAAAAATGTGATGAGTGTTAAGAAAGACAAGGAGTGATGAATTATAGAGTAGGGGCAACAGGCCCAATATAGGGATGAGGGGAAAGTTTCTGGAAGCCAAGTTGCCTCTTACTAAGTGGTAACTAAGGAAAAGGTATTGAACAGAAATTCTATATATGGGATAAAATATAAATAAAGGCACAGAATAGTATCTGTGAAGAGGTCAAGAGCTCTGTGTTACTAAGTCATTAAACACAGTGCAGGAAAATGAGGCAGATTTAAGTTATAAGTAAGTCATAGATTTTTTCCATCCTGTGGAGTTTGGTATTTATTTGAAGAATGATGTGAAATCATTGGAATGTTTTAATAACTGGAGCGTCATAGTCATATTTGCATTTTAGAAAGAACTAGCTAGAAGCAGTGAGTTAAGAAACCCAGTGGTTCAAGCAAAAGATGGTAAAATGTTGACATGAAGATAGCAGGAGTAGGGA